>NC_069503.1:629752026-630084526 GCF_027579735.1 Bombina bombina | reverse complement strand
TAGAGCATGAAAGTCTCACGGCCTGATATAGCCAGTGTACCTCCCAGAATTTCCTAACTACAACCTAGGGCCATCAGGCTGAGAACTGAGTAGCAGTGGTTCATTGGGAAGAGTCTCAGGCTTTCTGTGGGTGCGGTCAGTGTGGGTGGAGGGGTAACGCAGGTGTTCTGTTGGTGTCTCTGTGCATGCCATACACAGTATAGTGTATGAAGACTAGGTAATCTAGAGACATGACCCTAACGAACAGCCCTATGAGTACCTTCACACAGTGTGCAGCCTAAAAGATAAAGGGTGCTAATTTGTACCCTGTGCACCTCTGTACAACTGTCAGTGCATAATACTTGCATTAAGGACATTAATCTAAGTCCTAACTATAGCAAGCTACCTTAAAATCCCTGTCTTTAGCTGTAAAGTTAGCTGGATTTAGTAAGTCATTTACAAGTTGGTTATTTCAGGCAATAACAAATTGTTTGCAATCAGGATATATAAAAATTCACAGGCCTCTTACAGTTACAGAATAACCACCTCTGACATTTTGCAGCCATTTTACTTTTGTTTCCTCAAGTGGGTTCATTGTCAATTGTGTATCTGCTGCTATATCAATAGATTCCTGTATCTAAAAAAAAAAAAGAGTGAATACCAAATTCTAAAATTTAGAAGTAATGAGTGTGTTGCCACCAATCAGTACAAATGAGTACCAATTGCAAGTGTGAGTCAATGGAATAAAGAACATCAGAATTAACAGGCCCAGACCACTAAATAACACTTATTTTTAAGACCCGCTGCAAACAAAAAGTGACAGTCCTGATAATATTCAGCAAATTACATCACAATTTCCCTGTCGTCTAAAACAGAGCCGAGGTTTATTCATTGTTCATTTGCATGAAAGGTTGATGCAGTCTAGCAGTGCTGACAAGTCATGTTATGTCACAGAACAGAACTGCATTTATAGGCAATCAACACAAACTACAAAGCACCCTTGTTTTCTTGTTATTGTCTTATGTAAATCACAGACGTGGGACAATATAGTCCTCTGTTTGTCACAGATGATTATTAATCTCCTCTCAACTATGAAATGATTCCTTTATATGAAAAATGGAATGTTTTTGAGAAATATTTCTTATTATTTAACTCCTAGCAAGCCTTTCTACTAGTGACATTTACTATATTTACATGAGAATAGTATTATATAAACATTGCAAACATTAATGCCTTACACATTTACATGTAACAGTATGCCTCATGGCATTTAATCTTGTGGACTTGTATTTATCTACCTATATGTATGTACCTATCTATATATACCGTATCCGTATGCATCTATATTTGTGTCTACCCATTACCAATACATACTGTATAGATAGATAGATAGATAGATAGATAGATAGATAGATAGATAGATAGATAGATAGATAGATAGATAGATAGATAGACAGGCAGATAGATAGATAGATAGATAGATAGATAGATAGATAGATAGATAGATAGATAGATAGATAGATAGATAGATAGATAGATAGATAGATAGATAGATAGATAGATAGATAGATAGATAGATAGATAGATAGATAGATAGATAGATAGATAGATAGATAGATAGATAGATACTTGATAGACAGGCAGATAGATAGATAGATAGATAGATAGATAGACAGACAGACATATAGATAGATAGATAGATAGATAGATAGATAGAACAATGTAAGTTTGTAAGTGTTCAGATATTTCTGTGCACAACATCTATATCTACACATTTACCATGGCTATATTTTATGTTTGCTGTTATTACTTCTAAAACTTTTAACAGTTAGAACTGCTTATTAAAAAGTTGTCCTTTCAGACCAGTGAGTTGTGGATTTGTGCAATGATTAAATCTCTTAGTGTAGGAATGTGATGACTTCCAGTTCCAAGGCGACTTTATTATTTAATAAAAGCCATATTATCCTCCTTCAAGAAGTCTGCTAGACAGCTCACTTCTATGAGACACTCATAAACAGTGACCTCATGTCTCACAGTTACAGGTTCTCTGTTCAATAGTTTTCTGCCAATAACTAAGGAAAAAAATATGTGTATGGTATATTATATTTTTTAAACCAATCTTCTAAAAATTGATCTGAGAATCTTTTTTATTTTATTTTTTGTAATCTGATCTAATATAATGTATTACATTTTTCAATTTAGCAGCATATTTTAAGAGTTTGTAAATCTCAGTAGATAAAAGCAACTTTTTTGGAATGTAACCGAAAAAAATATATTCTGATACTGTATAGACACTATAATTGATTATTTAATGACTGTCATTGTGTAGAGAGAATAATTTGACTTATAATCATTTATTTGCATCCTTAAAGGGACAGTCTACACCAGAATTTGTATTGTTTTAAAAGATAGATAATCTCTTTATTACCCATTCCCTAGTTTTGCATAACCAACACA
Organism: Bombina bombina; assembly: GCF_027579735.1. Taxonomy (NCBI): domain Eukaryota; kingdom Metazoa; phylum Chordata; class Amphibia; order Anura; family Bombinatoridae; genus Bombina; species Bombina bombina. The sequence goes on along the minus strand of NC_069503.1, from coordinate 630,082,090 downwards.
TTTATAATAATATACTTTTAACCTCTGTGATTATCTTGTATCTAAGCCTCTGCAAACTGCCCCTTTATTTCAGTTCTTTTGACAGACTTGCAGTTTAGCCAATCAGTGCCTGCTCCCAGATAACTTCACGTGCACAAGCACAGTGTTACCTATATGAAATACATGAACTAATACCCTCTAGTGGTGATAAACTGTTAAAATGCATTCTGAAAAGAGGTGGCCTTCAAGATTTCAGAAATTAGCATATGAACCTCCTAGGTTAAGCTTTCAACTAAGAATACCAAGAGAGCAAAGCAAAATTGTCCATCTTCGTCAGTTGTTTCAATACCCAGGAGTCACAACAGATTCATTCCCCGGGTTCCTTCACTTAGTGGATTGGAAAGACTAAACGCTACGCGTTTCAGCTGCTACTGTAACCTTTTTAAAGCGATATCAAGCGAAATGCAAGTCTGTCAAAAGAACTAAAATAATGGGGCAGTTTGCAGAGGCTTAGATACAAGATAATCACAGAGGTAAACAGTGTATTAATACTGTGTTGGTTATGCAAAAATTGGGAATGGGTAATAAAGGGATTATCTATCTTATAAAAAAATACAAATTCTGGTGTAGACTGTCCCTTTAACTTTCCATAAATCAAATGTAACATATGAATATTGAAATTTATGTTTACATTTTCTCACACTAACATCTGAATGTTGATTGTTACAGACTTGATAGTACGTTTGAAAATTCCGATTATCCTAGTATTATGAAGGTATAATCTAGATTTTATTAAAGACACAGAGACGAGTATTTTGCATTCTGATTGGTCACTTTTTTCTTGGAGTTATAAGTTAGCTCTCTCCTTAGCTACTTCTTGTAGTTCTTTAATTTCTATGCTGTTTTAATATCTTATGTTGATGTTATTCTTGTACTTTTAAATGCTGCATTGGAGTAGTAAAGAAAGAGAATGCAAAATAGGAGTCTCTGGTCTTGTAATAAAATCATAACAATACAAATAATTTAAACAGACTGTTTTCCTTCCCTTTTATATTGATATTTCATTTGATATCAACAATTGTATAAGTCTAGCTTGGCATTTTATATATAATAGGGAGGCAGATGTAAAAATGGTCTCCAATTCTCTGTTAAAGGGACAGTAAACATCTTGAGATTTATATTTATAAAATGTTTAGTTATGCATAATAAAACTACTCTGCATAATATTTTCATTACTTATTTTGCCCCCTTTTCAAGTAATGTAGCTCTGAAAATGTAACAATATCCAATTCTCATAACTTTAAATGCACCCTGCTGACTTCCTATACATTCAAAAACAAAAAAGGAGCGCTGGTTAACAGATAGGAGGTGTTTAAATCCACCTATGAGAAACCTGCTGATTAGTATGTATCCCTATAAGCTACAAAGTGTAGTACCAATAGTTAAATTAAAAAAGGCTCTTATACATATGCTTAAAGGCACAATTAATTAAAATGAGTCAAAGCAAATTAGCTCAATTTAATACATAAAATACACACAATTCCGGAATTGAATAAATAAAAACATTAAACACAAACACATTTCATTAAGCACAGTACAGGTGGCCCTCATTTTACAACGGTTCAATTTACAATGTTTCAGAATAATAACCTTTTTTTCCAGTCATGTGACCGCTATTAAAAATCATTGAGAAGCAGTGCATTTATTAAAATAGCCAGTAGGTGGAGCTCTCCGCTTGTGTTGCAGCAAAGCCATTCAAGCTGAAATTAATCAGTTTAACCACACCTGAGCTATCGAGCAGATTTCAAAGGAACAAGATTTTCCTGTCTATAACGCAGTCCAGATTGGAATGCATAGAAAGAGCTGTTTGCAGAAAAATGCAAGTGAAGTCTGTGTTGTGTGATTCTTTTATTAGGTTTATAATGCTGTTTAGCAAATGTTTTTGTTCATTTAACTTAGTTTAATTATATATTTTGTGTTGTGTGATTATTTTATTAGGTTTATAATGCTGTCTAGCATTTAAAGTCTTCATTTCAAAGCTTTACAAATAATGTATTAGGTGTTACTTATGACAATTTTGAGAGGGGCCTGGAACCTATCTCCCTCACTTCCCCTTGACTTACATTATAAACTGGGTTTCAATTTACAACGGTTTCGATTTACAACCATGCCTTCTGGAACCTAACCCTGGGGTAAACTGAGGGCTACCTGTATACAGTTAATATTTCATAGATGGCAGATAATAAATAACAACTCTTGATAGAGCTAGATAAAACGATGTTTGGTCCAGAGTCCCAATGATTCCAGATAAAATAATGTCTAGAGACAAAAGAGACAAAGGAAGGTCCCGTTACAGGCAGTAAGGTGTTTAAAAAGAATGGTGTAGTCAAGTACTTACACTGGTTTAGTTGGAGTCTAAACGTCCACAAGTAGCAGCTTTAATTATTAGGTTTCCCAACCTTTTAGGTCCACATCTGGTTTAGAGTTCTTTCAAACAAAACTTTAGGTGATCTTAGGAAGTCTTTGGGAAATTTTGTAAACGGCTGTAGATGTATAGCGTAAAGCCTTTACTAAACAACAGACCGTTATTGCTCCCCTTTCTACACCTGCTCCTACAGTTGCTTCTCTGGGTCAAAGCTCAACAGCTTAATGGAAATGAGCAACACGTTGGGAAACCTAATAATTACAGCCGCTACTTGTGGACGTTTGGACTCCAACTAAACCAGAAGTGTCAACACCTGGTGTAAGTACTTGCATACACCATTCTTTTAACACACCTTACCGCCTGTAACGGGACCTTCCTTTTTTTTATCTTTTTTTCTCTAGATCATTATTTTAAAAGGGAGTACAGTATTTTTAATTGCGCAAATTACCCTTGTTGGTTTGTTTTTGTAATACCCTGCTGACTTTTCAATGGTAACACTGCGACATATATGTCCCTTAGTGACTTATCAGATAGCAACTACAAAACAATTCACTTTATACTAACTTTACAACAGTGGCTAGCCTTGTTGTCTGTGGACTAAGGCCCAGACTGGCTCCTCCAAATAAGGCAAATGGTGGGTGGAGCTAGGCTATTGAAAAATAATTGAAGTTAAAGGGACACTCAGGTCAAATAAAATTTTCATGATTAAGATACAGCATGTCATTTTAAACAACTTTCCAATTTACTTCCATTAAAAAAATGTGCACAGTCTTTTATATTTACAATTTTTGAGTCACCAGATCCTACTGAGCATGTGCAAGAATTCACAGACTATACGTATATGCATTTGTGATTGGCTGATTGCTATCACATGGTACAGGGGGAGTGGAAATATACATAACTTTAAAATTTGTTAGAAAAAATCTACTACTCATTTGAAATTCAGAGTAAATGCTATTGCATTGTCTTGTTATCTTACATTTGTTGATTATGCAAATCTACTGTGTTTACTGGTCCTTTAAAAGGATGTTAATTTGTTTTAAAAATGTGTAGTAACACAAAAGGAATGCAAATACAAGTGCTTACTGTCCCTTTAAAATCTGCATACAGCCAAGAAGAAGCAAATGATACACATATATATGGACACTTCTATTAGCTACTTAAGGCTAAAATGGTCTTTTGCAAGTTTATATAGAAGGGCTGTTTTTAACACACAAATGTTATGGTCTGTCTTTTACATCATTTTATTTTATTCTATTTTTCATAACGCACATTAAACACTAAATAAAATGCAGGACAGAATTATGCATTCAATACAAAGATTAGCCTCAGGATACTTTGGAGATACAGTTTTAATGCATTTTGTTATATTAGTTATTTAAATATTGAAAGAATAAGTGTAAAGTTTTAGGGGCCTATTTAAGAAGATGCGAGCGGACATGATCGGATATTGCGGATCATGTCCGCTGCACAATGATAAATGCCGACAGCATACGCTCTCTGCATTTATCATTGCACCAGCAGTTCTGATTAACTGCTGGTGAAATACTGCCCCATGCAGATTCGCAGCCAATCGGCAGCTAGCAGGGGTTGTCAATCAATCAGTTCGTATTCAATCAGGTTGATTTCTGGCGATGTCTGTCCGCCTCCTCAGAGCAGGCAGACAGGTTATGGAGCAGCGGTCTTTAGAAACACGGGGCATCAAGCTCCGTTCGGAGCTTGATAATTCGGCCCCTTAGTGTCCACAAAGCAATGATGTTGTAACCTACAACCAAAGACTGTGTGAAAATACAGCATTAAGTCCACAATTATTAACAAATACATTACAAGAAATGGTGACAAAATAAATAATAAAAGTATAGTGCATAGTGGTTCTTTTTACAACATATAATTAAACATTTTGTATTAGACATATGCATTTTGGCACTCGCTTACTAAACAGCATTCGGCTCTTTTCGGCACCGAATATATTCGTAAAAAAATGTCAACATACAAATATCCGTGCAAATGCAGATATTAGTATGTTGTACTTTTTTTAAAAAAAATATATCTGGTGTTGAAATTAGAGCTGAATGATACAGACTGTGGCCATTTTCGGGATTCACTTAGTGAAGTGAAATGTACATGTCCATTTTTATATTACAGTCTTAAAGTGTTTAACCCCTTAACGACCCCGACGTACCTTGTACGTCGCTGGTCATTAAGGGTTTTCTTGGGTATAATAGTGTGTGACCGTGCAGTTATACCCTCCCTCCTTCCTGCTGGCAACCGGAAATAGCCCGGTGTTGCCATTGGCGGAGAAACTGCACTATTTTAAATTAGATCCCCATAGTCCTTAAGGGGTTAATCTCCATAGTCCTTAAGGGTTTAATGTCAATCAACCAATTTGATGTGCAACTCACCTTCATGCACCTCACAGCCTGCAGGTCCATAACGAGACCCTTTTTGTCATACAGGGGGATCACTGTTAAAACCCTTTTTTTTCGGCGATCCCCTGCACTACAGGCCGGGGATCCATTGTGACCTAGTGGGCGGCTTCAAATTTGAATTACAATAGGGTTTAAATTTAGGTAGCCAAAAATTGGCTCAGCACTTGGGTGTAAAAAAGGCTTAGCAGTGAAAGGGTTTAAATGCTATATACTCCATTAAAAGGAGCATATTTTGAAACTTTGAATGAAAGTAAGTGATTTTCAGTTTAGAGAACATAGGCAGCTCACATCTTAACTCTTTTCAATTTTAACAAAATGGTTTCATGTTATCCAATCATACATTACATATGCCATGGTATTCTGTACATTGCCTTCAAAGGACTGGAGTAGCCAAATCTCTATTGGACCACAGGAGAAAGGAGCAACGTGTTTTGAAAGACATGTTTGTGCTGAAGCATAAGTTAGATTTGTAGACTTCAAACAGTTACATTTTTGTAGTGTCTTAATGTAAAACACAAAATTAGGATTTTAATATATTTTAGTGGTTTATTAACAATATGCAAATTGTGTTATTTTTTTTGGTTGTTTATTGGTTAGTTCATGTAGAATAGTCTAAAATTATATATATTAAAAAAAAGATTCTACACATACCTGGAATTTTATTTTCTTTCTTTGTAAAAACAATTTATTTTAAAAGGGAGTGATTTGAAAAACACATTTAGCTTCTGTGCTGAATATTCAATATTTTTTTTTATCCTTGTATAAGTTTGTTCCTGTGAATATAAATACAGATGTAGGAGTTGTGTGTGTGTGTGTCTGTGCATTTGCATGTGTGTACCTGTTTGTGTGTGCATGTGCATGTTTGTGTGTATGTCTGTGTGTGCGTGTACGTGTGTGCATATTTGTGTGTACCTGTTTGTGTGTGCATGTGCATGTTTGTGTGTGTGTCTGTGTGTGTGTACATGTGTGTGTGTGTGTGTGTGTGTGCATGTGCATGTTTGTGTGTATGTCTGTGTGTGCGTGTACATGTGTGTGTGCATGTTTGTGTGTATCTATTTGTGTGTGTGTGCATATCTGTGTGTGTGTTTATTTAGAGAATGTCATTTTAAGTCTATCGACCATACACTACTGTGCATTTTTAACCCCCTCAAAGGACTCAGTTGCGAAACTAGCACTGCTTATTGGATCAGTGATGTACTCTGGCACTCTGCTCGGAACCAGCAGTGCTTCATGGGTCCTAAGCAGCACTTCTACTGTGTGTTTAACCCTTTTGCAGCGGTTAAAGACACAGTAGTGTAGGGTCAATATTCTTAATATTATATGCTCTAACTAATTAGTTCTGGTAATTTTTTAACTATCATGGCTCTTTAAGCTATTTTTTTTTTAAAACCTGGCATGGTCAATCAGTGGACAGATCACCCACACTCATACTTGCAACTAGAGAGTGGGCGGCATGTCAGTCTTGTGATTGGCTGCCCACTCTGCTGACATCATATTTAGAAAACAATAGCTTGGTCTTAGGGGCTGCCACACCTACTGTGAATTAGTGAAATTGGAAATTGAACATAAATATAAAATATAGGAAATCTTCAAGGAGAACACTGATAAAACAAGACATTTGAGTAAGTATAAACAATTGCTAAAAAAACACACAAGTGCCAGCAGCTCTGAATTTGCAAGGCAGTTCCTAGTAGTCCCATATCTCTCAACATTTCCTGGAGGCTTTTTGGGACAGGGAGCTTGTGCCAACTTGTGTTTTGTGGGTGGAGCCATGTCAGGAGGGGTGGAGTCAGAAATGTGCATTGGTCAGGAAGGAGTGTGTCATGTGTGGGTTGGGCGGAATCAGTGTGTGTCGGTGGGTATATCTATATGTATTTTTTGTCATGTCCCTGTCTTGAATAAGTCAATATTTTTTTGCCCCACATGCAGTGTAGTGCACGTATGTCCCTCTCCTCCAGTAAAACCAAGACATTTGTCTTTCTCAGGCAACTAGTATTTTTGTTATTATTATTATTATAGATTTATAACATTATGCGGCACTGTAACATAAGGGTAGAGGGCACCGCCTTTGAGTCACTGTAAGCTGTAAAACATAAGATGATCAATAGGGCAGGTCAGGTGTACATATGAGCTTACATTCTAAATGAGGATGAGTAGGAAGTACAAAACTAACACTGCAGTATCAGTTTAAATTTTTACTTTTACTTACCATTTTTTAGGCAGAACAATGTCGTATATTAAATGCTGTTCTTTAATATGTATGATATCATTTTTGGAGTACAATGTCTATATAATATAATATTATAATTAAAATGTTTTCATGACATGGAGATCCTTTTGAATAGTTTTAAAGACTGAGCAATAAAGAGTAAAAGGAACAGAGCACTATGGCTTATGACCCAACATTTCCCTGATGGTTTCCAGAACAGGGAGGAGAGGGAGGCTATAACAAACAAAAAGTCCCAAGCCTCAATCATAGAGAAAATTCCAACTTTATTTAGACCACATAGGTAAGCAGTAAATTCAGTAAAGTGAAGCAAATGGATTTCGGCTCAGGTATCCGTAATCATGGATTGCTATAGACAACCATTAAGTCTCCACTTAAAAAGGGTTACAAACAGAGCTGCGGCCCACCAGTGATGGTTGGAGGGGCTTCAACCTTAGGGACGAGGCTTTGTGTGTGCAGATGGCAGGGCTGGTGTGTCTCTGTTGAGGGGTGGAGTATGGCTATGTCTTAGATGGAGACTGTGCAGTCTCTGGAACCCAGGAACATATACCATGACTGGGAAAACTGCAGAAGGGGCAGTAGGTAAACCTTCCAGTTCTAAATATCAAGGCCATTTGGAAGGTTTACCATGGTGGAGATCTGAGAAATAGCATGGTGAAGTAATAAACTCAAGTTGAAATATAAGGACTTGTTAAAAAAGAAACGACTTTGATTAAAATAAGAATTCCTGTGTTTGTATCTAGCATACAGGTCCACTGTTTTATTTTTATTTATTTAAATCACTTTATATCAATTCCGTGCTGTAGTGCATCATGTGTCCAGAGTATTGTAGATTTGTTACATCTCCCTGTACAATCTCTAAAATAAATAACCAATGCTAGCAAAATATTAGCTCAGTGTCTTTACTTTGATATCAAAGTATTGCTTCAAAACCTTCATTTCATCCAACCTACATTATTCTATTTAAAAAAAAAAATAGGGTTGTGTACCTATGTTTCAGTAATAAACTTCCTTTTATTATAGCTAGCTTTTTATATTTTTCTTTTGTTATCTACAATTTGTAGACTACAATTTCAGTTACATAAAATGACCTCTCTCTATGACTTTGCAAATAAAGTCATTTCAGAAGCAAATGAAAGCCCATAGCACAATAATCCCAAAGGCAGATGTTTCTCCATAAGCTCTAAGGCACTCGACCCAATTGAAGAGGGGAGCAAACCAGAGCAGACAGAGGAGAAAGTAATTAAATTACAGCTCCATTGTAGAAGTCTGTTTTTATATTATAGAGGTTCAAAGCTCATAAAGATGGTATTATGGATGAGAAATATTGCTTGCTGTGGGTCATGAGCATTTTTTAAGAGCTATTAATCATGTTTGACTGAAAAGACATGTGTAACCTACAGTATGCAGTGGCTGTAGTTTTGCCAAAGGATGCTTTGTTCCCTTAGGAAAAATATATCAAAGGCCACATGCAATGACTAACCAAATGTGCATTTGAAATAGGTCATGCACACTTGTAACAACCTTGTGTTCCCTACATGCACAGAGAGATGAAATCCCACATTAATGCGTACAGTGTTTTATATTTTAGTAAAAATTACAACTTTTATACATTAAATTAGAGTGTTCACTATTTCTACTAATAAAAAAAAGAAGCTCACACTATATGTATTTAAAAAGATAATTGGTTTACAAATGTAAACATTTAAAGGGAAATTGTACTTATGATTTTCTTTAAATTAATATTGAAATAAAATAAGCTTAATGTAAGCGCATTAAAAAATACTTATACTTGTATACTTGTACTTATGATTTTATTTATGTTAATATGTAAATAAAATAAGCTTGATTTAAGCACATACAAAAATATAAATTAATTTGTGTGTGTGTGTGTTTGTGTGTGTGTGTCTGTGTGTGTTTGTGTGTGTGTTTGTGTGTGTGTCTGTGTGTGTGTGTGTGTGTGTTTGTGTGTGTGTGTGTGTGTTCTGTGTTCCATCTAAAGTATTACAGATTTTTATTTGTTTAGTTGATATTTATTTATTTTATAGATGTTCCTGTTCTAAATGAACCCACTTTTTCTTGTCAGATGTGTGGGGCCTACAGAGCCGTGACAGTTATCCTTATTAGCCAATCAGCATTAATACTGAACTAAACTTGTATTTTCTGTTAGTTTTCTGCATCACCTCAATCTTTGTTCATGCCAAAAAATATTTTTTACACGCTTCATTGCTGGTTTCTCATACACAACATTTTTAAAATGTCCCTTTTAAAAGAAAATACTTTTAAACCTTTTTGTATATAGTTTTTTCGAGTGATAAAAACATAGTGTATAGTATAAAGACCTTGAAATTAACTGTATTTAATAAGCTGTGTCCAAAAGGTGGGGATCATAGATTTCTAAGTGATTGAACAATAAATCTAAAATCTGGTATTTGTGAGTTTTTAAATTTATGCACTATTGCTAACATTTAACTATGTGTTTATCCCAGCAAGGGGGTTAAATACATAGTTAAAAATCAGCTTCTGAGAAGCAATGCACAACTGGGAGGAAGCTAGATGAACACATTGGGTGAGCCAATGACAAATGGCATATGCATGCATCCATCCACCAATCACCAGCTAGCTCCTTTTAAGGCATTGCCGCTGTGTATATGTATATATGCTTTTCTACAAAGGATACCAAAGTAAACAAAGTAAATTTGATAATAGGCTCATTAAACTCAACATGTAATTATCATAAAATGTTTAATTATACATAGTGAAACAATATTGCAATGCACATTCATTATTAATTTTGGCTGCATTTTCTGTCATTTGCATCTAAAAACTGCATGTAGTTATTTTGTTATGTTGTCAATAATTTCCTATGCGTATTTAAAAAAATATATTTTAAAGTCCATTTCAAGTCATTTTTAATTATGGATAAGATATCATTAACAACATTGCACAATTTCTATAGCAAACGAAGGCCTAGATTACGAGTGGAGCGCAGAATTGAGCACGATATTTGCCCTTTACTCAGTAATACCAGTGCACACAAATGTGCGCTGGTACCACAAGTTAAGCACAATGCAAACACGACTGACGGGAGCCCCGTTCTCATGCTGTGCGACACGACAAAGAAACTAGCACGCAGGGTAAATTGGGCAGCGTCAGGCAGCAAACTAAAAATATATATGTTATGCTTATATACAGTACATATATATTTATGTGTTTATATGTGTATATACACATATTAAAGGGACATGAAACCCAAAAAAATTATTTCATGATTCAGATAGAGAATACAATTTTAAACAACTTTCCAATTTACTTTTATTATTTAATTTGCTTCCTTCTCTTGTTATCCTTTGCTGAAAGGTTTATCTAGGAAAGCTAAGGAGCAGCAAATATCCTAGGTTCTAGCTGCTGATTGGTGAATGCATATATATATTGATTGTCATTGGCTCACCCATTTGTTCAGTTATAAACCAGTAGTGCATTCCTGCTCCTTCAACAAATGATACCAAGATAACGAAACAAATTAGATAATAGAAGTAAATTAGAAAGTTGTTTCAAATAGTATTCTCTATCTGAATCATGAAAGTAATTTTTTGGGTTTCATCTCCCTTTAACACTTACATATATATGTATATAAGCATATACATTTAAAGCAAATGCACAGTCCCCATAGACTTTAGCGCAAAGGCACTTTTCAGTACCGTTTCAGTACCCACATCCCCTCACGTTAGCCCCTTGTAACAACTTCCTGCAATTTTTTTAACAAAAAATAAAGATGCTCATAATTTTTATTTCATAAAAAGAACTGTACACTTTATTTTGGGGGCAATTGGGGCACATTCTTTTGATTAGCCAGAAGTCTAACCTCTGTTTAATTGCGCGTACTGCAAAGTGCTCCCGCAAGCTTGCAGGAGCAATACCTAGCCACTTGTATGGCTGGTTATTTAACGTGCGCCTGTAAACAGGCAGATTTGTAAATAGGGCTTCACTTGTACTCTTGCCTGAACTGTTTTAAAAGCATTTCAACTTAAAAAACTGGTATAGTTTTCTAAAAGAAGTTGTAGGAACAATTAAATAAACATATTACAGAATACCTAGGCTATGCAAAATGATAATTAATTAACTTTTTATGTAGATAGGGCAAAGGGAAGAATGTATATGCCTACTATTTTATCATCTACACATTACTATGTATTATAATGTTTTTTTGTTTTTTTTTCTTGAATCTTACGTCTACTTAAATTTTAATTAGCGCTAGAGAAGTTTACAGATTAATTTACATATGCAGAGATCATGTACTCCCCCTAGTGGAACAAAACAGCAGTACACATGGTTTTAATGACTACTATCTTCGTAGGCGTAACTCAAGGAAAGAACTGAGAAGCATTTAGCTGGAAAGCATTATAGCCTAGTTTCCACTGATGTTGTTATGGTGTAACCTGGTAGTAACAACAAGTATGTCCATTAAAGTCTTTGGCTATATAACAAGTTTAGACAGTTTACAACAGCAATAGAAACGTAATTGTAAACATAATTATTGAGGGAGAAATTAAAGCATTAATAGATGGTTTTATCAACTTAATTTGTAAAGTCTTGTCCTTTAAAAACTCATTTAAATCTGGTGTTTACATACTCAAATGCAATTTTACATGTGCTAAGTAATTTTGCGTTCCTTAACGGGCCATTATAGTTGAAAAAAGACAAGATCTAATTTGTTAGAACATCTAATTTTAAGACTATCACCACTGATCAAATCAGTAGCACACGTCACACGACACCAATGTGTAACTAGCTTTGCTGATTGGATCAGTGGTGCTTTCCCCTTTGTGGGGGTTAAATACACAGTAGTGCAGGGTCAATAGCTTTCCAAGAATGACATTAACAGACTGTTTAAAATCCTGGAATGTAAAAGGACATACAAGTGCAAAAATAGAATACTCTGATATGTTAGAGCAATTTACTATTGCTTGCATAGAGCTATGGGGGTAGATTTATTAAGCAGCGGATGCTGGATTCTACACCCATCGTTTCAGGCTCGCCTGAAACGGAAGTTAAGAAGCAGCGGTCGTTGCTGCTCCTTAACTTCTCCACCACTTTAGGCGAACTGAAATCATCCCGATCCGATCAGGATGATTGACACCCCCTGCTAGTGACTGATTGACCGTGAGTGTGCAGGGGGCGGCATTGCACAAGCATTTCACAAGAAATGCTTGTGCAATGATACGCTGTCGGCTATTAGCAAGGTCGAGCGGACATGAATCGCTACATCTATTCATGTCTGCTCGACCTTTAATAAATCCATCCCATGGTGTCAATCATAATCCTTTAGAGATGTTTATATTTTTGTGTGTGTATACATATATATATATATGTTATCAAATTTATTTATTTCTCTTGGTATCCCTTTGTTGAAATATATCTCCTTTCCATAAGAGTATACTGGGGAAAGGGTCACAAGTGTGCATGTGACTTCACTGCTCTATAGAAAACATGTGCATTTTGTTAAAGGGACATGAAACCCAAATTTGTTTCACAATTCAGGTTTAAAAAATAGTTTCAATTTTCCTTCTTCTGTCACTTGTACTTTGTTCTCATGGTTTTGTTTGTTGAAGAGAATACCTAGGTTGGCAGTGTGCACTTATCTAGAGAACTATATTGCAACAGTTTTGCAAGAATGCTTTGTTTTTAGACTGTATAACATTGTCAAAATCATTTTTGTAAATCTGCTGCCATAGAGTGCTTCAGACTCATGCACACTCCTGAGCCTACCTACCTGCTGTTATATAAGGGATACCAAGAGAACGCTGTAAAGTTCATATGAGAATTAAGTTTAATTTTTTTTTTTTCATGAAATACTACTTTTGAATTTCGTGCCAGTTTAAACCCAACTATGTTTTATAAAACTGTAAACTTTAGTTTAAACGTCCATGTCCAAATTTAAAAAATCCTAAAGATATTAATGCTAATATTTCTGAAATACATGTTTTGTAGAAAATTATGACATTTAATATGTCATTCAAAAAGATATGTTTATTTTGGGAAGTCTAAGCAAATGTCTTTAGGTATGTATATTCATTTAAAGGGACATTAAACACCTTGAGATGGTAATATAGAATGATAAATTGTATATAATAAAACAACTCTGCAATATACTTTCATTATTTATTTTGTCCTCTTTGTAATTCCATTCTGAAATTGTGAGCTTTTCAGTTCCTGTTAGAAATGGAAGTGCAGAACACTGTTAAATCCAGCACAACCATTGGCTGCACACTCTAGAGACCTATGTATAACTGACCCTAATTGGCCACAGCAGAGAAGGTAACACAAGTTACAACATGGCAGCTCCCAGTGTTTTATAGACACTAAGGGGCCCATTTATCAAAGGGCTTGCGGACCTGATCTGACACTGCGGATCAGGTCCGCAAGACCTCGCTAAATGCGGAGAGCAATACGCTCTCCACATTTAACATTGCACCAGCAGCTCACAAGAGCTGCTGGTGCAACGCCGCCCCCTGCTGACTCGCGGCCAATCGGTCGCCAGCAAGGAAGCTGTCAATCAACCCGATCGTATTCGATCGGGTTGATTTCCGGCGGTTCCTGTCCGCCTGCTCAGAGCAGGCGGACAGGGTTATGAAGCAGCGGTCTTTAGACCGCTGCTTCATAACTTGTGTTTCTGGCGAGTCTGAAGACTCGCCAGAAACACGGCCCTTCAAGCTCCATACGGAGCTTGATAAATGGGCCTGTAAAACTTTACACTTTTTTTGTCACTTTTTAAACAACTAATGAAACTTTAAAAAATACATCTACATGTTAGTCATGGACTAATCTTTTCTTTGAATGCATCATTCTATCTAGCATGTATTTAGTGTTTAATGTCCCTTTAATTTCCCATAACCTATTAGTCTGTGTGTGAAGAAGGCTGCATTAATGTTATGAAGCATCACAAATCCTATATTTTCATTGGCTATTCCTTCAAACTCTTCTTTGTATTCATGCACATGACAACTATTTCTAACCTGACAATGAGAGCATTGAAAAAAATGATTGCCATTTTGATAGACTGAGCTTAAAAACCTATATTAAAGATTACAGAAGCTATTGTTTGCTAAAAACTGATATACATACAAAGGCCACAAATACTAAGTATATATAACCTGCCTGTGTGTGTTAAATATCTATAAGTCAAACAGAACATGCCTTACACAAACATTGAAAATAGCTGATGCTTTTTTCATCAAAGGGGTTAAAGATCACTGACGGTATTTTAGACATTTTAGTATCTGACATATAGCCACATGGAAAGTATTTCCATTACAACAAATGCTTGCAGTGATAAAAAGAAGTGTGTGCCTTACTTTGAAATGGAATGACTGGAACTTCATTTTACACTTTGAGGTTCCCTTAACTTCTGAGGAGTACTAATTTTTAGAAAACCCCTAATACTGACAGTTATGACAACTTTGAACAACAGGAATTTTGGAATCTGTGATTGTAGTCCAGTGTTTGTCAGCATCAAAGAAATCTACCGTAATGTATATCTACTTGTCCATGATACATAGAACTAGCAAAGTAATGACTGTGCAAACACATCAGCCCTTGCATGCATACACACATACAGTACATACACACACACACATACAGTATACACACACACAAAAACATATATGAACACAGACATGCATACATACCGTAACCTACACACACATACACACACATGCATACACACACATACGCACACACATACACAGACATGCATTCACATACACAGACATGCATTCACATACACACACACATACACACACACATGTATACACACACATACACATACATACACAGACATGCATTCACATACACACACACATGTATACACACACATACACACACGCACACGCACACATACACACACAGACATGCATACACATACATACATACATACACACACGCATACACACAAATACGAACACCATACACACCTACATACACACACATACACATATGAACACATACATTATACACACACATGCATACACACACCTACACATATGAACACATACATACACATGCATACACATACAAACACATACATACACACACATACATACACACACACACATATGAACACATACATTATACACACACATGCATACACACACCTACACATATGAACACATACATACACATGCATACACATACATACACACACATACATACACACACATACATACACACACATGCATACAGACACATACATACACACACATGCACATATGAACACATACATACACACATACATACACATGCACATATGAACACATACATACACACACATACATACACACACATGCATACACACACCTACACATATAAACACATACATACACACATATGCATACACATACATACACACATGCATACACACACCTACACATATGAACACATACATACACACAAAAGCAATATACACATACACACATATGTGATTACTTCATATTATTATTAAGCCTAGACAAATCTCGATCACTACCAGTTTAAGCATCAGTCATAAGCTAAACTGAAATTGTACATTTCATCATACAACTTTCACTTGTCTAATTAATCTTATCACTTGACTGCAATTCTATATGAAACTGATATGTTTTTCTATCATCCTTTTTTTTTTAAGTTGGAGTCAATTTAGGAAAAATGTAGGAAAAAAAATAAAATTTTATAAGAGTCATATAAATATATCACCCATTAAAATATATATTCGGTTTAAATAAAATAACAGGACCAATTACCACAACACAACTTAAAAAAAACACACACACTATAACAAAGTTAGATTCAAAATATAATTACAAATATATTTTGTACTGCAATTCATTTATGTGTTAATGACAAGTTGTTAATTTATGCCAATAAAACCTGTTTTAATGAATCTTCTAGTCATTTAATTGGTATTGATACTGTATGTATTGCTTTAAAAAATAGTTTAGTTCTAATTAAACTGGGAAATATTTATTCATTAATTTATTTTTTTAATTCTTATTTACATGCTACCCAAGCCAAGGTTTATAAAATAGTGTTGCAAGATAAAGCTAAAAATGAACCCCAAAAATTAATTATGTAAAATTCAACAAAAAATAAATAAATAGGTAAAATGCTTAAAGTGTTGTAATTATGTGACAAACGTTAACATAGTATATACAACTAAATAGAATCAGATTGAGAAAACATAATTGAATAATTAGAAAAGTTCTTTATTTTCACTTTAAAACACTTTTTTTTAATCATAAACACAAATAGCTGCATTTAAGTGTACTGCTGCTGAACCTGTGTTTCACCTAAAGGGTTTGCTACATTTAAAGAATCACTGTAAACTATGGGAAATATAAGCAGTGTGCAAATAGTTGAAAGCTAAGGCAATTATTATATATTATGCACTAAAATGTACTGTATAATACTGTAGACACATTTTGTGCAGCTGTTTAATTTGCTTATTGAAAAGGTAAATTGTACATTCAACTGTGCAATGTCCTTGTAAGCAACATTGCAAACATCATATCTGGAATATAATACTCAAATGTATGAAAGAGCAAAAATATATTATAGATGGAACCCAAGAGAAAATGTTTCAGAATTGTGTCCCTTTTTGCGAGATAACGGCGAGATCCCATAAGGTTTTAACTGATTTTTTATCAATTTATAATACTATTTTATTTTGGATTCAAGCTAGCAGTCTAGATAGATAGATAGATAGATAGATAGATAGATAGATAGATAGATAGATAGATAGATAGATAGATAGATCGATATATAGATAGATAGATAGATAGATAGATAGATAGATAGATAGATAGATAGATAGATAGATAGATAGATAGATAGATAGATAGATAGATAGATAGATAGATTAGCCAGTGAACAAGGGCTGAGATCTGGCCCGAAACATGTTTGGCTATTTTTAGTCCTGAACATCTTGTTGCAGGCCTGTGACTGTTGTGAAACTTATAACTTTTGTGATGAATAAATTTTGAATTTTTTTTAAACAAATATCTCAAGTCCTCTTTCTGGAGTAGCAGGATTACAGAGTGTGTTTACTAGATAGATAGATAGATAGATAGATAGATAGATAGATAGATAGATAGATCGATAGATAGATAGATAGATAGATACATCCATTGTCTGATTCATAGTGCATTTATGTCGTTTGGCATAGCATGAACACAAGCAGTATGATAACTGAATTAATTAAGGGCCTGATTACAAATGGCATGCTATTTAGTGCTGTCACTCACCTGCAAACAACGCCAGAAGTAAACTTTTTAATGCGCGTGGGTTAGCGCGCATATTACAGGATGAAAGTAAAATGTGTGCTAACTTCTTCTCCCCATTGACATCAATGGAGAGCACTCCATTGAAGGAGTTAAAGCTACAGTGCTAATAAGAAGGTAGTTATTAATATTTTATATTACAGTGTTCTTCATATAGAGGAAAATATTATTTTTACATATATATATATATATATATATATATATATATATATATATATATATATAGTATATATATAAAAAATGTATTTTATCTATACCTATAAATAAATATATATGTATGAAAATATTTAAGTATAGGTATATACAGGTATATAGAGGAATTGCAATTTAACAATACATAGAACATTTTCTCCCATGTGAAGAACATTGGAATGTAAAATATTTATAGTACATACAATGTAAAACACATTATTAAATATTAAAATTAAATTAAAATGATTTTTCATATTTTCAAGTATTTGAGTGGAAAGGGCATATATACACGTATTTAGACATGTATATGCATGTATATATCCATATATTTAAGCTCTTTCCATTCAAATACTTTGTAATATACCATATATTTTAACACATATTTTTTAATTTTATTATTTATGTGAATCATCCATTCAGGACTTCAGTCACGCTAACCCGACAAGCGCAAATTTAGTTTGTGATCATGCGATTGGATTTACTTTCAGTATGCAAGTTAGTGCAGGTGCAATATTTCCCAGGACATACTTGAAAACGAGAGAAATCTCAATGTATCCTTCCTGGTAAAATATTTTATAAATAAATATAGCGTGCCAAAGTTAGTGCCACTTGTAATATAGCTCTAAATAAGCAACTGCATTTCTAACTGAAGCATAGTTGTAGAGATAATCATTACACAGGGAGTGATTTTACCTACATAAAAATGTAATCTAGTAGAATTATTGCTTTTTTATGTTAACAAATATTCTCATTATTTACCTGTGATCAGAGTTTAAATACTCTTTTTTTTTGGTTCAGAGAATATTATTTCCAGGGAACAATCAGCAAGAACATAAAAGAGATAGAAGAAATTCCTGTGAGTTTGAGGGGAAATTGAATCATTTGGGTAGTGGTGATCTGACACACGGAGAAAACACAAGGAGCTAAATAAGTGTTTTCTTTCCTGTGATGAAACTCATTGCAGAGACTATATTTGCAGCTGGAGTGATTGTTAGTACCGGCAGCTAATATGCCCTTTTATTCTGTATGAGGAGCTGGCTTCTATCAGCTTACGAGGTATCTAAAATATAAAATAATCATTTATTATCTCTCTTGTCCTTATGACAGAACATGAATTCTAGTGGTGCAAGAATATTTGTTTTAAATGTCAGCTTGCAGCCAGCATGGGTATTTAACTCTTAAAGGGGCATGAGACCCAATTTAAAAAAAAAAGATTTTTCAGTTTGCTTCAATTGTCGAATTTGTGTTGTTCTCTTAGTATCATTTGTTGAAAAGAAGGCAGATCGACCGATGAGCGCGCATATGTCTGGTTCATTATATGGCAGCAGTTTTGCAAGATAGCTTTTAACAAAACACTGCTGCCATCTAGTGCTCAACAGCATTCTTGCAAAACTCCAGTCAAAGAGTAGGTATGCTCTTGAACAAATAATGCCATAAAAACAAAGTAAATTTGATAATAAAAGTAAATTGGAAACTTATTTAAAAATGAATGTCGTACCTGAATTGGGTTTTATGCCCCTTTGATATTTGTAATTTAAATCATTTTATGTATAATACTAATATTTTTCCTTACTAAAACAACTATTAAAAAGACACTGTTATTCTGTTAAGTTGTGACAAAAATGATGCATGTACGTGAAATAGTTCATGTGTCTTTACATAGTATTTTTGTTTATGTCAGAAGATCAAGCTAAATATCTGTAGCCCAGAAAGCTGTGGTACCATCACCTTTTGCTTATAGGAAAAAGTAGTTGAGTTCAGTTGTAAAAATTGCAAAAAAAAAAAAAAAAAGGCTCATCTGAATTATCTTTATATTCCCTTTTATGTGTTTCAATAAATAGAGTTGTTAAAATGTGTTTACTGTTCATATGAAAACAAATCAGTGGTTCTTACACTGACCTAGTGGACACCCATTATGTGTCTTGTATTTGCAACTATCTGCAAAATGAGTTGTTTATTAAAGGGACACTAAGCCCATTTTTTTTTCTTTCATGATTCAGATAGAGCATGCACTTTCTAATTTACTCCTATTATCAATTTGTCTTTGTTCTCTTGCTATGTTTATTTGAAAAAGAAGGCATCTAAGCTATTTGTTTGGTTCAGGACCCTGGAAAGCACGTATTCATTGGTGGATGAATTTATCCACCAATCAGCAAGAACAACCCAGGTTGTTCACCAAAAATGGGCCGGCGTCTAAACTTACATTCTTGCATTTCAAATAAAGATACCAAGAGAATGAAGAAAATTTGATAATAGGAGTAAATTAGATAGTTGCTTAAAATTGCATGCTCTATCTGAATCACAAAATATATTTTTTTTGGGTTCAGTGTCCCTTTAACATTAATATAACTCAGGGGTGTCTATTCTTCTTAGCTAAGGAGAAACTTTGACATTTTATTCCACATTTTCAGTGCTAAGCCATTTTATATCCCTGCTCTGAAGCAGTTTCTAGAGTTCTGAGTTATTTCTAATCAAACAACAATTTTTGTGTGTGTGGAGTTATCCAAAGTAAATCCTACACTGCAAACAAGAACTTCTATACAGAGTGACCACTATAGAGTGGGTATTCTTTTAAAGGACCAGTAAACACAGCAGATTTGCATAATCAACAAATGCAAGATAACAAGACAATACAGTAGCATTTACTCTGAATTTCAAATGAGTAGTAGATTCTTTTCTAACACATTTAAAAGTTATGTATATTTCCACCCCCCCCTGTACCATGTGATAGCAATCAGCCAATCACAAATGCATATACGTATAGTCTTTTGCACATGCTCAGTAGGAGCTGGTGACTCAAAAAAAGTGTAAATATAAAAGACTGTGCACACTTTTCTTTTAATGGAAGTAAATTGGAAAGTTGTTTAAAATTGCATGCTCTATCTGAATCGTGAAAATTTAATAAAGCCTGAGTGTCCCTTTAAAGAATGTACCAGTGAGTTTTCCAAAGGTGTAGCACAACACTCCCTCAACCTTTAAAATAGCAACCAATGGGTAGAATTGTATGTGATATTTACATAACTAAAAAATGTAATTTATAAAATTATTAAAATTAATTATAAAATTAGTATTTTAACAGAAAGTTCTTTAACGTTTTATAACATTTGAAAAGGAAAGGAATTTTGACCAAGTGGGCATAATAACATAATAACATTTAGAAATTACAATATAATATAATCTGCAAGAAAGAAAAATCAGAAATTAAACCAATTATTTAAAAGACATTCTAATGTGATCTAAATCATTAAGATAATAATGTTTGCATTACTGATGCTAGATTACCATACCTCTCATTATTGCTAGGAGGCTTTCTGAGTCAGAGAGGTGAGGGGATTTGTTTTGGGTTGTGTGGCCACAATGAGAGGGGGCAGTGTGGATGTGTCATTGGAGAGGCCATTTGTGTTGTGGGCAGAGCCAAGTTTTCTTATGGACAGAGCTGGGCAGAGTCTGCCTTTTTATAGGAGGTACTGGTGCAACCCCTAAAAATCAAGGGTCTTTGACCATGATGAGAGAGGAGGGGACATGAGATGTGTCATGCGAAGTACTGCCCATGTTGTTGGCAGGACCAGTTTGTCTTGTGGATGTGGCTGGCCGGAGTCTAGCTTTTTAAGCAATGCCTAAAAAACAAAATATTTTCTTCGTCCCAGAAGCTGTGGTGCTGAAAATCAAGTAGACCTTCCAACTCATAAAAATCCCACAGGGTCCAGGACAGTTAGGAGATCATGATTACTCAAAGGGGCTATACACAAAAGTCCCACTGCTTATGGCTCCAGAACAGAACATTGCTGGTGAGCCAGTCAGTAGTGTTAGGTGCACATAGCCACCAGCACTTTTATGCTTAAAGTTATCTAGAGCCAGTAATGCAAAAATTGCCATTAAATTAGAGCTTGTCATATTTGCTTTAAAATGTAGATTTCACTAGTTGCAATCTTATATACATTGCTATTTTACCTTCATGATTCTTTTTAAAAAATCTGTTCAGGCTAGTATAATGAACCAGTTGTATCTGTGATTACTAGGATAACTCTATTAATTGCAAACATATGGAAAATGAGATGTCATTGAGTTTGATGCCATTCCTTCACCATAATGGCACAAACAGAAGGAAAGACAACCTCTGCAAACTAATAAACACAAGCTTTATGTTGGTCTGTTTTGCTATTAGAATGTCTTGACGATAATGGCAGAGATAATTGCTCTAATGCTTTAATAGTTCTAAGGAGTAATGCTTTCTACCATGGGAGTAACATTTTAATGACAACACTTGTTTAATTAAAAATTATGTAGTCCCATCTGGAGAATAAATAGATAAGCTGCTATGGGGCACATAAGAAATGCTTTGTGGTACTCATGTATTGCGTATAACTTTTTATTAGTTATATTTAGGTAGAGTATGCAGGCACTTCTAAGTTAAACCAAGGTCGGGTACCTTGAAGAGGATGCTTTTCAAAAGGTATTATTAACCTGAGCAGTACAGCCCATTGCTTCGTAGGCCTCTCAATGTTGATCAGATTAAAGGTTTACAAAAGTCTTAATTCACCATAAGGGATTATAGAATCTCCCACCCACATTAGCTAGAGATGGCAACTTTTTGTCATTTGAGTGAATGGGGGCTATAAACACAAGTGTACTCTGACATTGCTCAGATTCAGCAATGTTTTTTTATGTATTAGTTACAAATGAGGCTTTACACTGAGCACAGACTATCTTGTGTACCAGAAGACTGCAGTATATATATAAAAAATATAAATATTAGTGACATCTGAGAACTTGAGTTTTAAAGATCAGGTTTGTCTAACCTTTTGGTCTCTATGTTATCTACAAGTGTTTTTATTTGCCATTTAAAGGACCACTAAAGTCAAAATTAAACATTCATGATTAAGATAGAGCACAATCCATTACCTATATATGCACAATCATTTTCAGTGCACACTTTCTAAGGTATCAGCTCCTACTGAGCATGTGCAAGATTCACAGAATATACGTATATGTATTTTGTTATTGGCTAATGGCTGTCACATGATGCAGTGATAAGGAAAATAAAACAAAGTTTGACATTTGCATACACAATAAGAGAGAACAAACCAGGTAACAAACAATAGCATAATAGCTTGTTCTATGGCTAGTTACCAACCTAGAAGCAGCCTCTTTTTGCCCAGCTTGTGCCTTTCACAGAGAACTTTCCTGTAGTATATCAGTTTGATCCTGACTAAACAGTACAGTACAGCCCCAAAATACCAGGCAATCCCTCTCTGAACAAGAGACATGGCAAACCCCAGACATCCGTTTCGGCCTAGTGTGAGCCTTATCAGTGGAGTGCAGACATATCCCTCTAGACACATTGGGCAATGGTTCCACGCCTGGTTTCCTGCCCTCACCCTTAGGGAGATTTCCCAATGATCATAATTTGCCCCAAGGGTCATAATTTGCAAACACAAAATGAGAGATGTGCTCAACCAGGGAACAAACAATAGCTGGGATCTGGGGTTGCCAGTTCCCTTGCTCAGAGTAGAATTGCCTGGTATTTCAGTGCTGTACTGACCTTGTTAGACAGAACCAGACTGATATTTTTCTGATATATTTCAGGAAAGTTTTTTCTCTGAAAAGCACAATTGGGCTAAAAGAAGTTGACAAACTGCTTTTATTTTTGTTTGTATTAACTATCCGATTTGTCAGAAAAAATCGACTACTCATGTGAAACTCAAACTAAATAATTTTGCATTCTCTATTTAGGATGTGTTTGTTGATTATGCTATTATACTGGGTTTAGTTTTCCTTTAACACACAATTCCCCAGTAAATAAAATAACTTTTGCCTGGAGATATTTAGAAAAATTTTGCTTATGTGGATTTATATGGAACATACAGTGCATTGTGGTTGCTCACATTACCAATACACAGAGCTGAAAGATGATGTTGGAGAAGAGTTTGCTCTCCTTTTCTGTAAATGTCTAATTCCAGTCCTCTCTAAAGGACATCATATATTTACTTCTGGGTATGTGAGTATAGGTAGGTTTGTGATCCTTATACATGTAGTGACATATATCTTACTAAAACACCTGCATAACATCAGCATTTTGGACCAGATTATGAGTGGAGTACTATTTATCGCTACTGCTTGTGCTCTAACGTTCAGATTACAAGTTGAAAGTAAAAAGATTTTGCTCGCGCGATATCGCGACGCATGCAAAAAGCCAAATTTCGAATATCCTAACCGCGTTAAGGAATTCCACTTTAGACTTCAATGGAACAAAAAAACTGGGAAAAAAACACATTACTCAAGCTTAAACCCAATCGCATTTTTTCAAGTGCCCTCACCCGACATGAAAATATTAATATTTCACATTCCAATGTTCTTCACATAGAAGAATATGTTCTATTTATTCATACATACATATATATATATATATATATATATATATATATATATGATGTTATCTATACCTATATATAGATATATGAATATGTATTTAAAAATACATAGATCATATTCTGCTATATGAAGAACATTGGAATGTAAAATATTTACAGTAAATACATAGTTAAACAATTTATTAAATATGAATTATTGCATAAATATGCTTTAACATGTTTTCATCTACTTGACTACAAAGGGCCTCCAATGCACTAATATATATGCAGGTATATATATATATATATATATATATATATATATATATATATATATATATATATATATATATATATATATATATATATATATATATATATATATATACATATACTGTGTATATATATATATATATATATATATATATATATATATATATATATATATATATATATATATATATATATATATATATGTCTATTTTTGTATACATATGTATTTATGTTTTTTAAATGTGTATTTATGTTTTTTAAATGTGTATTTATGTCTGTAAATACATAAATACACATATAAATACATAAATAAATCTGTACACACACACACACATATTTAGACATGTATATGTATCTATCTCTATGTTTAAGCCCTTTGCCTGCCTTTTTTTTCTAACACCTTTTTAAATATTTTTAATTAGATAGTGTTGTTATGAGTGTAACTGCACTCTATAATGTATTTTTAATGGGTTCTGTGACACTTTTTTGTTTCACAGTTAACCAGAGCCCTGAGGTCGCTGTAATTATTCTAGCATAAATCACGATTGCGCTCACGCTTTCACATTGATTTGCAACGTGTAATACGAGCACTACGTCCAACACGCTAAAACAGCTGCGATAAACTCAATATAGCTTGCGCATAACTTGTAATCTGGCTCTTTGTTGGCAGCATGTGACTGAGATGCTGGTAGCAGGATCTTGGTGGCCCAGAACCAGAACTGAGATGCAATTGGTGGAATTACGGCAGGCCACAGACAGTTTTGAGGTGGTCCATGGTTTCTTTTTAGCAACCCGGTGGCTTGGCTGTACAGTTATGGGTGGTTTTAGGGAAGCAAAAGTGGCAGCTTGGATAATGAGGTAGTAAAACGCAGCACAGTTAGATGCTATGCATTTATGTTTATATAGAACTGTATATTAACTGTGCATGTATAAAACTATATAGTTTGTTTGTTCTTTTAATTAACAGAATCCCCCTTAGACCTGTGGGAGTAAAAATCAAAATGATGCCACTCATTTGAAAAGATTTGACACCCTTAATAAAAATTATATTGTTAAGTCAATAAACTCCAATATGTCTTTTTCTCCTACATAAAATCACCAAGATTTAATTTCTATTATTTGATATGTTTACGCTGTTTCATGATTATATGCTGTAAATTAGAAAGAACGATACCAAACAATATTCCCAAGGATATCATAATTATTATTTCCACAACTATCACTTTAAAGTTTTCATTCTTATCTTATTTTTTTCTGTGAAATTATGTTCAGCTAAGCATTGATCAGAATGCCTGGTTCTGAACATTTTTGCCTTTTAAGCTGGAGCACTTCAATCATAACCCCCACTGCAGGGAGCAAAACAATTTACTATTGAATTTACCACTATGTCATAGGACCAGAAAACATAATTTGTAGAATGTTACAGCAATTCTGTCAATTTTAGACAGGATCAATAGATGGAATGAGAGAGATTTTTTTGAATCTGTAAGTCACAAACTCTGGATTTTTTTTCAAGAAGCCTACACAATTTTTATAGGATACGTTGCTTTGGAAAACAGGCTTTAACTCTCCTTTTCAAGTAGTATGTGTTCAGGAATACTTTGTACACAATTATCGTTGAAAATCCTCAACAAATAACACTGCTGGTTCTTTCCTTTGCTTTAGAAGCACAACAGTAAAAAAAAAAAAAATCTAGTCTTGTTGGTATTCTTCACTATGTGTCCCAGATTTGCCATGAATCTTGTAGGCGGTTGATAGGTATTTGTAAGGAATGAAAAATGCTGACACGGATTTATCTGGTGTAAATTAGATATTTCCAAAATGAGTTCAGATAGATAACAGAGAAACATGGTGAAACATTAAATCATGCGTAAAAAAATGTATTGAATGCTGATAAGTAGCCATCATGTTAGAAACAAAAAAATGTATTTCAAATAAAGGGATATGAAAGTATTATTTTTATATACATCAAATTATTAGCTAATGCATTGTGAAATATTTGCATAGAAAATATGTTTTAAAAGTATTTAAAATTGTATTTTTTTTTTCATTTCAATTTGAATTATTTATTATTTTGCAGTAGCCTCTTGAGAGTTATTTATCTTATTTAAAGGGACAATGAACCCACGTTTTTTTCTTTCATGATTCAGATAGAGCATGAAAATATAAGCAACTTTCTAATTTACTCCTTTTATCAAATGTTCTTTAGTCTCTTGGAATCTTTATTTGAAATGCAAGCATGTAAGTTCAGATGCTGGCCCATTTTTGGTGAACAACTTGGGTTGTCCTTGCTGATTGGTGGATACATTCATACACCAATAAAACAGTGCTGTCCAGAGTTCTGAAGAAAAAAAAAGCTTAGATGCCTTCTTTTTCCAATAAAGATAGCAAGAGAACGAAGAAAAATTGATAATAGAAGTAAATTAGAAAGTCGCTTAAAATTGCATGCTATATCTGAATCACAAACGAAAAATTTGGGTTTAGTGTCCCTTTAATTTACTGTGTCCATTTAAGGACATAAATAAAAGAACTCTTGTATGCATCAGCCAATAACAGTACAGCATGTATGAGAGTCATGGTTCTGAATGCCACATAATGCACTCCAGCCTTTCCATAGAGAGTGAAGGGATTATGTTTCAAAATTTGTTACAGTAAAATAAATAATGAAGGTGTACTGTATGTTTATTGCTATATGCATAACTTTTTGTGAGTTTAATGTAATTAAGGCATATTTAACCTGACTTATCTATAGTATAGAAAGGTGGGTATAATAGTATAATCTGTATTTCCATTTTGTCCCTTTAATTATATTTAGATTATGTTTTCACTTATTTTATTGCTATATTGACTCTGGATTTCTAATTTTTTTTTTTCAGATTAAATAACAAAGAAGATCTGCAAAGTGTTAAAGAGAAGTGCCGGAAATGAACGTAAACGATGCAAATGCTCCAGAGGGGGGTCTTAACGTCACATTAACCATACGGTTATTAATGCATGGAAAGGTAATACTGCTAATATTATTTTTGTTGTTCAGTTTCATGTTGCTTTTTACGAATGTTATGTTCTTTTGCGTGCCGAGAAGCAACTGGAAATTCTACTGAAAATATTCTGGCACATAATTATGATGTGCAGAAAATGTGATGTTCTAGTTAAAGGGCCATAATAGTTGAAAAATTACATGCGCTAATTTAAAGGGATTAAACACACAGTAGAAGTGCTGCTTGGCGGTGTATTGCGGGTCCCGTGCAGAACCCGCCACTGATCCAATCAGCCGCACTAGTTGCATATCTCAAATCTCAAAAGACATGTCCAAGCTGGGATACTAGGACACACTATACTTCCTTCTAGGCTATACACCCTGAGATACATTTCTAAACTAAGTAAATCAGGCCATTTATAATCATCTTTTTCAAGAATTGAAACCTGTCTTTAGCCTTATGCCACAAGCCAGGAATAGGTGGGTATCTTCCCTTGTGTGGCAACCAGTAAGTTGCCAGCCATATTCCTTCAAGTGGGATGTCCCGGACAGAGGTTATGACCATACTGTAATCCTGATATTATTTCATGGATGTCATAAGCCTGTTTAAAAGATCCAAGGTCACAGGTTCGAATCCCGGCAGGGCCAACTCAGCCCTTCATCCTTCCGAGGTCGATAAAATGAGCACCATTAAATTGGGTAATAATAACAACTATTCAGCTGCCGATTTGGTGAATTCCGAGAGTGAGCGCTGAAAAAGCGCTTTGAGTCCCACTGGGAGAAAGGCACTATATAAATACTAATTATTATATTATTAATTATTATTATATTAGCTAAGTGGTGGGGTTAAGGGTATGGGTTTGATTTAGGATGTTGTAGCCCTTTCTGTCATTTAAAGCTTTAAACAGAGTTTGCCTCCCCCTAATGCACCCTTATCATTCCTGCATGGACAATATTGCTGAGGTCTTATTCTGTCCATGGCAACATTCTGTTTGCAATATTCTGGCAGCTGTGACATTGCCATCATGGGGACCTTCCTGATGAGATATAATAGATTAGATGGTATTCTTGGGAACATGATGCAAATCATGTGACTTCATGTCATTGCAGTCCCTGCTCTTCAGCTGTAATGTTTAATAATAAAACTCCGCAGTAGTTCCTTTTACTTTTCTAGCTTCCTAATGACTAAATTAAGTTTTACATATAATTGCAGAGAGATGGAGCTAAGCCATGTGTGACAGAACAACTTGATTTTAATGTGATGTTGCAATGCAACATAATTACTGTTATTATTTATTTGAAATAATGATGATACATATCAAGCATAGGTAATATAAAGGTACAGGGTTAGCATTATGACATTAACTGCTCTGACATTGTATAAATTAGAATAAAGACAAAGTGCTATAAATAGTAGAGGAAAAAACTGCATGTTGTAATACAGGATGAATCAGATCTTTATCTCCAACTGGCAGTCAGCACTATTCTATCAGTATAACAGGCAGTTCCAAACTACACATTCTCTGGACTTTTGTTTTGCTTTTCATGAGCTTTGTCATTTCATATTTCTCTCCTTCTTAAAAATTCTAAACCCCCATTAAACACCTCTTCCTTTTGTAAAAAAAAAAATTGTGCCTGTCGCCCAAGCTCTACAGAGGCCAAAAATCCAATACTGTAACAAGGTTTTCTTCAAAATGCTGCAACTCAACAGCTGGTATAGGCAATCGGCAGCATTTTGAAGACCAAACTTTCATTCTTGGCCTCTTTTAGGGAGTGTGGAACAAGCACAATACAGGGAGTGCAGAATTATTAGGCAAATTAGTATTTTGACCACATCATCCTCTTTATGCATGTTGTCTTACTCCAAGCTGTATAGGCTCGAAAGCCTACTACCAATTAAGCATATTAGGTGATGTGCATCTCTGTAATGAGAAGGGGTGTGGTCTAATGACATCAACACCCTATATCAGGTGTGCATAATTATTAGGCAACTTCCTTTCCTTTGGCAAAATGGGTCAAAAGAAGGACTTGACAGGCTCAGAAAAGTCAAAAATAGTGAGATATCTTGCAGAGGGATGCAGCACTCTTAAAATTGCAAAGCTTCTGAAGCGTGATCATCGAACAATCAAGCGTTTTATTCAAAATATTCAACAGGGTCGCAAGAAGCGTGTGGAAAAACCAAGGCGCAAAATAACTGCCCATGAACTGAGAAAAGTCAAGCGTGCAGCTGCCAAGATGCCACTTGCCATCAGTTTGGCCATATTTCAGAGCTGCAACATCACTGGAGTGCCCAAAAGCACAAGGTGTGCAATACTCAGAGACATGGCCAAGGTAAGAAAGGCTGAAAGACGACCACCACTGAACAAGACACACAAGCTGAAACGTCAAGACTGGGCCAAGAAATATCTCAAGACTGATTTTTCTAAGGTTTTATGGACTGATGAAATGAGAGTGAGTCTTGATGGGCCAGATGGATGGGCCCGTGGCTGGATTGGTAAAGGGCAGAGAGCTCCAGTCCGACTCAAATGCCAGCAAGGTGGAGGTGGAGTACTGGTTTGGGCTGGTATCATCAAATATGAGCTTGTGGGGCCTTTTCGGGTTGAGGATGGAGTCAAGCTCAACTCCCAGTCCTACTGCCAGTTTCTGGAAGACACCTTCTTCAAGCAGTGGTACAGGAAGAAGTCTGCATCCTTCAAGAAAAACATGATTTTCATGCAGGACAATGCTCCATCACACGCGTCCAAGTACTCCACAGCGTGGCTGGCAAGAAAGGGTATAAAAGAAGAAAATCTAATGACATGGCCTCCTTGTTCACCTGATCTGAAACCCATTGAGAACCTGTGGTCCATCATCAAATGTGAGATTTACAAGGAGGGAAAACAGTACACCTCTCTGAACAGTGTCTGGGAGGCTGTGGTTGCTGCTGCACGCAATGTTGATGGTGAACAGATCAAAACACTGACAGAATCCATGGATGGCAGGCTTTTGAGTGTCCTTGCAAAGAAAGGTGGCTATATTGGTCACTGATTTGTTTTTGTTTTGTTTTTGAATGTCAGAAATGTATATTTGTGAATGTTGAGATGTTATATTGGTTTCACTGGTAAAAATAAATAATTGAAATGGGTATATATTTGTTTTTTGTTAAGTTGCCTAATAATTATGCACAGTAATAGTCACCTGCACACACAGATATCCCCCTAAAATAGCTATAACTAAAAACAAACTAAAAACTACTTCCAAAACTATTCAGCTTTAATATTAATGAGTTTTTTGGGTTCATTGAGAACATGGTTGTTGTTCAATAATAAAATGAATCCTCAAAAATACAACTTGCCTAATAATTCTGCACTCCCTGTATATGTACTAAAGCAAGAGTTGTTTAATGTCCCTTTAATACTTTAATCCACTCAAACACCCCATCTCTTTTTAGATATCATCTTCTTCTTTTTTTAATCCAAGACTTCTTTATTATCTCTTAGACCAGTTGAATATCTGTCCTCACTCTCAATCGTCAGCTCCTTCGTATCTCACCAAATTTGCTTTGTTCTCTTGGTATTCTTAAGTGAAAGCTAAACATAGGTAGGCTCATATGCTAATTTCTAAGCCCTTGAAGGCTGCCTCTTATCTGAATGCATTTGACAGTTTTTCACAACTAGAAGGCAGTAGTTCATGTGTACCATATAGATAACAAGGTGCTCACGCCCGTGGAGTTACTTATGAGAGGGCACTGATTGGCTAAAATGCAAGTCTGTCAAAAGAACTGAAATAAGGGGCAGTCTGCAGAGGCTTCAATACATAGTAATCACAGAGGTAAATCGTATATTTATATAACCATGTTAGTTATGCAAATCTGAAGAATGGGTAATAAAGGGATTATCTATATTTTAAACAATAAACATTCTGGAGTAGACTGTCCCTTTAACCACTCATTCTGACTGTCATTTTACTTTATCCATCCCATTAATTCCACTGCCATTTTTACTTTCAGTGTGGTCAGGGCATTTCCTGATTGGCTGTCTGCTTTTGGCACTTTTCTTACTGAGAACTTCCACTGATATGTAGAAAATTATAATAGAGAACTTGTTTCTTTTGCATAGAAGAAAATGCCACAAAATAAGCAGTGCAATTTTTCTAATGCAGTATTTAATCTAACACTTAATCAGAGATAAAAAGGTTTACTGTGGGCCTTGGCATACTATCGGCTAGATTACGAGTTTGGCGTTAGAGGCTATGCGGTGCTAACGAGCAGTTTATGCTCACCACTCACTTACAGACAGCGCTGGTATTATGGGTTTTTACAACCCAGATAAGAAGTGAGCGTTGAGCAAAATTTTGCTCCTTACCGCACTCCAATACCAGCGCTGCTTACGTTAGCGGTGAGCTGGTGTAATATGCTTGTGCACGATTTCCCCATAGGAATCAACGGGGAGAGCCGGCTGAAAAAAAGTCTAACACCTGCCAAAAAGCAGCGTAAAGCTCCTTAACGCAGCCCCATTGATTCCTATGGGGAAATACATTTTGTGTCTACACCTAACACCCTAACATGAACCCCGAGTCTAAACACCCCTAATCTTACACTTATTAACCCCTTATCTGCTGCCCCAACATTGCCGCAACCTACATTATATTATTAACCCCTAATCTGCTGCTCCGGACACCGCCACCTACATTATACTTACGAACCCCTAATCTGCTGCCCCCAACGTCGCCTCCACTATAATAAACATATTAACCCCTAAACCGTCGCACTCCCGCCTTGCAAACATTAGTTAAATATTATTAACCCCTAATCTGCCGGCCCTAACATCGACGCCACCTACCTACATTTATTAACCCCTAATCTGCCGCCTCCAACGTCTCCGCCCCTATAACTATAACTATAACTATATAGTATAACCCTAAACCTATTTTAACTAGGTAGAATAGTTACTAAATAGTTATTAACTATTTAATAACTACCTAGCTAAAATAAATACAAATTGTCCTGTAAAATAAAACCTAACCTAAGTACAATTACACCTAACACTACACTATAATTAAATAAATGAACTACATTAAATACAATTAAATAAAATGATCTAAAGTACAAAAAAAAACACACTAAATTACAAAAAATAATAAACAAATTACAAGATTTTTAAACTAATTACACCTAATCTAATCCCCCTAACAAAATAAAAAAGCCCCCCCAAAATAAAAAAAGCCCTACCCTACACTAAATTACAAATAGCCCTTAAAAGGGCCTTTGTGGGGCATTGCCCTAAAGTAATCATCTCTCTTACCTGTAAAAAAAATTACAAATCCCCCCCCAACATTAAAACCCACCACCCACACAACCAACCCTACTCTAAAACCCACCCAGTACCCTCTTAATAAAACCTAACACTAACCCCTTGAAGATCAACTTACCGGGAGAAGTCTTCACCCAACCAGGCCAAAGTCCTCAACGAAGCCGGGAGAAGTCATCATCCAAGCCGGGGGAAGTGGTCCTCCAGACGGGCAGAAGTCTTCATCCAGACGGCATCTTCTATCTTCATCCATCCGGCGCGGAGCGGGTCCATCTTCAAGACATCTGACACGGAGCATCCTCTTCAATCGATGGCTAACACAGAATGAAGGTACCTTTAAGTGATGTCATCCAAGATGGCAATCCTTCAATTCCGATTGGCTGATAGAATTCTATCAGCCAATCGGAATTAAGGTAGAAAAAATCCTATTGGCTGATGCAATCAGCTAATAGGATTGAGCTCGCATTCTATTGGCTGATTGGATTGGTTGTGTGGGTGGTGGGTTTTAATTTTGGGGGGATTTGTTATTTTATTTTACAGGTAAGAGAGCTGATTACTTTGGGGCAGTGCCCCACAAAAGGCCCCTTTAAGGGCTATTTGTAATTTAGTGTAGGGTAGGGCTTTTTTTATTTTGTGGGGGCTTTTTTATTTTGTTAGGGGGATTAGATTAGGTGTAATTAGTTTAAAAATCTTGTAATTTGTTTATTATTTTCTGTAATTTAGTGTTTGTTTGTTTTTGTACTTTAGATAATTTTATTTAATTGTATTTAATTGTATTTAATTTAGTTAATTTATTTAATTATAGTGTAGTGTTAGGTGTAATTGTAACTTAGGTTAGGTTTTATTTTACAGGTAAATTTGTCTTTATTTTAGCTAGGTAGTTATTAAATAGTTAATAACTATTTAGTAACTATTCTACCTAGTTAAAATAAATACAAACTTGCCTGTAAAATACAAATAAACCCTATGCTAGCTACAATGTAACTATTAGTTATATTGTTGCTAGCTTAGGGTTTATTTTACAGGTAAGTATTTACTGTAGTTTTAAATAGGAATAATTTAGTTAATTATAGTAATTTTATTTAGATTTATTTTAATTATATTTAAGTTAGGGGGTGTTAGGTTTAGGGTTAGACTTAGGTTTAGGGGTTAATAACTTTAGTATAGTGGTGGCGACTTTGGGGCGGCAGATTAGGAGTTAATAAATGTAGGTAGGTGTCGGCGATGTTAGGGACGGCAGATTAGGGGTTAATAATATTTAACTAATGTTTGCGGGGCTGGAGTGCAGCGTTTTAGGGGTTAATATATTTATTATAGTGGCGGCAATGTCCGGTTCGGCAGATTAGGGGTTAAAAATGTAAATTTAGTGTTTGCGATGTGGGGGGCCTCGGTTTAGGGGTTTATAGGTAGTTTATGGTGTTAGTGTACTTTTTAGGACTTTAGTTAAGAGTTTTATGCTACGGCGTCGTAGTGTTAAACTCTTAACTACTGACTTTAATATGCGGTACCAGGCTTGACAGGAGAGGGTCTACTGCTCACTTTTTGTCAGACTCGTAATACCGGCGCTATGCAAGTCCCATTAAAAAAAGAGGATATGCAATTTACGTAAGTAGATTTGCGGTATTTCCAAGTCTGGACAAAAAAAGTGAGCGGTACACCTGTACCTTCAAGACTCCTAATACCAGCGGGCGTTAAAAAGCAGCGTTGGGACCGGCCAACGCTGCTTTTTAAGCCTAACGCAAGACTAGTAATCTAGCCGTATGTTAATTATGTCACAGCCTCACGGATTGGTTGAGGAGGTTGCAGTGGAAGCATACATAGGATCACTCTGGCCCAGGTTTGAGAAACTGCCTGGGTAATATAAAGATATGTGCACTGAGAAACGCACAGATCTGTACCCCATTTTGACACATGTGTCTTGTGAGTATATATTTGAATCAGTTAAACAAGTAAACCGCTACTGTACTAATAACTGCATGATACAAAACACTTTATTTTCATTAAACTGGCACTAACCGGTTTAACTAACATTTACTTACCAGAACTAAGCTTTCAGGCATTTTACAATAATATATCCCTGCATGACTTACTTATGGTAGGATATGTTACTGCTTATGGTACTTAGGATTAAATGGCCCATACATTTGATAGATTCTGTGTTAGAGAAAGTTCTCTATAATAATGAAGGATTAATTGGAAAGTAATTGCTATTGTGTTTTTAGGAGCCTCATATCAATCCTGAGTGCTCATTTGGCATTAGATACGGTTCCACTCTAATCCATCAGTCAATTTAGATTTAAACTTAATGAGCATCTGCCAGTAAGTGTTAATTGACACCTGCTTACATCCCTCATTTCCCCATCACGCACAACACAATTCCAGGATGCCAGTGAATGGAACATATGTAAAACAAAGAAAACATTTATCTTAATAGGAACAATTCTTTTAAGTAGAAGTGTCCTGGTTAATTTTACAAGCATGTGAAATAGACTTAACACACTGCAGGTCTCTTTTAAATTACTCTTGTCGCTCACTCTGTATCTTAAAAACATTGCGCATATTGTTATAGCAATGATCACGGTTTTAAGCTGTTTTCGGATTTGCCAATGATCTGCATATTATACATCACATCTTTGCCACAATTTTATAGGGTGGGTGAAACACACATTTTTTTCTTTCATGATTCAGATAGAGCGTACAATTTTAGACAACTCGCTATTTTACTTCTATAATGAAATTTGCTTCGTTCTGTTGGTATCTTTGTTGAAGGAGGAGCAATGCACTACTGGGAGTTAGCTAAACACTTTGGAATAGCCAATGACAAATGGAATATATATGCAGTCACCAATCAGCAGCTAGCTCCCAGTAGTGAATTGCTGCTTCTGAGCCTACCTAGGTATGATTTTCAACAAAGAGAAGATAATTAAACAAATGAGTAAGTTGTTTGAAATTGCATTCTCTATTTGAATCATGAAAGGAAAAAAATTAGGGCTTTGTGTCCCTTTAATTAACTTGATGTACAGTAAACTGTTTAAAGCTCTCCAGTGAAATGTTTCAATCAATCTCCACATTTGTGTATCCTACATAGGCGGTCCTGAGCAACAGACAAGATTACCCTCCTTTCTTTAACAGTTAATTTAACTTTTTCAGAAGGTTATACGTTTTATCATTGGCACTGTTCCAGTCCGTTAGAAGAGCTCTTGGATTAGGTGTTTGTACAGTATTTAAATCTTAGGCCATTCAAATGCACCAGAGAACCCCGTTTTCAAATCATTTTATCATGAATTTCGTTGTAGCTACAAATATTACAGTGATTTTCTTATGCTGTGCATTGAATTCCCCATGATATTTCCATGGTCTCTATGTACAAAGCAGCAAATGCAAGCCTGCTTTCTGCAATGTAAAAAGCATCTGCTTCTTACCCTTTCCGTCATTGGACGTACATGAGCAGGGGGTATTGCTTTACAAACAAGTCAGGAACCTATGTCCTGACTTAGGTCTTTTAACTATGTATTTAAACCCAGTTGTGGTGGTTAAACACTTTTGGGTAGATTTATTAAGCAGCTGATGCTGCTTTCTACTCGCAAAGTTTCAGGTCTTTCATGCTTGTGCAACGTTGAATGCTGACAGCGTATGCTGTCAGCATCTAGCGATGTCGGGCGGACATGATTCACTGCAATAATATCCCTTTAAATAACTAATTTGGGTTTCATGGCCATTTAAACATTATGTTTCATGTTAAAATAAACTCATGTTTACTATTATTGTTACAGTGAAGACACAAACAAGTCCATAGAGGGTCTGAATTTTGAAAACAGTTTTAAAAACAAACTATAAAGTCCAAGAGATTTATATCTGTTGAGAAATATTATCTTTCTTTGTCTCTGAGCTGAGAAACACATTCAAAATCTGTCTCAGTGCCAGTTCAGTACTAATTCTTGATATCTTGGTACATTGTCCCAAAAGTGTCTTCATTTTGCATAGGATTAAACTGTCATTAAACTTTTCAGTCTTTCTGCTATGTCCCCTTTATTCATAACTTATTCCATATTTTTTTCCTGGGGAGCACATAGCTCTCTTGTGTCTATTTGTATTATAATGTCTCATTATAAGCTCCATAGAGAGAGACAATTTTTAGAATTGAATAATAACCAGGTATGTTAATACAGAAGGCCTCTAGGAAGGACATAATATTCAAATATATTTTGTAAAGTATGGATGGTGATAAATTTGCTGCAGACAATTAAAGGATTTTTATATTAGCATTTAAAAAGTTACAGTACATCATATGGTGTTATAATTAATCAGATACAAAGAAAATGGATAGCAAAACTTTCATTACACAGGCACAGTGTACAATAAAATAAAAAATATAATTTATTTCTCCTATCAAATTTGCTTCCTTCACTTGATAAAATTATTTCCATGAAGACATATTTAAAGGGACAGTATACACCAATTTTCATTTAACTGTGTGTAATAGGCACTACTATAAAGAAGAATATGCACAGATACTGATCTAAAATCCAGTATAAAACCTTTAAAGACTTACTTAGAAGCTCCCAGTTTAGCACTGTTGATGAGGTTAGGCTGGGACACCAAGTGAAAGGGTCTGGGAAAGCAGGAAGAGAAGAAACTCTACCTCTCCCCCCTTCCCTGCATATGAAAAGGCCCATTACACAACCAGGAGTCTGTAGACATTAGTATACATCTAAAACTTTGGGGCGTGGTTAGGAGTCTGAAAATCAGCATAATGCTATTAAAAAATAAGCAAAGTATCCATTTTTATAAAAACACTACCAGATGGGCTATATAAATGGATCATCTACAAAACATTTATGCATAGAAAAATCTAGTGTATAATGTCTTTTTAAGTAGGCTGTCTTAAAGTGATTGTAATCTTTAACAAATTAAAGGCCGGTATTAAATAATACTCTTAAAAACTGGGGCACTTTAATTCATTAAAGTTTACAAAGACGCTTATTTTTTAAAGCACTTATCTTTGCGTTATGGTAAACATAACGCCGATCCTCCGCCCGCAGCTCCTGCTTTCTTTAGCAGATCGATGACAAATCCAGCTTTCTTCAATCGTTGTGTACCCCCTTTGGTGTCCAGCTTGTGGGGCAACGCAACGATTGGAGGAAGCCGGATTTGTCATCCATATGCTAATCAAGTAAGCAGATGCGGGTGGAGGATCAGCGTTATGTTTACCATAACGCAAAGGTATGTATTTAAAAAAATAAGCATCATTGTAAACTTTAATGACTTAAAGTGCCCCTGTTTTTAAGAATATTATTTAATACTGGCCTTTAGTTTGTTAAAGTTTACAATTACTTTAAACAATATGGGCTAGATTACAAGTGGAGCGCTATTTAACTCTCCTGCTAGATGTAACATTTTTGAGTGTGTCGGGTTTTTACTCGTATTATGAGTTGAAAGTAAACTGTTTTCAGTAGTGTGTTAACCCAACGCCCATCAATGGAGCAAAAAAAACCCCACCCTACTCACACGCAAACCTGATTGCATATTCTCAATTGCACTAACCTGACATGGAAATATGAATATTTTACATTCCAATGTTCTTCACATAGCAGAAAATGTTTTATTTATTCTTAAATATATATATCTATATATATGATTTTTTTGGTAAAATAAATATTTATATATATATATATATATATATATATATATATATATATATATATATATATATATATATATATATATGAATATATATTTACAAATGCTATGTGCAGAACATTGTAATATTGAAATATGTGAAATATTTACAGAAAATACACACTGTAACACTTTATTAAATATGAATATTGCATAAATATGTTTTTACATGTTTTCATCTACTTAAAGTGACAGTATACACTCATTTTCATATAACTGCATGTAATAGACACTACTATAAAGAATAAGATGCACAGATACTGATATAAAAATCCAGTATAAAACTGTATAAAAAACTTACTTAGAAGCTCTCAGTTTAGCTCTGTTGAAAAGGCAGCTGGAAAGCCCACTGCAAGTAGGAAATAAGACACTCCCCCTCCCCCTTCTTTTGCATATGAAAAGACCCTTTACACAAACAGGAGCAAGCTGGAGAAGGTAGCTGACAGTATTCTCATAAAACTTTGGGGCTTGGTTAGGAGTCTGAAAATCAGAGCAATGTTATTTAAAAATAAGCAAAACTATACATTTTTTAAAAGAAAAAAACTTTATGGGCTATATAAATAGATAATCTACAAAACATTTATGCAAAGAAAAACTGAGTGTATAATGTCCCTTTAACTGCAAAGGGCACCAATGCACTTCTATGTATGTCTATATATGTGTACATATGTATTTATGTGTTTATATGTGTATATATTTCTGTAAATACATAAATACACATATAAATACATATGTACTCATATATAGACATTTATATATATATATATATATATATATATATATATATATATATATATATACATATACACCTGAGACCTCATATCTATATATATACACATATATATACATATACATATATATATATATATATACATATACATATACACCTGAGACCTCATATCTATATATATACATATATATATACATATACATATACACCTGAGACCTCATATCTATATATATACATATATATATACATATACATATACACCTGAGACCTCATATCTATATATATACATATATATATACATATACATATATATATACATATACACCTGAGACCTCATATCTATATATATATATATACATATATATACATATACATATACACCTGAGACCTCATATCTATATATATATACATATATATATACATATACATATACACCTGAGACCTCATATCTATATATATACATATATATACATATACATATACACCTGAGACCTCATATCTATGAGCCTTTATAACTTTTTTTGTGCAATTTTTTTAAAATAATTTTTATTAGATGGTGTTATTATGAGTTTAACTGTACTTTGTAATTTATTTTTTACGTGTTTTGCGGCACTCTTTTGTTTTGCGAAACAGTTAAAAAGATAATAAACCCACATTTTTTCTTTCATGATTCAGATAGAGCATGCAATTGTAAGCATTTTTCGTTGGTGGATACATTTAGCCACCAATCAGCAAGCCCTACCCAGGTTCTGAACCAAAACTGGGCCGGCTCTTAAGCTTACATTCTTGTTTTTCAAATAAAGATAGCAAGAGAACAAAGAAAATTTGATAAAAGGAGTAAATTAGAAAGTTGATTAAAATTGCATGCTCTACGTGAACCATGAAAGAAAAAAAATTGGGTTTAGTATCCCTTTAACCAAAGCTTTGATGTTGCGATAACCACACACACATTAAAGGGATACGGGACCCAACATTTTTCTTTCATGATTTAGATAGCGCATGAAATTTTAAGCAACATTCAAATTCGTTCTCCTGATAGCTTGATTAGAAAAAACAGGATTGAATGCTTACGAGCCGGCCCATCTTTGGTTCAGCACCTGGGTAGTGCTTGTCGATTGGTCGCTAAATGTAGCCACCAATCAGCAAGCGCTACCCAGAGGTCTGAACCAAAAATGGACCGGCTTGTAAGCTTATATTCCTTCTTATTCAAATAAAGATACCAAGAGAACAAAGAAAAATTGATAATAGGAGTAAATTAAAAAGATGCATGCTCTATCTGAATCCTAAAAGGAAAAAATTGGTTTCAATATCCCTTGAACTTCAATTGCGCTCAAGTGATCATGTTTACATCCAACTTGTAATACGAGTGAAAAACCTGACGCGCAAACTGCCGCGATAAACCCCTTATTGCTTGCGTATTACTGTTAATGTAACCCTTAATTCTTGAAAGTAAGAACAATATTCCAGCTATATTTTACTGTTGATTTTTCTTGTTGCTATCAGGAAGTAAACTTGATAGATTTATATACCTACATGGCTTTGTATTTACAGTAAGTATAGTGTTTTTTATATTAATGGAAACGGTGTTAAAGGAATGCATGATGTCTTATATAAAGTAAAAAACATACGATCAAAGACTCAACTCAGATTAATCTAGTTTAGTAACAAAAGTGATAAGCAATGGAGGAGTGTTAGACGTTGCTAACCTAGATTAGCACAACATTTGACCCATAACCACTGAGTCATATTTATTAAGCAGCACATTCAGCTTCAGAACCCTTATGATATAAATATGACATTTTAATGTGTGTGTGCTTTACAGTTTATGTTTGATGCTTTTCTATGGAACATGCATTTTAAATAATCCAGGTTGGCTTTAATTTTGTAATTAAACTTTCATGGTTCAAATAGATTATACCATTTTAATAGATTTTTCAATATAATTCTATTATCAATTAATTTGTTAAATTATTGAAAAGCATACCTAGATATTCTCAAGAGTAGCAATGCACTACTGGTGATTGGTGGCTACATACATTTGTCTCTTGTCATTTGGCTCACCAGATGTGCCCAGCTAGCACACAGTATTGCACTGTGCTCTGTAGCTAACCTTAACTATGAGTTAAACACATACATACAATAATAAAATGCTCACATTACTGTATTTTCTTTTTAGCACTTTTATGTTCCATTAAGTTGAAAACAAAGTGAGAAATGTGAATATAAATTATATTTGTAATATGTATATGACTTTGTTGTCAGTTCAAGTTTATTATGTATGGGGTTACCAAGATGGGATTGTTAAGAGACATAATACACCTTATAATAAATACCAATTGAATATGAAAACTTTCTTTACTTGTTACTAGAGTATAAATGGCATGCCACAGTCATTTTGTTAGTATAAATTGCATAGCTTTGCATTATATTATCATGTCTGTTGAGGCCATTTAGGCATATATATGCAGTGTGGTTATGCTTGTGAAATCTGCAGCATGCAGTTCCAATTCTCAGATATGGAAAAAACATAATTATTTAATTACAATTAAATTACAGGAAAAGGGGGCAACATATAATAAAACTGTGTTGCAAAGTTTTTTGTTTTTATTTGCTGTGCATAAATAAACATTTTTATATTACAATCCCAAAGTGTTTCATTGCCTTTAAGATATGCAATACTAGCATTTCCTAAGGTTAAGTATAAAGTAATCATTGTCTTTTCCATGTCAGTATAGGGATTAGCGCAAGCTACTAAATATAATAGGAAACTGCAAAGTAGTTATTTTCTGTACTGCTATATTCGTAAATACAATTCCCAAAGTGACCAATTGATAATAAATTGTTCTCTTCGCTGTCTACCATGTTAGTAAGAATCCTTCATGTCATAAATGTATGAACATTTTGCCTTGTGATTGTGCATCAGGGGAGTTAGGTTGCATTCAGCACTAGGCAAAGTTATTTCTATCTGTATTTAAAATGCTAGGTATGAATTCCAAAGAGGAAATATGTCTCTCTTGCATGTGTCTATTAAACAAGAATATATGACAATAAGGGCCTGATTATCTAAAGCTCTCTGGGCTTGTGAGATTTTTTTACTATGAAGTCCTTGTCTCAATAAAGGCAATTTTTACCTTGACAACAATGTGTCTCTCGAAAAAGTTGTTTAATCAAATTAAAAGTCATGCCAACATGTTTCTGCAAAAAACGTAATTTATGGAAAAAATAAAAATCTGAATAAAATTATGCAAGACAAAATGTATTTATAGCACATAGTAGAAATCGTAATAAAACTACACTGCACATGGAAAAAATGCTGTGAAATGAATATTTATAATACA
This sequence comes from Bombina bombina, assembly GCF_027579735.1. NCBI lineage: Eukaryota > Metazoa > Chordata > Amphibia > Anura > Bombinatoridae > Bombina > Bombina bombina. The sequence continues at coordinate 630,039,890 of NC_069503.1, read as the reverse complement.
AAATACAAAGCATATTGATTTCCTTATTATAAAATGATTTTCCCTGCCTCTGCAAGTGGGCTGAACAGGGGACTTCCACGGTCATAGCTGAACTTTCTCCGCAGGTTTAGTATATTGTCTAAACATTTCCTCCTGTAGATCTTGCTGTTTTTTCTCGCAAGCAAAAAGGTGGCGAGATTGTGTCAAAATACGCAAAACACTCATTACCCTAATAAAAAAAACACATCTATACAAAAGTAGAAATTATTGTATAGTAATATACTCTGAAAACAGAGTAACCTGATTTGTATTGACTGCAGGCACCCCCTTCTCCCTGTTAACTTTGTTTTTTCCAGCAAACTTTCCCTTTTGAATGAGCTTTATTACTTTCTATGGGATATCTCTCACAACTCACAAAACTTTTTTTAGATAGTTGTCTGAGGGCAGCCCATGCGAGTGTCAACATTTTTTTTCATGTCTGGCTCAGCAAAGTTTTGATCAACACCCCCCCCCCCCCCCATTTATTCACTAACACTTTCTATTTAAACTTGTAAAAATATTGCTGCATTAAGGTTGGGTCAGTTCAACTGCATGTTTGCAATTTTACACCACGGTATCTTCAATAAAGTGTATATGATCGAACACCAATATTCTATCATTATGTTCTTTAGCATGGGGAGGAAATGCAGTAATCTAAATCTTTTTATTTACCATCCATGGTCCCAAAAGGGTTGTATAAAAACACCTAATAACATTTCTTAAATGCCATCTGGAGCTGGAAGGCCTAGACCAGTGATGTCGAATCTTGGCAATCCAGATGTTTTAGAACTACATTTCCCATCATGCTCAACTGGACTTAAGAGTTCCTAAGCATCATGGAAAAAGTAGTTCTAAAATATCTCTAGACTGAGTGGGGAAAACAGTGTGGGCAAAGTCAGGGGTATTCTGTGGAGATGCAGGTGTCCAGTAAGGGGGATTGGCTTATTGTGGGCCGTTCTGAACAGAATAAGTGCAGACCATATTCAGAGGATCAGACAGTCTCTAGCTTCACTTTAGAAACATTTAGAAACATTTAAAGGGAATCAGACCTCCCATCATCTCCTGGAGGCCTTTGATGCTTTGTGGGTGAAGCCATGACCTGAAGGGTTGAGTCAAAGGCTAGCCATGATTGAGAATGGACAGACTGTGGGTGTAGTTAGGGCAGGTCATGGGTTTAGTCAGGTAGTCCATGAGGAAAGGACAGTGGAACGAAGTTTCCAAACTTTGACAATCCCACAGTAAGAGGAGAAGTTGGGAGCTCTACAGCCCCAAGCAAGAATGCTCAATTCATGGCTGTGCACTATGCTCATACTTTTCTTCTTCTCACTGATAAGAACACACTTGCCCTCATCGCTAGGCTGTTCATACTTAATAAGTGTGAACATGTTCATGTAACATATTTTTATGAAAAGAAGGGTCGTAAGCTTAGGAGCGTTCACTTGTCTAGAGCACTATATGGTAGCAGTTTTGAAAGAACAAAGAGCACTAGATGGCACTATTTCCTGCAATATAGTGCTGCAGACACCTACCTAGGCATCTGTTCGACAAATAATACCATGGCCCCAAGTTATCAAGGTCTGGCGGACCTGATCCGACACTGCGGATCAGGTCTGCCAGACCTCGCTGAATACGGCGAGCAATATGCTCGCTGTATTCAGCATTGCACCAGCAGCTCACAAGAGCTGCTGGTGCAACACCGCCCCCTGCAGACTCGCGGCCAATGGGCCACCAGCAGTGGGTGTCAATCAACCCGATCGTACTCGATCGGGTTGATTTCCGGCGATCTCTGTCCTCCTGCTCAGACAGGCGGACAGGTTATGGAGTAGCGGTCTTTGTGACCGCTGCTTCATAACTGCTGTTTCTGGCGAACCTGCAGGCTCGCCAGAAACATGGGGCATCAAGCTCCAATCGGAGCTTGATACATATGCCCCTATGTGAGAGAAGCAAACATGAAAATTTAAGTAAATTGGAAACATTTTAAAAATGGTATGCTCTGTTTTTGGTATGCTCTGTTTTTGGTATGCTCTGTTTTTGGGTTTCATATCCCTTAAAACAGGCACTGCCCTACTCTCACATATCCACACATTTGATCCATAGGGTTGTAGCTATATTCTATATTCCAGTGCACCTCATATACCCTAAAATGCATTTAATATCTGTGCTTGTTAACTCATGTAAATATTTCTGTTCTGTTTCAGGAGGTAGGAAGCATTATCGGAAAGGTCAGTATACTATCATTTCATTGTCTGCCTCTTCTGTACAATACCAAGCAATAGCATCTATTCATTTTTCACTTTGTCATTTTGTTTCCTTCACAGAAAGGGGAGACCGTTAAAAAGATGAGAGAGGAGGTAAGAATATTGATTTTTCTTTCTTGTTTCTTTCTTTCAGAGAATGTTTAAATTCCCTCTGTACATATTATTTCAGAAAAAAGAGAGTAAGACTGTCACTCAGTGGCCAAAAAATATTTTTCTTACCTAATAACAACAAACCAAACAGTAATTTCTCCTTAATTTATATTGCTGGGATTTTTTTTAGAAACATAAATATACTTTATAACAATCTTTTGTAATATACAGCATATACTATATAATATAGTAATCAACATAGGTATATGGATGCATTTATTCTAAAAATGAAACAATAAAATGTATTTCCCTTCTATTCCCACTCCAATATTTCTTCAACTCAAAAGTCAGTATTTAATTAAAAAAAAGTTTTAACAGCCATTAAAACAGTACATTTGCATAATCATCAATCATTTAATAAAAAGACAATGCAATAGCACTTATTTTGAATTTCAAATGAGAAGTAGATTTTTTTTTCTGACAAATTTCAGTTTCTTGCATTTTCTATGATCATGACCCCAATCATGTGGCAGCCCTCAACCAATCACAAATATACGTAGATACTGTGACCTCTTGTACATGCTCAGTAGGAACTGGCGCATCAGAATCCGCATATAAAATAGATTTTGCACATTTTTGATCGCATGCTCAATCTCAATCCTGAAAGTTTAATTTTGACTTTAGTGTCCTGAGTACCATTTCTCATGGGCTGATAGTGACACCTCCTACAGCTTTACTGGTGAAGGGGAACAATCCTCCTGATATTCCATTAGCAAATAAACATCTATTTGAAATAAAAAAACTTTTTCAGATACCTTCTTATAAATTAAATAAAATGTGTACAATTGCCAATAGAGCCACCTATACCGCCTCTTCTTGTATTCATTTCCTTTTATTGCTTATTTTATCTATATATTTTTCTTCAGACAAACTTTCCACTTTCCTCTGCTTATTAGTAATATTTATCTTTATTATATTGTAGTTTATTTTACCTTATATTATTGTTACATTACATTTTATTACATTCTATTATTCTGCAAACAAATAGAGGTGTAACTTCTCCAACACTATTTTCAGCAATGATCTCCCATCATTGTGTCTTTCTTATCTTACCCCCAACATAAAGAGTCTGCTTTTGGAAGAACTGTGCGATAAAAATAAATAATTATTTTTATTATTATTACAATTATTTATAAGTACCATTCTACAAGATTTCAGACAAGCTGTTTAGAAACACACTTTTCAATTACTATTTTTACAATGTACATGTCAGGTACCTTCCCTGCCGGGGTGGCGGCTGTCGGTCTCTGGTCATTAGGGTTGCACTTCTATGCGGGGATCACTTGCTCGTGTTCATGTGCAGCACCCGCGTCAACTTGTTTGCTATGTCGCAGGTGTTCTTTCTTGTTCCCATTTTCGCTATCCGCATGCATGTGCTTCTCAGCTTCCTAGTGGTCAGCATCATAGAATACTTTGCTTATGCACTTATGCAGGTGACCATACACATTGTTTATCTGTTGCTAGTCACATCCCTTGGCCTTTACACGTAGTGTCAGTCTGTCTTTGCGTTGCTTGTTGGCCTGTTTCCAACAATCTAGCACTTATTCTTTGCTCTCGGTCTGTTTGTAACTTGGCCTACCCTGACCTCGAATTCATTAACGACATTGCCTTGCCAGCTGCCTGCACTGACCTCGGATTAATAAACGGCATTGCCAGGCACCTGCCCTGACCTTGGATTGTCTCTGGCCCCAGTTGTTTACAAATATGTTTTTGTCATAGTCACTCTTTTTTAAGGAATCCCTCCACCTGATGCTGACTAGCAGCCAGGAATAGGGAGGGTGAACTTGAACACGGTAGTGTCAGTGGCGTTTCTGACAGTACAACCTCAGATGAGGAAAGCATACAATTTACCTGCCTTAACATCATTAATCAATAACCTAAAAGCATTTCAGTTATCAAATTACTTACATTTTCATACAGAGTACAATCCATTTCAGTGTGTAAAATAGCATAATGTATATCACAATATAAAGGCAGAACACAATATTTGTCTGCTATGGCTTTAATACATTAAGACCATTGTGTTAATAAAAGTCTAATACAGTGGTTAGTCATGAAGCCTATTTCCCATGGAGCTTTTAAAAGTCTCTTCTCAATAATGGAATCATTAAACGTGTCTTCCCAAAGCAAACTACCTAGAGAACAAGTCACTTTATATTGAAAACATTTAACAGACAAAATAAAAACATTATTATGTCCAGAAGGGAAACTCTTCTGCTTTCAATTATACAACCTACATAAGTACTTCAAGTGTAATGGTCTGGAAAGTATAAAATTAAGCTTGTGTCAGGGAAACAGCATTATAATATAGCACAATGAAAATAAGGATAGTGATAGTATATAATACTGATAGTATTAGTAATAATGTTAGCAATGATGAAATAGACTGGATTTCATCTCTGGTGTTTTTAGGTTTTCCTTCCTTGGACTTTTCAGTATGCAAATACAAATCCCTGGTGAATGGTTTGTGCATATTATCTCCTGCCACCAGGAATCTGTACTGAAGTGTAAAAAATGAACATGTCTGCTGTGCATGTAACATAAGGCCAAGGAGGAGTGGTTTATCTGCATCAGGTCTGGACTTCCCAAGTGTCCAGCATTAAACTGGGCAGTCTGGTATTTCAATTAACTACCTGGTAAATTATATGTAAAACAAATATGAGACATAAATGTCTATTTTTGTTAATGTGTCTTGGATTTCAAAATCAAGAGGCCTATTTATCAAATGTCTGTCGGACCTGATCCAACAGTGCGGATCAGGTCCGACAGACATTGCTGAATGCGGAGAGCAATACGCTCTCTGTATTCAGCATTGCACCAGCAGCTCGATCGGGTTAAATTCCAGCGATGTCTGTCCGCCTGCTCAGAGCAGGCGGACATGGTTATGAAGCAGCGGTCTTTAGACCGCTGCTTCATAACTGCTGTTTCTGGTGAGTCTTCAGACTCACCAGAAACATGGGCCCACAAGCTCCTTGATAAATGGGCCCCCAAGGCTGTGTTTCTTCTACCACGCATCATGTTTCTGCCTGGCTGCCATTCAGTGTGACAGCTAGATCCAGCTGCTTCCACCTTACAGTAAGTAAATAGCAGCCGAGTGGGCAGCCAGCAGGGCAATATTAAGGTAAGAATCTGTTGGAGATTGAGGTCTAATATAAGGTCTGATTTGGATATATGGTCTTTTGTTGCTATGTGATTGACAGAGGGTCTGCAGACTTATGCACCTAATGTGATGCTTGATGTGGCATATCGTTCAGAGGGTCTACAGGGTCATGAGTCTAATCAGAGGTCTGAAGTGGACATGTGGCTGAGAGGGGGTGAATTTCCTTGGAGTGATATCTCGGGTCTAATGTGAATATGTAAACAAGATTAGTTACAGTTATAGATACAATATAGATAACACTTCCCTTTTGGAAGATGCAGCCTTCCAAGGTCTCTCACTAGACCGATTTGGATTCAATTGTACACAAAGAGGCAACCCTTCTGTCCCACCAGTTGCATCTTCCAAAAGCTGAGCGGATCTTGAAAAAACTAATTTAAAATAGTGAAGTATTGTCTACCCTAAAGAAATTACTAAATGGAAAGTACTCACAGGATGGATAGAAATCAGCAGCGTTTATTTTGTCCTCTTTCAAGAAAACCGCATCCACCAGATAAATGAACACATGTTCCAACAGGACTAATAATTAAAACATACGTTTTATAAAAATAAAATTACAGCTTTAATAATAACGCTCAAGGCGTTTCAGTAAAATTGTGCCTTTTTCAAGAGAGAATAAAATATATAAAAAGCTGAATCCTAGATACTAATGTGGATATGTGGCTTATAGAAATTGCAGGGCAAGGTGTCTGATCTGACTTTACTATATAACCGACAGAGAAGTTGCAGGACCTGGATATAATCTCATTTGTTTATGTGGCTAACATAAGGCTGCACAGCCAGAGATTTGATCTGATGTAGGTATTCATTTGAAAGAATAACTGCATGCTCATGATGTGTTTTTGCGGTTGAGAGGGAATGCAGGGCTAGGGTCCAGATCAGAGATTTGAATTGGACATTTGACTGATGGTCTGATGTTCTAAGCAATACGCTCAGATGAGATGCTATGAAGTGATCCTCTAGCACTGTGAAACAATCACAAGATTCTAAAAGGGTTTTGCTATACTTCTACAAGGGATGTTCCCTGCATTTCTGGATGTGAAGGAAAGACAAGCCCGTGCAATATAGTACTGCATGGTATGACAGTTTTGCTGCATTTACAATTTGTGCTTTGTATTTTAAATTTCTTTAGACTTCAGATTTTGTCTTTTAAGTTTTTTTACATTTAAACTTTTCACTTTCTATTTTGTATTTTAATGCATTTAGATACAGCAGTGTATTAAGGATTCTGATTTTACAAATTCTGCTTATGATTTGACAGTTTCTTTGTAACTTTAACAAATTAGGATCATACTTTACAAATTTCATTGCACTTTCTATTTTTACCATTTAAAATAAAACTGACTGAACTGACTTAATTCTATAAGAAAAAGGGTGGAACCTGAAAGTCCAAGAGAGATGCCTTCCATAGAAAGTAATGAGGCTCTTTGGGATAGGGAATTTTACAGGGCAGAGTGATGTTAACAGGAGAGCACCTGCAGAAAATACAAAGTAAACTAAAATGTTTTCATTAAAATTTATCTTGCTTTTGTCTCTAGTTTAGTATATATTACTTTTATGTCAGTTAAATAAGTGTATTGTGAATTTTGATCAAACTTCACCTGCATACAACTGGTTAGATAAATCAGTTGAGGCTTAAAGCATTTCTTAAGAATTGTGAGAAAGCTTCAGACATACCCTTAGAACTCCCCTTTTCAACCTTAGGGAACTCCTCTGTCCCTCCCTATTTCTGAAGCTGTCAATTTTATTTTACAATAGAGCAAATGCAAAGTGTGATGTAATTTGTATAAGATACACAGAAATATACAAAGTATGATCCTAATTTGTTAACGTAACACATAAACTTTCAAAGCATAATAAGAATGTATGAAATTACTGATGTATACAGAATCTAAATGCATTAATAATACAAAATAGAAAGTACCAAGCTTAAATATAATAAAACTTAAAGGACCCATTCTGAAATATAAAGTAATATAAATAAGAACCACAAAATGTAAATGTAACAACATTCTCATGTTATACTGTGCTATATGGCTTTGGGCTTGTCTCCCCTTCACATACAGAAATGCAGGGAATGTTCCTTATTGAAGTATAGCAAAAATGTGCCTCTCTAGAATCTTGTGAGGGATCTTGCAGTACTGAAGGATCATTTTAGATCATCTCATTTGAAAGGAATTTTATGGGAGACATTTCCCATCTCTATGGTACTTTCAAGTTCTCCCCTTTATGCAAAAACATTATTTGGATTTATTATCACAGGTTCAGACCTCCTAACTGTTCCTATATGAGAGGGACAGTCCCTGATTCTGAATCTTGCGATAACTTTTCAAGATATCAAACAAATCAAAGACCAGCGCAAAATGTAAAACACAACAAGCAAATAAGAAAAGAGGGTCTCCCACATCTCCAATTAAGATCCAATAGAAAAATAAGTTAACTTATTTGAGCACAACTAAAATATTGTGCTTAAGTGTGAATGATTAGGGGGAAATAGATATATATATATATATAAAATGCACTTGCTTTACTCCAAATATATAAAACACTAACAATTTGAAATTTAAAAACAAAATATCAGCAGAACATAATACACACAAATTAAAAACAGAATTTATACAGACTCAATACAAAGTGTATCCTCAAACAGTTTGCAATCCTTGCAACTAAAGTGTCCAAGTGTATGGCTAGATTTGCATAGCCTCTAAAATGGCATCCGGACCATCTGATTAGAATCCGACAACAGGAACTCCTTAGGCGGATATCACAAACAGCAAAGGAACGGTATAATCTGTACTAACTTCTAAGATCTAAATGACTATCACGATCTCCCAACAGGCAGCACTCCAAACTTTCACCGGTCCCAACCGCAAGGGATGTCAAGCCTCCACGCCAGTCAGCAGTCTCCGGAAAAAGTGCAGATTAATAACATTGCGTTTAACTTCCAGACAGTTACTAAATGCTGCACGGATTCACTTCACTGCGGAAGCTTCTGAATCCAAGAAATAACATGGCCTTTTGTGTTATTAATCTACATTTTTCCAGAGACAGCTGGCTGGCGTGGAGGCATGACGTCCCTTGCAGATGGGACGGGTGAAAGTTTGGAGCGCGGCCTGTTGGGAGATAGTGACGGTCATTCAGATCTTAGATGTGAGTACGGATTATACAGTTCCTTTACTGTTTGTGATATCCACCTCAAGCGGGAGCGTTAAATACCGCTCCACTTGTAATCTGGCTCTGAATCTTTTTAGCTCATTTTTATTGTGATATCATCTTCTTTTTGTATTCTATGCTAAATATCTAAAATTATCATAGATACAACACTACAACTACTACTACAACGACTACAACTGCCTCAGAAAGGCTTAGCAATTATATTAGTCTGTTAGATTATGGATATTTAAATGTTCAATAGGAAAGTAAAATATATTATTCTTTATTTATAATCTAGAGCAGACTTTGTCTCCTCAATAATAACTTTAACCATCCTGCAACAGACATTTTTGCACTAAACATGATGGAAGTTTGCCCTGAAGCAAACACACAAACCTCTTTATTGATAAGGCTGGATCAATGATGCAAATCAATAGTCTTTTGAAGTTTGTTGCTGATCAATAACAAGAGCTATTATTTTCTATGGGTCTTGTGAAGGGCAAATTGTGACAGCATTTCAACCCTGCCTCTATTAATGGTTCAAGGTCGGCAAACTGTCTTTACCAGGCTGTCAAAGTCATTAGTGCTAGTGACAAAACATGGAGAGAAAAAAAAAAATATATATATATAACCTATATTTAAAGGACATTAAAGGGACATGAAACCCAATTTTTTATTGTTTGATTCAGATAGAACATATATTTTTAAACACCTTTCCAAAATACTTCTATGATTATTTTTGCTTTATTCTTTTGGAATCCTCTATATAATGAACAGCAATGCACGACTGGGAGCTAGCTGAACACATTAGGAAGCCAATGACAAGAGGCATATATTTGCAGCAGATAGCTCCCAGCTCCTGAGCCTACCTAGGTATGCTTTTCAACAAAAATCAGCAAGAGAATGAAGCAAATTAGATAATAAAAGTAGATTGAAAGGTTGTTTAAAATTGTATGTTTTATCTGAACTGTGTGAGAAAAAAATGGGTTTCATGTCCCTTTGAACAGCTATTTTGCTTTTTTGTACAACGTGTGTTTGTCCTTCGCATCCTAGACAGGCCAAAAAGTATATTGTGTAACCTGCAAATGCTGCAAATCAATTAGGCAATTTGCAGTATTTTGAAAGCCTAGGTTTCAAATTTTTAGCTTTTTGGCCTCTCTAGGGAACGTGAGACAAAGCACAATTACACAAAAAAAGGTGTTTAATGACCCTTTAAGGCTATAATAGTTTTTATATATGTGTGTGTATATATATATATATATATATATATAAATACCCTAAGTTTATTTTTTGTTTTGTGATAGGGTGGTTTTGCAAAAGGCAATCCTTGTGCCCACTCAATGCAAAGATGAGTAGAGATGTTTCCAAGTTTGGAACCTTGTCCGTCATCCAACTGTATATGAGGCCCTATGTCTCTGCTTGAAAATACATTTTTTCTAACACATTTTTATGGCAGCTGACTGTATCATATATGACTTACAGCCTTATGTCATTCTTAGGATCTTCTTATGTTTATCCCAAACATTCATATCAACTTTCTGCCTTCCCTAAACTACACATATTAAGGCAATAAATCCATTTTATTAGCCCACCTTGGTCCATTTTCTATTTATTTATACCTTTCTGGACAAAAGAAGCACCAAACTATACACAATGACCTCCATTTATCAAGCACCAGAGGCTACTTTGGAGCCCTTGTGGTGCATTCTTGCTCATGAGACCCTGCTTACTGAGTTAAACCCCCCAAATTTCTCTTCTCTGGGGTCATTGACATTTCCCACACAAACAACTGCTTGTGCAATAATAAATGCAGGCAGCGGACTTAGCTCGTCCACTGCCTGTGCACAGCTAGCTGCAGACCTTGTCCCCTGCCTATTAAAACTGAATATGAGAACTAACTAGTTATCTATAAAGTGGCAGATGGACTCACATTTTGTCTGCTAACACCTCTGTACAACTGTTTATTTTGTAATATGTATTGTATGTTCTATATAAGTTCTGTGTATAACAGAGGCATCAAATAAATAACGGAAGTTATTTTAAAACTGGATGATAAACAAAGAAATGTAAGGAATCTGTCCAATCTTTAGCACAACAGAAGAATAAAAGAAGCAATGATCTTTGAAAGTGTAAAGTTATAAATAGAGACATCAGTCTGTAAGTGCAACATTTCTAAATATACCTTGATATTTGGGAAGAGATAAAAATGCCACAGAACAATGTTGAACTGTGTAAATGTGCATCATTCTTGCAAAAGGTTATTTAAAAAAAAATACTGTAAACTTAAGACTACAAGACACAAAAAGTACATTAAATAGAAAAAAGGAAAGAGTTTTTGAAAATAATTGTATATATATTCATTAAAAGCAACTATATTATGTATTCTCAATCAGCAAATACTTAAAGTAACATAAAGGTTCAAAAAGAGCTTTATTATGTTTATATGCTTGTATATAACCATATATTTAACACATGTAAATTCAGCTCCAGAGCTGAATATAGTTGGTGATTGGTGACTACTGGCTACACACATATGCCTCTCCTCTGGCTATGTTTAGGTATGGATTGCTGCTGCTTTGGAGTCAGCTTGTTATTGGAGTAGATAAGGCTAGCCACATTCATTGTGTTAGCAAATCTTTATTGCTTTGCAGTTCCTTATCTCATTGTTTCATAACCACGGTCCTCAAGTACCCTCAACAGGCCAGGTTTTCATTAAAGCTTAACCAGTGCACAGGTGAAATAATCAGCTGATGGGTGAGAGCAGGTTAGTAACCATGGTGTTATTGATCAGCTGATTACTTCACCTGTGCACTGGTTCAGCTATAATAAAAACCTAGCCTGTTGAGGGTACTTGAGGACCGCGGTTTAGAAACACTGCCTTATCTGATTAGAAAGCCAATTAGTGCAGGGTTAGGCTTGCCTTATAGTTGTCAGAACTGGGAACATTCTTAATTTTCCGACTTAAAGGGATAGAAAGGTAACAATGTAAATATGGTTGTATTTCGGTTTGAAACAGAATCATATATGCAATATATGTTAGCAAAAAATGCTTCTAGTAAAAGTTATCACTGTTTTTCGGCAAATGCACATATGCTGTGAGTAGGGTTGCCACCTCAGCCATGTTTTCCTGGACATTTATGAGTTACACATGCTGCAGGGTGTGCAGGTAAGAACATGTATTGTGTTTCTGGACAGCACTATTCATATTCCTACCTGCACACCCTGCAGCATGTGTAACTTATAAGTGTTCTGTATTTTAAGGGACATGTGGCAACCCTAGCTGTGAGTGACCTGTGCACCAGTATTTAAACACCATACCTGCTTATAGAGTCAGCATTGGCTTACATAACACAAATTAAGTCTTCACATACACAATACACAACACACTCTCTGACTTTGAATACTGGTCCTCACAGGATATGTGCATATGCCACTAAAAACAGTAATAACGTTTACTAAAATTATTAAGAATGCCTGGAATTACCTTAGTTGAAAACTATGACGCAGGGGCATATTAAGGCATAGGCCGACAATTCTATTGGCTATTCAAATCAGCCAATAGAATTTCAGTAGCTCTCATCCTATTGGCTGATTTAAATTTCAAAAATCAAATCAGCCAATAGGAATGCAAGGGACGCCATTTTGAAAAGACTCTCTTGCATTGAAGATTCAGTATACGGCAGCGACTGTATGAAGTGGATGCTCTGCATTGGATGTCTTCAGAATGGACCCGCTCCGCCAGGATGGATAGAAGATGCCGTCTGAATGAAGATAGAAGACGCCGCCTGGATGGATGAAGACTTATCGCCGTCTGGATGTCCGGACTTCAGAAACTGTAAGTGGATCATCGGGGGTTAGTGTTAGGTTCTTTTAAACTTTTTTTGGGTGTTTTTTTTTTTTTTTTAGATTAGGGTTTGGGCTTTTCTTAAAAGAGCTAAATGCCCTTTTCAGGACAAGAAAAAGAGCTGAATGCCCTTTTAAGGGCAATGGGTAGCTTAGGTTTTTTTAGAGTTAGGTTTTTTATTTTGGGGGGTTGGTTGGGTGGTGGGTTTTACTGTTGGGGGTCTTTGTATTTTTTTTTTCAGGGAAAACAGCTGATTTCTTTAGGGCTATTGGTAGTTTATTGGAGGCTAGGGTTTTTTTTATTCTGGGGGGGTTATTTTATAGGTCTATTAGATTAGGTGTAATAGTTTTTATTCTGGATAATTGTGTTTGTTATTTTTCATAATTTAGTATTTTTTATTTTTTGTAATTTAGTATTTATTTATTTTTGTAATTTAGTATTTTTAATTTTTTGTAACTGTAGATTATTTTTTTTTAGTAGTGTTAGTTTTTTTTAATGAGTATATTAATGTATTTAATTGATAGTTATTTTAATTTTAGTATAACAGTAATGTTGGTTTAATTTATAGTTTAAACTTAGTTGGGTTTTTTTTATTTCCCAGGTAAGTTTTTATTTATTTTAAGATAGGGATCTTGTAATTTTAATTTAAAGTTAGGGGTTTGTTAGGTTTAGGGGTTAATAGTTTCTATTTTTGTGATGTGGGGGGCTAGCGGTTTAGGGGTTAATAGGTTTATTTAGTGGCAGTGATGTGGGAGGCCAGAGGTTTAGGGGTTAATAACTTTATTTAGTGGCGGCGATGTCGGGGAGCAGCGGAATAAGGGTTAATATCTTTATTATAGGCGTTAGGGGTTTGTTAAGTTTAGGGGTTAATAATTTAATTTATTTTTTGCGATGTGGGGGGCTAGCGGTTTAGGGGTTAATAGATTTATTTAGTGGCAGTGATGTGGGAGGCCAGAGGTTTAGGGGTTAATAACTTTATTATAGTGGTGGCGATGTCGGGGAGCGGCAGATTAGGGGTTAAGTTTAATTTATTGTTTGCAATGCGGGAGGGCATTGGTTTATGGGGTTAATAGGTAGTTTATGGGTGTTAGTGTACTTTGTAACAGTTTAGTTATGAGTTTTGTGTAAGAGTTTTGTTGCGTAAAACTCATAACTACTGGTCTCAGATTGCGGAACGGATCGTGTCGGTATAGGCTGGAACGCAAGCTTTTTAGCCTCACCGCAAAACTTGTAATGGCAGCGCTATGAAAATCTCATGCAAAAACGTAATTTTTTTGAGTGCGGGACTGACGTTATGTTACAGGCTAAAATGCTTGCGGTACAGCTATACTGACAAGACTTGTAATGGCTGAGTTACTGTTTTAATGCTGAAATGGCCATTTTTTTCAGCAGTAAAATAGGAACGCAAAACTTGTAATCTAGGTGATAGTAAAGTATTCTTAGCTTACTGGAGAGTTATCTGACATCTTGATAATTCTAAGGTTTTATATTATACAACCCATATCTTTACAGGCGGCATTGTGTTTAAATAAAAAAAAAGTCTAAATAAAATAATGTTTACTGTATTTATATAATGCAACCCTGCAGTTCATGGCATGTGAAAACTGGTGTTTCATGTGTATCACTAGTAAGGATGGGGCGAATGTGCTGAAAGTGTAATTCGTTTGGCAGATTGAATAGTCCTGTGGATATTCGTTTTGAACAATCGAATGTTAATGAGAACGAAAATCTAATGGAATTTCCAGTTTTCTAATGTTACTTTAGTTTTCGAATGTTCATAATTAGATTGAATATCCAAATTCGAAATTTCAAATGTAACATTCAATTTAACAAATACTATTCAGAAGTGTAATAATTTATGTGGAATGGTATTTAGTAAATTGATACATAATACAGGTAGATAAAAATACAGTATATCAATTCAAAGGTTTATATTTTGAATATTGCATAATTTGATTACATTTAGAGAGCTTTATAAATACTATTGCAAATATATAGATTCAAATTTTTCAAATTTGAATATTGCATAATTCGAATCAAATTATTAGAAAAATTTGAATCGTATATTACATTTAAAGAAAGCATTAGAAACAATATTACATTAAAGTGAAAGTAAATCCTAGCATTTTACAAACGCTAGGATTTACTATTGAAACAAATAAAGGGGACTTTCATTCATGAAGTATAAGATACTTCATGTAGAAAGCTCCTTTATTTGTTTTAACTGATAGCCGCTCTTAGCTCCTACAGCAGCGCACGGCTAAAAATATTTTTGGCTAAGAGGTGACGTTTTCACCTCTTAGCCAATAGCCGTGCAGTAAATCCGGCTCCTATGGGCGCCAAGCCAGATTTACTGCACGACTATTAGCTAAAAGATTAAAACGTCACCTCTTAGCTGTAGGAGCTAAGAGTGGCAATCGATTGAATCAAATAAAGGAGCTTTCTACATGAAGTATCTTATACTTATTGAATGAAAGTGCCCTTTATTTGTTTCAATAGTCAATCCTAGCGTTTCTAAAACGCTAGGATTTACTTTCACTTTAAACGAATGTTAGAATGCTGTACAAACATTTGAAATTCGAAAAAAACTAACAAATGTATTAACATTTGTTTCATTTTTCGAATATTGCTAAACATTCGCCCATTCCCTAATCCCTAGTATAATTCCCCTCATATCTCATATGGGATCCATCAGCTAGGTATCTGCATGGTGTAATGTTAAATTGCTTTAATCTTTGAGACTGCTAACTATGGTTGGGTTTAGACAGTGGTGGACAGAGAGCTGGAAAGGGCTGGACTGGGAATAAAAATCAGCCCTGGAAATTTTTAGACCAGCCCCTATAATCCGTAAAAGACACACACATATATACATCTACCAGGGTGCCGGTACAAAGTTGCACATACATTGAAAGGAGGACCACACTCGCTGGATTTAAAGCATAAATTCTCACATATGTGTGTGTATAAATATATATATACACACACACACATACATATTTGTGTATGAATATATATATATGTGTGTGTGTGTGATATTTATATCTTTGTAATACACACTTAGACACACACTGACACATATATATAATGATGCTGGGAGCAGTTTGCAACAGCAGACATTAAAGAATACATAAATAACTTAAGTCAGAAGCCCCCCTGTAGCCAAGCCATCCTGTCCCTCTTACCTTATTTATTAATTTACCTGCCTTCAGCCTGTGTAAGGCTGTGAAGTAGGGGAGAGGCTGTCAGTGCCGCGTGTTCGGGCAGAGAGGAGGAGGGAGGGAGACTGCAAGATGTGCAGTACTGAGTGTGCTCATGTGACTTGACGTCCCCGCAGTACTAATTGCCTGATGCCAAGTTAGTCCTGACTGGCTCCCTGATCACATGGCAATATAGCCTTTGCTGACCAACCGCTCGCTCCCTCACCTGCTGTACCCTGTAGCCTCTAATACCAATTGCCTTTTGGAGTGGAGGCCACTCTGCTCCCTTACCGGCTTTTCACATGTGCTGAGCTCTCTCTGTGTAGCTACCAACTGCCAGTGCTGTGTCGAATCTGGAGATCTATCAAAATCGTCAATTCCCGGAACCCCAGCCACACATCTCTAACCCGCCCACACATCTCTAGTAAGCTAACACATATTATGCCTAACGTCCGCCCAGGCTACCTCCCACTTCTACTAAACTCCACCCAGGATACCTCCCCACTCCTCCAAAATACCCCTCAGCTACGTTGGGACAGAGGAACTGTTACATATAAACACAATAAGTATAGGTGATATATTTAAATATGCTCTTTAAATAATGACATAAACGCTGCCATATGCCACTTTGTATAGTAAGTACAAAATACACGGCTAATAAATACCCTGCCTCGTACGTGGCAAGCTGTCATAAATACTATGTTGTCAAAATAGTAAATGAAACGGCTCATCTGTCCCAACGTAGCTGGGTGGCATTTTGGAGGAGTGGGGAGGTATCCTGGGTGGAGTTTAGTAGAAGTGGGAGGTAGCCTGGGTGGACGTTAGGCATCGTATTAGCTTACTAGAGATGTGTGGGCGGGTTAGAGATGTGTGGGCGGGATTCCGGGAATTGCCGATTCCCGATTTTGAAAGATCCCCAGATTCGACACAACACCGGCCCTGGTGGCCCAGGGATTTTTCCCGGTATCCCGGCGGCCCAATCCGGCCCCTAGAGCTGGAGGTGTAATTCTGTTCTTGGACTCATGGCAGCACAATGTATTTTGCTGGCCCTACTGCCAATGGGTTGTGTAAAATCAGTAACTCTTCACCACAGAGCAAGCTGACGTCTGCAATCTTGTTATGTCATTAAAATCAATGCATTTTTCCATCTGAAATATAGTTCATCTTAACATTCAAATTCTAAACTGCTTTATCTGCATGTAATAGGCTGTTTTTTAATAAAGGGGAAAAGGTGATACATTCTACTTGTCAGCCAATCAGATGCTGAATACAGACTCAAAGGGACATGAAACCCAACATGATTCAGATAGAGAATACAATTTTAATTAGTTTTCCAGTTTACTTCTATAATCAAATTTGCTTTGTTCATGAATAGTGCTGTCATCTAGTTTTCTTGCTAATCTATACCATTCTTGCAAAACTGCTGTCATATAGTGCTGCAGACACTTGCGCACTTCAATAAAGGATAACAAGTAAACAAAGGAACTTTGGTAATGGAAATACAATGGAAAGTTGTTTAAAATTGTATGTATCTATCTGAATGATGAATGAAAATGTTTGGGTTTTATGTTTCTTTAAGTTTTATGCATAGATTTAGGAATGCTCATAATTATCCAGCACAGATGTAGAATGAATATGAGACCATGGCACGCATCTTCTTAAGAGAGTACACATACCCCTGTGAAGTACTTGGATGTCATTTTGCAAGTGTGCATGCTTGCTTTCTTGACATTACACCCCAAATATCCTTAGATTTTAGTATAATAATTTGGTGTATGCTACATAAGGCTTACATCTGTATCCAGTCTCTGATTGGCCAATAGGGACATAAAACAACGAGAAGAATAGAAAGGAGGTTAAAGGGACACGAAACCCCAATTTTTTATTTTTTATTTTTCAGGATTCAACTAGAGCATGTGATTTTAAACAACTTTCCAATTTACCTCTTTTATCCAATTTGCTACGTTCTCTTGGTATCCTTTTTTGAAGTAGCAGTTATGCAATATGCTATTTGAAGAGATCTGGAAAACCAATAAAAATAGGCATTTTTGTGCAGCCACCAATCAGCAGCAAGCTCTCAGTAATGCATTGCTGCTCCTGAGCCTATCTAGATATGATTTTCAACTAAGGATACCAAGAGAATGAAGCAATTTAGATAATAGAAGCAAATTGTTTAAAATCACATGCTCTGTCTTAATCATGAAAGAAAATGTTGGGTTTCATATCCTTTTAATTAAACTAAAGTTTGCAGCAATAGAAAAAATAGTTAAGATAGGTTATGTCACCAAAGCACACATTAGTATCATCTGTCACTTTTTTGTTCCTAAAGTGTAAAGAAATATTGTTGTTTTGTTGTTGTTGGTATTTTCAGAAATAAGTAGTTAATTTAAAATGCTTTAGTTATGAAAAAGCAAAGATTTGTTTACTGGGCAAAATCACAAAGACTAATATTTTATATTCTGGTTTGTTTAATAAACATTTGAGATCTCATTCATAGTCCAGGAATCCTATAACTATTTGTATTCTTTTTGACAGAGTGGTGCTCGAATCAACATTTCTGAAGGCTCCTGCCCGGAACGGATTGTGACAATAACAGGGCCAACAGATGCAATTTTTAAAGCATTTTCAATGATTGCACTTAAATTTGAAGAGGTAACTAAACTAAAAGCAAACATACTGGATACGTATATACAATATATGCATGTTGTTGTTTTTGTTTTGTTTTTTAATCAAATATTTAGTTGACAAGGTACATTATTTTGAAAACCTATGTTTGTTTTAAAGCTGTATCCAAATTTCCTAATGCACTACTTAATGGCAAAAGGGAACTTCATTCTCTTTAAACGCTTTTAGCAGTAGCACTGTTGGAATAGGAATAATGGGTCAATTTGCAGGCTGTTTGATCCATTCTTGTGCTTTCAGATACTTTAGGGAGATGCAATTGCTTCCAGTAATGCACATTAATGGCAAAGTAGGAAAAGTAATACAGCCGGATCCCATCGTGGGTTGAAATTGAAATAATGATTGCATATTTTTAACTTCATAACTGATACAATTATGTATTAATGTCAATGTTTTGAATTCCATAGGGTAGGCATATTATTCAACTAGATTTCATATATATATATACTTAAAGGGACAGTCTAGGCCAAAATAAACTTTCATGATTCAGATAGAGCATGTAATTTTAAACAATTTTCCAATTTACTTTTATCACCAATTTTGCTTTGTTCTGTTGGTATTCTTAGTTGAAAGCTTAACCTAGGAGGCTCATATGCTAATTTCTTAGACCTTGAAGGCCACCTCTTTTCAGAATGCATTTTAACAGTTTTTCACCACTAGAGGGTGTTAGTTCACATATTTCATATAGATAACACTGTGCTCGTGCACGTGAAGTTATCTGGGAGCAGGCACTGATTGGCTAAACTGCAATTCTTTCAAAAGAACTGAAATAAAGGGGCAGTTTGCAGAGGCTTAGTTACAAGATACTCACAGAGGTTAAAAGTATATTATTATAACTGTGTTGGTTATGCAAAACTGGTGAATGGGTAATAAAGGGATTATCTATCTTTTAAAACAATAACAATTCTGGTGTAGACTGTCCCTTTAACAACCTTAAAAAGAGGTTTGAAAATATCTTGAAAATGTATGTGCTCAACATATGCCACTCACAGATTAGTAGTGGAAAAAATATATAAATATATTATTGAGTACAAAAACAATTTCTAACAAATAACCACTGGTGCACTTATAAGAATAGATAAATACAATGATCACCAAATAGAGACTTCCAAAAAGAGATGTGAAAGAGCCTCTAAATAAAAATACAGAAACCGCTAAAATAGTGTTAGTGTCCCATTGCTGGAATGGTAAAAGAATCATAGACTGCGGAAATTTCTTCTATGGATTTCCTCTTAAACTCTGAGCTAATGTAGCTAATACAAGCTAAGCTGGTACTTGTAAATATACTGCAAATTCCATGTTCTTACTTAATTGTGCAAGTAAAGAGGTTGGCTCAACCTTTGACCGCACCTTCACTTGTTAGCCCAGCTGTCCGGCAGTTACTTTGGAAGGCTTAGTATACTTTTACTCACAACCTCCTGTGTATTATTTATTAATGAGCGTACGGCCAATCTCCGGCCTCCACCTTATGTGGTTCCCTAGTGAGAGCATAGAATTTGCTCCACCCAGGAAAATGTTAAAGGGACAGTCTACAATAGAATTTTTATTGTTTTGAAAGATAGATAATCACTTTATTACCCATTCCCCAGTTTTGTACAGCAAATATGGTTATATTAATATACTTTTAACCTCTGTGATTACCTTGTATCTAAGCCTCTTCTGACAGCCCCCTGATCACATTACTCTTTATTTATTATCTACTGACTTGCATTTTAGTGCTGTGTTTTGCTAACTCTTAAATAACTCTACGGGCGTGAACACAATGTTATCGATATGGCCCACATGAACTAGCAGTCCCCTGTTGTGAAAAGCTAATAAAAAGCATGTGATAAGAGGCTGTCTGTAGTGGCTAAGAAAGAGGCAGAAATGTAGAGGTTTAAATGTTATAAAGTATATTAATAAAACAATGTTGGTTTTGCAAACCTTCGGGAATGGGTAGTAAAGGCGTTGTCTATCTTTTTAAACAATAACAATTTTAGTGTTGACTGTCCCTTTAACTGTACCAGCTTCTCCCAAATCTTGTTAGTATCGCTCATTAGCTCTAGGACAAAGGGCTGTTATAGCAGTATAAGTTCTGTACTTCCTATACTTATTAACCAATAAGCATTAGCAAACAGTACCCCCAGCCAAAAAACATTAGTATATACAACTGATACGGTTGTATTCATTTTAATTTAACATAATGTTTTGATCAGACAAATAGAACATTTTAACATGTTTAAATGTTTAATTATATCATTTTAAATATGTTTTATCATCCATTTGAAAATAGCAGCTACAAAAAAATATAAAAATATATTTTTCATGCAAAAAGTAAAGTTAAAGCTGTTTGAAATGATGTTAACCTGTAAAATGTCAGCCCTTTGCAGTAGGACCCTCCTCCACTTTGGTTTGTTATATCTGTCTGGTTTTTACTATGAATCAGTGTCCTTGTGTACCCGTACTCACCCACCTACTGAATTTGGCAATGCATTATAAAAAATATGGTAAAAATTGTATTATTATTGTTGTTAAAACTAACAAGACACCACAGTCATTGCTGTAATGCCATCAGGTCTCAAAAGTGTCATACATTTGCAAATTTGGAGGTAATTTTTTACATTTCTTATGCTTTAAAGGGACAGTCTAGGCCAAAATAAATTTTCATGATTCAGATAGAGCATGTAATTTTAAACAATTTTCCAATTTACTTTTATCAGCAATTTTGCTTTGTTCTCTTGGTATTCTTAGTTGAAAGATTAACCTAGGAGGTTCATATGCTAATTTCTTAGACCTTGAAGCCCACCTCTTTCAGATTGCATTTTAACAGTTTTTCACCACTAGAGGGTGT
Organism: Bombina bombina; assembly: GCF_027579735.1. Taxonomy (NCBI): domain Eukaryota; kingdom Metazoa; phylum Chordata; class Amphibia; order Anura; family Bombinatoridae; genus Bombina; species Bombina bombina. The sequence continues at coordinate 630,018,601 of NC_069503.1, read as the reverse complement.
TAGTTCACATATTTCATATAGATAACACTGTGCTCGTGCACGTGAAGTTATCTGGGAGCAGGCACTGATTGGCTAGACTGCAAATCTGTCAAAAGAACTGAAAAAAGGGGCAGTTTGCAGAGGCTTGGATACAAGATAATCACAGAGGTTAAAAGTATATTAATATAACTGTGCTGGTTATGCAAAACTGGGAAATGGTTAATAAAGGGATTATCTATCTTTTAAAACAATAAAAATTCTGGTGTAGACTGTCCCTTTAAAGGGACATAAAACCCTTTTTTTTTCTTTCAAGATTCAGATAGAATATACAATTTTAAAAAAAAAATTAAATTTACTTCTATTATCAAATGTTCTTTGTTCTCTTTGAATCTTTTGTCAAAAAGCAAGGACGTAACCTTAAGGAGCGTGCACAAGCACTATATGGCAACAGTTTTTTCAAGAATGTTATCCCTTTGCAAGAGCACTAGATGGCAGCACTATTTCCTGCCATATTTTGGTCCAGACACCTATCTAGGTATCTCTTTAACAAAGAATAACATGGGCATGAAGCAAATTTAATATTAGAAGTAAATTTGACACTTTTTTTTAAACTGTATACATTGAGGCCCATTTATCAAGCTCCGAAATGGAGCTTGAGGGCCCGTGTTTCTGGCGAGTTTTCAGACTTGCCAGAAACAGCAGTTATGAAGCAGTGGTCTAAAGACCGCTGCTCCATAACCTGTCCACCTGCTCTGATGAGGCGGACAGGAATCGCCACAATTCAACCCGATCGAGTACGATCCGGTTGATTGACAACTCCCTGCTGGCGACCGATTGGCCGCGAGTCTGCAGGAGGCGGCGTTGCACCAGCAGCTCTTGTGAGCTACTGGTGCAATGCTGAATACGGAGAGCGTATTGCTCTCCGCATTCAGCGTTGTCTGTCAGACCTGATCTACACTGTCGGATCAGGTCCGACAGACATTTGATAATTCGGCCTCTCTGTCTGAATCCCAAAATAAATGTTTTGGGTTTCATATCTTTTTTAATGGGACAGGGAGAGAGGGAAATTTGCCAAAGCGGTTATTTAATAGGACACGAAACACCAATCAATTTGGTAACAGAAACATATTTTTTAATTGTACACGCTAGAACAATTTTGGTTAAGTCCTTTTAAATTAGTAAATAAACAATAACTAGTAAAAAATAGCTCCCATCAGTACAACCATCTAACCTTGTTACATAAAGTGCTGGCACCCGCAAATTGTTAAGATACCACCCCAGCCCTGTTTCCTTCACTGTATATTTTTTATTACTAAGTTTCTGTATAAATAGTACAAAGAACAGCTCATGTATTCAGTTACTGTCACGGCATGCAGTTGTTTTCGCATGTCTCCTGCTACAAGGGAAATAGCATAGTAAAAGCCGTCTCACAGCAGATAGTAAAAAAAATAATGACAAGCCACTTCCTTTATGTTAAGGTTCAAGTTTCCACAACTGAAGGATAATAGATATACAGATCATTGATAGTTTACTTCTGGTAAAATGTATGCTCACTTTACACCTCTGTACATCAAAGAATCACAGAAAAACAACTCTGACTTGTCATTACCTCACAAGTTATGTAATGTTATTTGAACCTTAGGAAGATTCGGTTGCATAGCTTTCTTAGTCAGAAATTTCAGACATCAGGACAATCCATCCCCAATCCATAAAATAGGTGACACACTATTGTGATACTAATTAAGAGCTAGATTACAAGAGGTGCCTAATGTTTCACGCGCAATGTTGAAATATTGCGCTTCCGTGCGTATTACAAGTTGAAAGTAAACGTGACAGCAAAAGCGCAGACTAAATTTGGGTTCATCAGGTTAGCGCGACTGGAATCCTCGAGTAAAGGGTTAGGACTAAATAAAAAGTTGCACCAAACACAACATAAATACATTCAAATAAACAGTTACACTATATACACTATTTAATAAAAAAATTTTTATATAAATATTAATTCAAAATAAGTATAAGGGTTAAAAGGCATATGGTATATGATAAGGTGTTTGAATGTAAAGATAAGGTGTTTGAATGTAAAGAGCTATAATATGTAAATGTATGTACTGTATATATACATATGTATATGTGTATACAAGTGTATGTATGTTTATGTGTATAGATGTATGTATATACATATATACACATATAAATGCATATACAGTATACACATTATACATATACATACATATGTATATATACTTTTGAGCCCTTTCCACTCTAATATCTGAAAACATGAAACATAATTGTTATTGAATTGTAATATTTAATAATGCATTTTACACTGTATGTACTGTAAATATTTTACATTTCAATGTTCTTCACATAGGGGAAAATGTTTTATGTATTTTAAATAGATATTCCTGATATTCCTGATATTCCCATATATATATATATATTCATATACAAGTATAGATGTATATTTTACAAAAAATACATCAGATATATATATATATATATATATATATATATATTTAAAAATATATAGAACATTTTTTTATATGTGAAGAACTACCTTCGGGTTAGAGCTATAGGTTGAATGCGGTGCCAGATTAGTGATAAGTGTTAGGGTTTTTTCCAGTTTGCATGCTCCATTAAATTCTATGGGGAGAAGTGGTCCTCAAGTTAGTGCGCGTCGGCTTTTGCTAGGCTGACCATATTGCCACTTTAAAAAGGAACACATATGAAAAATACATATGTGAGGGTTCTTATACAAAACCATTTCTTTAAACAGCCCTGACATATGTATTTTTCATATGTGTCCCTTTTTAAAGCGGCAATATGGTCAGCCTAGCTTTTGCTCACGTGCAAAAGCGCCAAATAGCACGCCACTTGTAATCTGGCCCTAAATAGGATAAGTGCACAATATGTGTGTTTAGTGTATGCCCTTATTCAATATGCTGATTTGCTTTGAAAGAGAGCTCTGCTTACTTACAGTGAGCATCACACTATACAATTATGTCTACAAAAGTAAAATAGCAATAGCACAGCAGCAGGCAGATTAGGTTGTTTTGTTTGTATGTATTTTATCTGTGTATCATAACTGATTTTACTTTTGAAACTACAATAACAGGTCTGTAATTTGTATTTTAAGTGTGTGGGATTGAAGACACCTAAGGAGTAAATAAAATGTTACATAACAGATATTTATATACCAGAGGCTAAACTGATGTATATAATGATATGATGCAAATCAAATTGGCAAATTGTGATTTAAAGGGACAGTCTACACCAAAATTGTTATTGTTTTAAAAGATAGATAATACCTTTACTACCAATTCCACAGCTTTGCACAACCAACATTGTTATATTAATATACTTTACAGCATTTAAACCTCTAAATTTCTGCTTGTTTCTAAGCCACTAGAGACAGCCTCTTATCACATGCTTTTTTATTAGCTTTTCACAACAGGACAAGAATAGTTCATGTGTGCCATATAGATAAAATTGTGCTCTCTCATGTGGAGTTGTGGCTGATACTGCACTAATTGGCTAAAATTCAAGTCAATAAATAATAAATAGCCATGTTATAAGGGGGCTGTCAACACAGACTTAGATACAAGATAATCACAGAGGTAAAAAGTATATTAATATACTTTTAACCTCTGTGTTTATCTTGTATCTAAGTGAAAATGTGGGATGAGCCAATAACAATAAACATATACATGCAGTCACCAATCAGCAACTAGCACCCATGTGCTTTGCTGCTCTTGAACTTACCTAGATAAACCCTTCAACAAAGGATAAAAAGAAAATAAAGCAAATTAAATAATAGAAGTAAATTGGAAAGTTGTTTAAAATAATATGCTCTGTCTGAATCATGAATGTCTAATTGTGACTTTACTGTCCCTTTAATTTGCCACAGCAAAGGAGACCAAGAACATGGATTCCACTAGGCTTTTTCAAAGAGTATATACTGTATCTCTGGACTAGTCTTGATTTGCAAACCCTTGCGCATGTGCTAACAAAATAACAGTGTCAAAAGTTTTTAAAAACATTTCTTTCATTATATTAATATATTCTATGAGTTTAATGTACCTTTAAATCGGAACTAGTAGCAGATGTATATTCGCTCACAACTGATACAACAGAATTTAAACTTTTTAAACTCTATACTGTAGATGCAACAAAGGAACAAGAAAAGGACATTTGAAAGCAAAAAAAACTTTTAAATTTTATACAGATAAAATAAAAATAATACAAAAAAAAATCTCTAGTGGTCTTTTAGATCAAATATATTGTGTAATGTTCTCAGTATAAGGGAAGAAACATACATCTAAAAATCAATATTTTTCTTTAGACTTCAACTTAGATTGAATATTTAGCAATCTCCACATACACTTCTCTGTGAAAGGCCTCTCTGTCAACAGTAACTAAATTGCTCATTGTCTTTGTGTTAATATCATTCCATCTCAGGATCGGTGTGACTGAATTATGGGATGTGTTTTTACAGCTGCATGTCCCTGCTTCAGTTGCTAACCCCTGGTGTCGGACTTGTACATTCTAATATCACTTCTGGATTGCTATTATCTCCTTGCCATAATTAGAAACCCAAAGCCGAACATTAAGCTCCCTCTGCTGCCAAAAACAAGCTGTATGTTAAGCTACTAAGGCCTTTATGTTTTTTTTTTCTAACTGAAATGATCTGCTGCCCCTTTATACATAAATATATTTCTTGGCTATGGTGGTCTTCAGAATTTTTACCAGAATAGAAAGGCAAAATCAATATATAGCATTGTAATATTATTGTAGACAAATAAATCTAATATACATTCACAGGCCCATTTATCAAGCTCCGTATGGAGCTTGAAGGGCCGTGTTTCTGGCGAGTCTTCAGACTCGCCAGAAACACAAGTTATGAAGCAGCGGTCTAAAGACCGCTGCTTCATAACCCTGTCCGCCTGCTCTGAGCAGGCGGACAGGAACCGCCGGAAATCAACCCGATCGAATACGATCGGGTTGATTGACAGCTCCCTGCTGGCGGCCGATTGGCCGCGAGTCAGCAGGGGGCGGCGTTGCACCAGCAGCTCTTGTGAGCTGCTGGTGCAATGTTAAATGTGGAGAGCGTATTGCTCTCCGCATTTAGCGAGGTCTTGCGGACCTGATCCGCAGTGTCGGATCAGGTCCGCAAGCCCTTTGATAAATGGGCCCCTTAGAATTTAGAACGCTCACCTTATGATATAATTGTAGTATCTGGATGGTTATGTGAATCCTTATGAGGAAATAGAAATACTGCTCTTTCTATTGAAATATATTGGACCTCATTACGAGTGGAGCGGTAGCGCGCGTATTACAAGTTAAAAATAAAAAATAAAACGTTTTCGCTTGCACGCCAACCCAATGCTCGCAAAATACCAAAGTTAGAATATTGCAAACTCTCTAACATATTCCCCCTTAGAAGTCAATGGAGTACATAGAAGAATATGCTATATTTATTCCTAAATACATATTTCTACATATATTGGTATTTTGGTACAATATATATCTATACCTTTATATATAGATGATTATATATAGGTATAGATATATACAGATGTATAGGAATATATATTTATAAATACATAGAACATATTCCCCTATGTGCAGAACTTTGGAATGTGAAATATTTACAGTAGATACACACTATAACACTTTATTAAATATGAATATTGTATAAATACGTTTTTACATGTTTTCATCTACTTGACTGCAAAGGGCTCCAATGCACATATATATATTAGATAGTTATTATAAATTTAACTGTACTTTTAAATGTATTTTTTATTTTGTGACACGGTTTTGTTTCTGTATGAGGTTGCACTATCGGTACGCACGTTAATTTCAATTGCGCTCAAGTAATTGCGTTTACTTTCAACTTGTAATACGAGCGCTACATCCGACTCGCGCAAACAGCCGCGATAAACCCAATATCGCTTGAGCATAACTGTTAACGTGCCACTCGTAATCTGGGCCTCTGTGTGTAACTGGTTGTTTTTGTTAAGTAGGATGCTGTATTTTATTTGCCAACCTCTGTTTTATTCTAAGCTTGGTGGATAAAGTATTTCACAACTTTACATTAATTATGTGACATATATAGGGTCATTATACACCTCTGTACTCCTCTTTCAAATAAGTGCTCCTAAGTAGTATATGGATTTATTTCTTACTATTGTAGAGTTACAGGTTCAGCACCCTTCAGCTTTTATTACTTGGTATTTAATGATTTAAGATATTTCCTTTTTCTCATGTATCACTTGATATCAGTACGATAATGCTATTCTTCGGCTGTAAGGGCAAACTCTTCTATTTCAAATGAAGGATCTTATGTGGATCGGATCAGGATGATTGACAGACCTGCTGGCGGCAGTGTATGTTTTCTGGTCCCAGTGAGGTCAGATTTGATAACAGAAGTAAATTGGAAATTTATCTGAATTATGAAAGAAAAATTTGGGGTCTCATGCCCCTTAAAGTGGCTTCACACATTTAATACACTAAAATTTAATGGGTTGGGATTTTTTTGATAAAGAATTATATATACAGTAAGCCTGTTTTAACAGAAGAGGATATACTCTTTCCCGTGAGGGCCACCATGCCAAGTTGGGTTCTATTGCTACATACATGTGTACAACTACAAGCCATCTGCAGATTTAGTTAGAGCCACAGACTCATATCTTTGCTCATGCTTTGCTGGTAAGTGTTTGACATCTTATGAATTAATGTGATTTTTCCATGTAACAATTAGGGTCATGCAAGTAAACAGTGAAACTCATACATTCTCCTGGTCAAAAGTTCAGCCATATGGTTTAGACATAGGCCACATAAAGTCATTCAGTAAAAGTAGGAACTAGGTCATTAAACCAAGACAATGAGTCTACTATAAACCCTGCTCTGCCGATGGGGAAACATTTCACTTTAAAAGATCTAATGATCAATATATTTTAATGCTGAAACAGTCAAATTTTCTTACATTTCTCTTTCAATTACTTAATGTGAAGTACAGGATTTTTATTATTTTAGTTTAGGTTATTTAATCAGCCACCAGGATGAACCATTAAAAATGAATTGTAACTGGTGGGCTTTCTTTTTACGTGACTATGTACTCTATGTATTCTGTATATAACTAAGTGTAAGAGTGCCTTACCTCAGTAATGCTGTAAGCATTCCTCCTTAATTGATCATTAGACATATTGGTCAATAAACAAAATCCAATGACCAAACCTAAAGCTTTTACATATAATCAGCTTTAGGTTAACCTATTTCATGCTAATAATATATAAACATGCCTAATTGCTGCTCTTTCATACAAAGTTTTCATTTAATTCTTTTGATTCTATTTGTCCCTTCCCGTTTGAGAAATGGGATTTTTCTTTCCACAGAATAGCCCCAATGCAAGGACGTCTCAGTTTCCTTACTGTATTAGTCCCATCTACTTCTGCTGCAAGGCTATTTAACAGTAAATGAGAGTGATAGGCATGCTTGCATCATAGGAAAATAGCAGCTCCCAAAGAGAGAGTGCAATTTAATGACTAAATAATTCAATAAGGAAGGACAGATGAGCTGCAGTGCTAAGAGCAAAGTCCCAGGGTTAGGGAATTACAGTGGTTGTTGTTTTTTATATGTTTGGGTTTTGAGGCATTTGGCGGATTTCTGGTTAATCCCTGTAAGCACAGCACTTCCAACAGGTGCCACTAATATCCGCCAGTAGTGGCAAAGACAAAGGCACTGTGCAGGACTTCAGCATTGTTTCTCTGGTCACAATAGTAAATTGGATTGCTGAGAATATGCTTAATTATTTCCCTTGTACCAGTTCCCGAGGATAACAAGGATACTAGGTCATTTGCTGGTTGTTGTGTGACCTGCAGGACAAGGTTATATCTCTTTTTGTTTAGTTTGTGCACCTGTTACGTCTAAAGCACTTTTCCACATAAAATCATATAGAAACAAACTTTTAATATTAAGATAGAATTTAAACTTTTATATATATATATATATATATATATATATATATATATATATATATATATATATATATAAAAAGAAAGGGGCAGGGTGGCGCAGAAAACTCAAACTAAAAAATATATAATGAATAAATAAATAAAATATAATACAGTTTATAGTAAAATATTATAGCAATACGAAGTTATAAAAAAATATATATATATAAAATAAATAATATAATATATAGTGTATAGTGTTACAAATGTCCATAAGCTATAAGAAATCCTAAACGATCAGAGGTAATCAGGAGCACATCAAAATACGGAGAGCAAAGTCTTCAGATGTTAGTCCCCTATTAGATGTGCACTTACTTGAATGAACCTCAATCACATGAGGTAAGAATGTAGCACTTTCATAAAAGAGTGAGGCACTCCCTGTAGAAAAGATTGAATGATCCACTGGATCTCCCAGAGTGCAGGCTTCTGTATCTTGGAATATGGATAGTAGAATCCTCCAAATGTCCTCGTGCTCTCTTTAGTAAGTAGTAACTTCCAATTCCAGTGTTGGTGTCATATAAAGAGAACCAGAAAAGCAAACATAGTGTAAAACTGCTTTAATGGAACATAAATGACACACAATAAGGTACACTCACATAGAAAACCTCAACTAATGAGGTATGAAGAGAGCACATAGATGTAATAAAGCTGCAGCCCAAGAATTCAATAGGTATCCGCAGTGGGAATCTTAGTTCAAAGGCAAATGCAGGCTCCACAGTTACAGAAGTATCGAACAGTTCATACAACAGGTAATGTACCTTCCTTAAAAAATCTTACGCGTTTCGAAGGGTTAAATGAATTAAATTCCCTTCTTCATCAGAGACTTTGCTCTCCGTATTTTGATGTGCTCCTGATTACCTCTGATCGTTTAGGATTTCTTATAGCTTATGGACATTTGTAACACTATACACTATATATTATTTATTTTATATATATTTTTTTATAACTTCGTATTGCTATAATATTTTACTATAAACTGTATTATATTTTATTTATTTATTCATTATATATTTTTTAGTTTGAGTTTTCTGCGCCACCCTGCCCTTTTCTTTTTATGTTCTTTATTGAGGAGTGATAGGTCTCCTCTGCTATTTTGGGTTTTGGCAGCTGGATACTTCTTACTGAAAATATATATACTTTTATGAGGTGCTGGGTATAGAGTATATACCTTGTGGCATAGCTTTTATTTGACTGTGAGCGCCCAGGAGTGATTCAGTGGATTCTTTCTACTGGTTCATTTATCTTTTGTCTTTATATATATATATATATATATATATATATATATATATATATATATAGGAGCAGCAATGCACTACTGGGAGGTATTTAAATTACAGTAGGTGAATATGTGCACCCACCAAACAGAAGCTAGCTCCTGAGCCTACCTAAGTATGCTTTTCACCAAAAGATAACAAGAGAACAAAGTAAATTTCATAATAGACAGTCATTTGAATAATAGAAGGGAATTGGAAAGTTGTTTGAAAGTGCATGCTCTATCTGCATCATAAAAGTTTCATTTTGAAATTATTATCTTATTACCTTCTTTACATGAGAGCATACTGAGGTAGAATCAGGGGTCAAGTCCTACAAAAAAAAGTGTGGGAACTCACCAAGACTTTCACTCTCCCTCACAATTAATACTGTTATTACTATACTCCATCAAATTTATATATATACAGTATATATATACAGACACACACACACTGTATTTACAGTATATGTACATCATCTATAAACTGATGAACTAATGCAGGCTCGCCAGAAACAGCAGTTATGAAGCAGCGGTCACAAAGACCATAACCCTGTCCGCCTGCTCTGAGTACGATCGGGTTGATTGACACCCCCCTGATTGGCCGCGAGTCTGCAGGGGGCGGCGTTGCACCAGCAGCTCTTGTGAGCTGCTGGTGCAATGCTGAATACGGCAAGCGTATTGCTCGCCGTATTCAGTGATGTCTGTCGGACCTGATCCGCACTGTCGGATCAGGTCCGACAGACATTAATAACTAGAGGCCATAGGCTGTGTGGAATATAACAGTGTTCTGCACTTACATTTCTAACACAATTTCAGAATGGAAGTACAGGAAAAGAGTACAAAATAAATAATGAAAGTATATTGCGAAGTTGTTTTTTATTTTTATATATATATATATATATATATATATATATATATATATACAGTTTATCATTTTATATTACCATCTGTTGGCGCTCTACAAATGCCTGATAATAATAATAATAATAATAATAATAATAATAATAATAATCTCAAAGTATTTAATGTCCTTTTAATGATATTTGTTTTTTTTTTCTCCACAGGATATTAATGCTTCCATGACAAACAGCACGGTGACAAGCAAACCCCCTGTAACACTAAGGTTGGTTGTCCCAGCAAGTCAGTGTGGGTCCCTTATAGGCAAAGGAGGATCTAAAATTAAAGAGATAAGAGAGGTAAATAACCCTTCACATATATTTTATGCATACCACTTGCCTTATTTAAAGGATTGTGTAAGCATACAGTGCATTATATTATGAGCACCGATGTAAGATAATTGCTTTGCCTTATTATTGCAGTACTGAATATTTATAAATAATGAAATCCTTCTTAAAATGTGATTCTAGCATTAAAAAACAATCTGCTCTAGCTCATTAGATTATTTTTAGAAAATAATAATACATTTTCATGTTTTATAATGTCTTTAACCCCTGAACAGGGGCTAAGTATGGCCTAGATTTGGAGTTTGGCGGTAGAAGGGCTGTTAACGCTCCGCGGGCTTTTTTCTGGCCGCACCATAAATTTAACTCTGGTATCGAGAGTTCAAACAAATGCTGCGTTAGGCTCCAAAAAAGGAGCGTAGAGCATTTTTACCGCAAATGCAACTCTCAATACCAGAGTTGCTTACGGACGCGGCCAGCCTCAAAAACGTGCTCGTGCACGATATCCCCATAGGAAACAATGGGGCTGTTTGAGCTGAAAAAAAACCTAACACCTGCAAAAAAGCAGCGTTCAGCTCCTAACGCAGCCCCATTGTTTCCTATGGGGAAACACTTCCTACGTCTGCACCTAACACTCTAACATGTACCCCGAGTCTAAACACCCCTAACCTTACACTTATTAACCCCTAATCTGCCGCTCCCGCTATCGCTGACCCCTGCATATTTTTTTTAACCCCTAATCTGCCGCTCCGTAAACCGCCGCAACCTACGTTATCCCTATGTACCCCTAATCTGCTGCCCTAACATCGCCGACCCCTATATTATATTTATTAACCCCTAATCTGCCCCCCTCAACGTCGCCGACACCTGCCTACACTTATTAACCCCTAATCTGCCGAGCGGACCGCACCGCTACTATAATAAAGTTATTAACCCCTAACCCGCCTCACTAACCCTATCATAAATAGTATTAACCCCTAATCTGCCCTCCCTAACATCACCGACACCTAACTTCAATTATTAACCCCTAATCTGACGACCGGAGCTCATCGCTACTATAATAAATGGATTAACCCCTAAAGCTAAGTCTAACCCTAACACTAACACCCCCCTAACTTAAATATAATTTACATCTAACGAAATTAATTAACTCTTATTAAATAACTTATTCCTATTTAAAGCTAAATACTTACCTGTAAAATAAATCCTAATATAGCTACAATATAAATTATAATTATATTATAGCTATTTTAGGATTAATATTTATTTTACTGGCAACTTTGTAATTATTTTAACCAGGTACAATAGCTATTTAATAGTTACCTAGTTAAAATAATAACAAATTTACCTGTAAAATAAATCCTAACCTAAGATATAATTAAACCTAACACTACCCTATCAATAAATTAATTAAATAAACTACCTACAATTACCTACAATTAACTTAACACTACACTATCAATAAATTAATTAAACACAATTCCTACAAATAAATACAATTAAATAAACTAGCTAAAGTACAAAAAATAAAAAAGAACTAAGTTACAAAAAATAAAAAAATATTTACAAACATCAGAAAATTATTACAACATTATTACACCTACTCTAAGCCCCCTAATAAAATAACAAAGACCCCCAAAATAAAAAATTCCCTACCCTATTCTAAATTAAAAAAGTTAAAAGCTCTTTTACCTTACCAGCCCTGAACAGGGCCCTTTGCGGGGCATGCCCCAAGAATTTCAGCTCTTTTGCCTGTAAAAAAAACACATACAATACCCCCCCCCAACATTACAACCCACCACCCACATACCCCTAATCTAACCCAAACCCCCCTTAAAGAAACCTAACACTAAGCCCCTGAAGATCTTCTTACCTTGTCTTCACCATCCAGGTATCACCGATCCGTCCTGGCTCCAACATCTTCATCCAACCCAAGCGGGGGTTGGCGATCCATCATCCGGTGGCTGAAGAGGTCCAGAAGAGGCTCCAAAGTCTTCCTCCTATCCGGCAAGAAGAGGACATCCGGACCGGCAAACATCTTCTCCAAGCGGCATCTTCGATCTTCTTGCATCCGGTGCGGAGCGGGTCCATCTTGAAGCAGGCGACGCGGATCCATCCTCTTCTTCCGTTGTCTCCCGACGAATGACGGTTCCTTTAAGGGATGTCATCCAAGATGGCGTCCCTTGAATTCCGATTGGCTGATAGGATTCTATCAGCCAATCGGAATTAAGGTAGGAATATTCTGATTGGTTGATGGAATCAGCCAATCAGAATCAAGTTCAATCCGATTGGCTGGTCCAATCAGCCAATCAGATTGAGCTCGCATTCTATTGGCTGTTCCGATCAGCCAATAGAATGCGAGCTCAATCTGATTGGCTGATTGGATCAGCCAATAGGCTTGAACTTGATTCTGATTGGCTGATTCCATCAGCCAATCAGAATATTCCTACCTTAATTCCGATTGGCTGATAGAATCCTATCAGCCAATCGGAATTCAAGGGACGCCATCTTGGATGACGTCCCTTAAAGGAACCGTCATTCGTCGGGAGACAACGGAAGAAGAGGATGGATCTGCGTCGCCTGCTTCAAGATGGACCCGCTCCGCACCGGATGCAAGAAGATCGAAGATGCCGCTTGGAGAAGATGTTTGCCGGTCCGGATGTCCTCTTCTTGCCGGATAGGAGGAAGACTTTGGAGCCTCTTCTGGACCTCTTCAGCCACCGGATGATGGATCGCCAACCCCCGCTTGGGTTGGATGAAGATGTTGGAGCCAGGACGGATCGGTGATACCTGGATGGTGAAGACAAGGTAGGAAGATCTTCAGGGGCTTTGTGTTAGGTTTATTTTAGGGGGGTTTGGGTTAGATTAGGGGTATGTGGGTGGTGGGTTGTAATGTTGGGGGGGGGTATTGTATGTGTTTTTTTTACAGGCAAAAGAGCTGAAATTCTTGGGGCATGCCCCGCAAAGGGCCCTGTTCAGGGCTGGTAAGGTAAAAGAGCTTTTAACTTTTTTAATTTAGAATAGGGTAGGGAATTTTTTATTTTGGGGGTCTTTGTTATTTTATTAGGGGGCTTAGAGTAGGTGTAATTAGTTTAAAATTGTTGTAATAATTTTCTGATGTTTGTAAATATTTTTTTATTTTTTGTAACTTAGTTCTTTTTTATTTTTTGTACTTTAGCTAGTTTATTTAATTGTATTTATTTGTAGGAATTGTGTTTAATTAATTTATTGATAGTGTAGTGTTAGGTTAATTGTAGGTAATTGTAGGTAGTTTATTTAATTAATTTATTGATAGGGTAGTGTTAGGTTTAATTATATCTTAGGTTAGGATTTATTTTACAGGTAAATTTGTTATTATTTTAACTAGGTAACTATTAAATAGCTATTGTACCTGGTTAAAATAATTACAAAGTTGCCAGTAAAATAAATATTAATCCTAAAATAGCTATAATATAATTATAATTTATATTGTAGCTATATTAGGATTTATTTTACAGGTAAGTATTTAGCTTTAAATAGGAATAAGTTATTTAATAAGAGTTAATTAATTTCGTTAGATGTAAATTATATTTAAGTTAGGGGGGTGTTAGTGTTAGGGTTAGACTTAGCTTTAGGGGTTAATCCATTTATTATAGTAGCGATGAGCTCCGGTCGTCAGATTAGGGGTTAATAATTGAAGGTAGGTGTCGGCGATGTTAGGGAGGGCAGATTAGGGGTTAATACTATTTATGATAGGGTTAGTGAGGCGGATTAGGGGTTAATAACTTTATTATAGTAGCGCTCAGGTCCGCTCGGCAGATTAGGGGTTAATAAGTGTAGGCAGGTGTCGGCGACGTTGAGGGGGGCAGATTAGGGGTTAATAAATATAATATAGGGGTCGGCGGTGTTAGGGGCAGCAGATTAGGGGTACATAAGGATAACGTAGGTGGCGGCGCTTTGCGGTCGGAAGATTAGGGGTTAATTATTGTAAGTAGCTGGCAGCGACGTTGTGGGGGGCAGGTTAGGGGTTAATAAATGTAATACAGGGGTCGGCGGGGTTAGGGGCAGCAGATTAGGGGTACATAAGTATAACGTAGGTGGCGGTCGGCAGATTAGGGGTTAAAAAATTTAAATCGAGTGGCGGCGATGTGGGGGGACCTCGGTTTAGGGGTACATAGGTAGTTTATGGGTGTTAGTGTACTTTAGGGTACAGTAGTTAAGAGCTTTATGAACCGGCGTTAGCCCAGAAAGCTCTTAACTCCTGCTATTTTCCGGCGGCTGGAGTTTTGTCGTTAGAGCTCTAACGCTCACTTCAGAAACGACTCTAAATACCGGAGTTAGAAAGATCCCATTGAAAAGATAGGATACGCAATTGACGTAAGGGGATCTGCGGTATGGAAAAATCGCGGCTGAAAAGTGAGCGTTAGACCCTTTAATCACTTACTCCAAATACCAGCGGGCGGCCAAAACCAGCGTTAGGAGCCTCTAACGCTGGTTTTCACGGCTACCACCAAACTCTAAATCTAGGCCTAAGTAAGTTGCACTACTGAAATACCCCCTTCCCATGTGCTTCTCCAGGCCAGGATAAGGCCAATGATTGGAGTAAGTGTAGGTACATCTGCTCCTGATTGGTTCAACAGGTGTAGATTTTAACTATATTCAGGTGTAACATCATTCATTTTTTTCCCCAAGGTTTCTTGATGAATCATTGAGAAATGTTCATTAAATTGCTATGTTAAAAAAAGGTTGTTTGTATGTATTTATATTTAACTATCTATAATCTATCTCTCCATCTATGCATCTTTATCTAGCTATATTGAGTATTAACCAGGCAATTCAGCAATAAAACATTGTTATATCCATGTACATATACATACACATAGAATGTGTTATTGTTTTCTGCTATCTACACATTGACTTTAAAGTAATATCTCTGTATTTTCATAGAGAAGATTGACTGGTTACCAGTGTTTCTGTTTCAGACACTATCTATCTATCTATCTTTCTATATATATATATATATATATATATATATATATATATATATATATGTGTGTGTGTGTGTGTGTGTGTGTGTGTGTGTGTGTGTGTGAAGGAAGGGGTAACTGTTCAAATACCTCAGTGCTAAAAAATAACACTAAAAATAAAATGACTAATTAATAGTAAATAGTGATGTATATAAGTACCCTATAACCATAGATAAAATAAATAAATATATATATATATATATATATATATATATATATATATATTTATGCTCTTGCTCACCAATGGTCTATAGAGGATTATAAAAGAAAGGACAGGAATGTATGTATCTATAAACTAATAATAAACATGCTAAAAACATATATCAATTAACTATCAATTGGTATTGAGGATTAGCAAACATATAGTTCATGAGAATAACGATAACAATATAATCCCATATGTAATTTGACAGTTCATATGTGGATCAATAAAATTCTTCAGATGAAAACAAATCCCTGTTGGATGTTCACTTACTGAAAATAACCTCAATCCTATGAGGTAAGATAGGCACGAATGAGCAGATTAAAGCTGTTTTCAAAGGCAAATCCGGTACTCGATATCTTATACCTTTGATACTTTGTATCTTTTGGAAGCCGACCAGGTACTTCAATGATATGGTAGTTGGTTGTAGATATTCAGCATTCGGATACAAAAGTTACCAATGGATCCCAGATAGGATGTTTTTCATACAGGATTAGCGTGTATGCAAGACAATAAATCGAAACATCGATAATAGTGCAACTCCGTTTTAATGGAGACAAAAAAGACACATATATAGACAGATCAAGATACACTTACAAACTGAGACCTCAATGGAATGAGGTAACAGATCAGCGGTTATGCACACAGGCAGTTCACAACGATAGCCAATAGCTACCGGAAGCGGCAGTGTAAGCGATAAAAGCAGCAGCGGGTATAGCTTGTCCAAAGAGCGAAGGTACGGCTGAAAGTCTGTACTGATTGTACAGTAAATAACCTGATGCGTTTCGAAGGGAATTATAAAATAAACCCTTCTTCATCAGAGGTGTTAGGGGTTACAAGGTCTCAGGTGAGAATGGGGAGCAGGTGTGTTAAATTTGTTGTTATCGCTCTCACACTCTCTCATACTGGCCACTGGAAGTTCAACATGGCACCTCATGGCAAAGAAATCGCTGAGGATCTGAAAAAAAAGAATTGTTGCTCTACATAAAGATGGCCTAGGCTATAAGAAGATTGCCAAGACCCTGAAACTGAGCTGCAGCACGGTGCGCAAGACCATACAGTGGTTTCACTGGACAGGTTCCACTCAGAACAGGCCTCACCATGGTCGACCAAAGAAGTTGAGTGTACAACTCAGCGTCATATCCAGTAATTGTCTTTGGGAAATAGATGTTGATGGGGTGGGGGTCAGCCTGTGAGTGTTCAGACCATACGCCTCACACTGCATCAGATTGGTTTGCATGGCTGTCATCCCAGAAGGAAGCCTCTTCTAAAGATGATGCACAAGAAAGCCCGCAAACAGTTTGCTGAAGACAAGCAGACTAAGGACATGGATTACTGGAGCGTCATGGTCTGGGCCTGCATGAGTGCTGCCTGCACTGGGGAGCTACAGTTCATTGAGGGAACCATGAATGCCAACACGTACTATGATATACTAAAGCAGAGCATGATCCCCTCCCTTCAGAGACTGGGCCACAGGGCAGTATTCCAACATGATAACGACCCCAAACACACCTCCAAGACGACCACTGCCTTGCTAAAGAAGCTGAGGGTAAAGGTGATGGACTGGCCAAGCATGTCTCCAGACCTAAACCCTATTGAGCATCTGTGGGGCATCCTCAAACGGAAGGTGAGGGAGCGCAAAGTCTCTAACATCCACCAGCTCTGTGATGTCATCATGGAGGAGTGGAAGAGGACTCCAGTGGCATCCTGTGAAGCTCTGGTGAACTCCATGACCAAGCGGGTTAAGGCAGTGCTGTAAAATAATGGTGGCCACACAAAATATTGACACTTTGGGCCCAATTTGGACATTTCCACTTAGGGGTGTACTCACTTTTGTTGCCAATGGTTTAGACATTAATCGCTGTGTGTTGAGTTATTTTGAGGGGACAGCAAATTTACATTGTTATACAGAATGTGCACTCACTACTTTACATTGTAGCAAAGTGTCATTTCTTCAGTGTTGTCACATGAAAAGATATAATGAAATATTTTCAAAAATGTGAGGGGTTTACTCACTTTTGAGGGATACTGTATATATATATATATATACTATATATATATATATATATATATATATATATATATAGCACTGTTGCTTGAAGCAATAGCAACAACAGCTATGTTTTATTTTGCTACAATATGATATGGAGAGTATCTTATACTTGTTATTCCAATGTGAAGCAGATCTCTAAACCACATTTTCTCTATAGCTGCCTTTACCTGTTGTAATCACCACCCTTATCCCCAAACATAAGCCCCCTCCCCCCGATAAAAACTCTGCCTTCCTGTTTCCTGTGTATGATGTAGAAAAAAAAATGTTTCTTATTTTGTTGTAAATCCACAATTACTTAAAATTGTATGCCAGTTACTCACAGAAATAACACTGTTCTAGAAATGTATAATGATTTTGTGTGTCATTTCTATATTTGGCTTTAGCATATTCACGTGCTTGACACTAATATCTCATTCTATTTTTCCACATCACATTTTTTTTCTTATAGTTCTAAATAAATATAGACATTTTAAAAATATACTCATGCAGGCTCAAACATCACACTTATAAGCAAGTAAAAATGTGTCGCCTATTTATCCTTTTATAAAACTGTTGTATGTAACTATGCTTATGGTACGAACATATTTTTCTTCATCGTAAGATCTGTAGTTAAAGGCTTCTTTTATTTTTAAGGTACATCGTGAAAAATAATTGCGCAGAAGTAAGCCATTTTCTGTTAGGCAGAATTGTAAAGCTTTATGTGATAAACAAAACAAAAAAAAAAAAGAATGTACAACAAGACAAAGAAAAAGAACAATTTATTGACTACATGTTTTTAGTCTGTGCTTTCTCCAAAAGAATAAAGGGAATCTTTTCAGAAGTATCTGTTATCGCCTGTGGGCGGTAAAGTGCTTTTTAAGACTTTTTTTTTTTGCCTACAGGGAACTGTGCGCATTGCTATTATTCAAAATGCCTCTTCCAAAAAAATAAATAAATAAGCAGTTGGAATCCAGTTTGCAGACAAAAAAAGATGTTGTATATCTTCAATTTATTTTTAGATATTAAAAGAAATAGCCTTCTGAAAAACATGTTGTTTTTCATGTCTGCAGATCTTTTATTTAGCTTCTAACTAGTTAGAAAAGCCTATGGGCAACATAAGCTTTCAGAATTTCCTCTTATTTTTTCTACATGATCCATGTGACTTATTCTGTTATATTCCTTTTTAACTCTGTAGTGTCTCTCACAGTAAACCAGATAAAAAGTTGTGTGCTCAAGAAATGACATTACTTTCTACTAGTTAAATCACAATAGTATTACTACCATTGATGCTTTATTTTATCAACGTGCAAATATATAGTAAGATATTATTTACATATAAGCTTTAACCTTGTTTTGGAGATTTAAATTAAAGGGACATTAAACAAATATACCCTAGATAGAATGATGCATTCAATGCAAAATATTATTAGATTGAGTATAATATGCAGATGTATTTTTTTGATATATTAGCTGTTCAGGTATTGAAGAAATAAGTTCACAAATCCACGTTATAATTTAAGTTTCCTAAAGGAATTAAAGGCCTATCGAGTCATTACCAGCAGAAGAGGGACACCAATTAATCCCCTGAACCCATTAAATAATATACAGACAAGTTATTTTGGAGAATATAGGACCTTTACGCATCACCTTTATTAAATATATAACAATTAAATATATAAACAATTATAAGCAATTGAGATGCTTAGCTACAGAAACCTACCAGAGGTCAGTGGCCCAAACACATATGCAGCAGAGTTCCACTCTGCTCAAGGAAATGATACTAAGGCGTTTAACCCTACCTTAGCCATCAGCACCTATGAAAATTTCAATCTGCCATCCAGAACCAGGGAGGGAGGGTGGACAAACGTGTTAGCTTCTGATCCAGAGGGATAAGAGGAACAGGAACTGTTGAGGGCAGCTTATAAAGGTAGAGCCCTCTCCTAAAGCTGCAACTTTGTTGGCCCTGCTTTTCACCAGCTTCTCTTCTCCTATCTTACTCCCCTTCGGCTTTAACTCTTATCACGCTTCACGCAGCGTCTTCCACTAACTTTCTCTAATCTTCTCTGCTGAGGCCAATTACTGAAAGCTATAAATAAGTCACATACCCAAATGCAAACACACATGCACACACACACGGGCACAAACACATGCATATATATATATATACACACACATATACAAGCACACACATGTACATACACGCATACATGCACGCACACTCTTATAAATGCATACACACACATACATAAACACAGACACATGCATACACGTAGACACATTAATACACACGCACATACAATTGCGCACACTCACACATGCACATGCACACAGAAATATACACACATAGAAACATGCACACACATATATATATCTACACAAACATGCTTGTACACACATGTGAGAGCCTGCATACAAAAATGCACAAGCACACACTTATGCTAACATACTGGGAACTAAAAATGTGCTATTGCCATAGTAGGCTTCTTTTTGTGTGTACTTGCATAATACATGCATACAACATAGAGATCATTTCAAAGATGCATATTGTATTAGTAAAATCATTCAAAAGGAAATTGGAGAAAAGAAATAACAATTATATATATATAAACTTTTCTCCCACCTATGTGATGACCATTATAGGTTGCTTCTTGATTTTTAAGAACATCAATTTGTTCATTTAATAATCTTCTGCAGAGCATGCAAAAATGTAACATTTCTAGCAAACCCAGTTACCAAAACATGATTGCTTTATCACATTTGTACTGTGCTTTCTCTACTCCTAATATATATTTGAATTATCTTGTATTTGTGAACAAAAGAAACAATCTAGAAATTGAAACGTCACATATCTTTTGTTGCAAAGTGTCACATAAAACACTTCCTTCAACAGCAGTTAAATAGTTTAATCAGAAATACAGCAAGCACATTTTATAAATTTACTTTCAAATATATCACCAGGTTACTATATTGAGAGAGATACCTTATTTTTAAGTACAGCTCTGCTTCCATTTATCACTATGACAAGGTGCAGCCTTTGCTACAGCAACAAGCTGAAAAGAAAATTGGTTCCTTATTTCAGAAAGGAACAATTATAATAGAAAGATTTATGATCACTGTAAGATTATTTTATACCAAGAGTTATAACAGTTTTTTTTCCATGGATTTGGTTAATTAAGTATAAATTAAATTTATGTGCAAAATGTTTCAAATAGAAGGTAATGGCAAATTTGAAGTTAATTAATTTGGAAAAATTCCTGATTACTCCACACTGTGCTCAAGTTTAATTATTGGAAATGTTATATTGATCATCATGGTATACTAGAGGTATTAAATTATTATTAACATTATAGCTCAAATTGGAAATCTCAAGCAACGTATGATTCTAATCACACATTTTTCTGCTATTGCAGTATATGTCCTGTAGCCCGTGTGGAATTTGTTAATAGAAGTATAACACATTGACTATATTTATTTACTTAAAGGGACAATAAAGTCATAAGAAAACTTTCATGATTTGAAAGAGCATGCAATGTTATACAACTTAATTCTTTTATCTTATTTACATTATTCTCTTTGTATCCTTTGTTGAAAAAGATTCCTAGGTAGACTCAGAAGCAGCAATGAACTACTTGGAACTAGCTGCTGATTGGTGGCTGCACATATATGCCTCTTATCATTGGCTCACCAAATGTGTTTAGCTAGCTCCCAGTAGTCCATTGCTGCTTATTCAGCAAAGTAAACCAAGAGAATAAAGCAAAATTTACAACAGAAGTAGTTGTTTAAAATAGTATGCTCTATCTGAATCGTGAAAGAAAAATGTTGTGTTTCATGTCCCTATACGTCAGTAATATGTCACCTCAATATATTTGATTATTGAGCTTCCCCATATCATTTTCCATCTCATTTACACACAATGATTATCAATTTAATTAAACTCACATGACGAGGCAGCCACCTGACTTTATTATGACAAATTGATCCTTGGGGCCGATTTATCATTTGTCGGATGGACAGGATCCGCTAATGCCAACAGTATACGCTGTTGGCATTTATCATTGCACAAGCAGTTTTGGTGCCCCCTGCAGATTCGCGGCTGCTAGCAGGGGGTGTCAATCAACCTGATCGTATATGACTTGGCGGATTGATGTCCGTCGCCTCAAAGGAGGCGTACGAGTTAAGGAGCAGCGGTCTTAAGACCGCTTCTTCTTAACTCCTGTTTCCATCATTCCTGAAGGCTTGCACGGAAACAGGTACTTCAGGGACATTCGGCCCTTAATAAATTGGCCCCTTGATGTAGATTGAATGACAAGATATTTATCATGTTCCATCTTGTGCATAAGTTTAAAAAGATACAAGTCTCTTAAACAGTTTTTTTTTATTATTTAAGATTGAAAATAATGCTGCACTTTGTACATTGCTTTTATGGTTTTGAATTGGAAAGCAGATCATAATTTTGTTTGCTCATATTTTGCTAGACTGGAGATGTTCCAGTTTTATATTTAGCCTAAATGAAATCATATTGGTTTCTTCCATTCCTTGGCAAGAGTGATGGCCTAAATATCACATCCAGTAAAGATCATTTTGGTTATAATACACGTGTTTCATTAAAGTCATACAATATGCACAAATCTTTCTAGAATTGTTTCACATTAGGAGTTAAATATTTAATGTATATCTTTATTCAGTTCCCAGAAGCACTTTCTTATTGTCTCCTTCTATATTAATCTATTTATTTCATAGTATAGAGGGTGATTTAACAAGGTATTCAAAAAATTGCTGTTCAGAAACGGAATTTATAATTTAAATTCAATAAGAAGAGTTTTGTTTTTATTGGTTGATGTATTGGAGCAAATCTTAAGAAATAAGTGTTAAATTTTCATCCATATTGGAGTTTTGAAGGAACATCTATAGCTGTTTTATGAAAACAAAGGTTGTATATCAGGAGATAGAATGAACTAGCTACTAATTGCTAAAGTTTGAGGGAAAATGTGTGCATTTTCTAATGAAAATGTGCATCCTCTGATTAATAAAGATTATAATCTATTATCTTTTAAAATATCCTAATTTCACCTAACCTGACAGCAGTAAATGCACGTGTCATGGTGGGACTCCTTCTTTGGTTGTTAAATTAAGCGGTGCCTTTAAGCCTTAGCATATTCATTTATTGAGAATGGTCGGCTTCTTTACTTACATAGAAAAACTAACAATCGCCTAGATTAGGAGTGGTGCGCTAACTGCAGCACAAGTGCGGAATGTTTTTTTGTTAGGCTCCCTCGAGCATCTTCAGCCTCTCTAGCTTTACCAGTCCTTATGTTATTAAATATTATTTAATACCATAAGGACTGGTGAGTCTAGAGAAGCTGAAGACATCCGAGGGAGCCTAACAAAAAAACATACCGCACTTGCGCTGCAGTTAGCGCAACACTCGTAATCTAAGCGAATGATAACTATAAGACTACATAATTGCTAAAGCATCTCAACGCATGCTCCAAGGCAAGGAAGTCAAGGATGCTTTCATAGACAGATAGATAGATACAGATAGATAGATTGATAGATAGATAGATAGATAGATAGATAGATAGTTAGATAGATAGATAGATAGATAGATAGATAGATAGATAGACAATATACATATATACATATATATATATATATATATATATATATATCGGTAGGGTGAGGGTTTTTGGTAGTTGCGCCACAACAAGAGTGTAGTAGTTAAATACCCTTAGAGGATGTCCAGTGCCTGCTGCTATTAGTGTTGTCTGATTCCTCCTGAGTCAGACTAGAATTGTGAGCTTTGTGATAGAGAGTATTTTTTCTAATAGCGCTTGCAGAAGATGTTCCTCATAGGTAAGAAATTGGAGAGATGAAAACAAAAATGGGAAATTTTTCCCAGATGAATATGGGTAATGAAAGGTAATTAAAAACAATAATAAATGCTCACCTGTTAGATCACAGGGACCAGCAATCAACGACGAATGGAAATGGATGGTGTGTATAAACACCAAAATTCAAGGGTAGGACACAAAAACAAATAAATATGTGCCCCAAAGGGATATCAATATGTATATTGATATCTCCTAATAATGAACCGGAGACTACTTGTGGGAACCTCTTGTTCTTACCACACTGTATTTGTGGACAGAGGGTAAAGAGGAAAGAAGTTCCTATTTATTATAAGCTGATACACACAAAAAAAAAAAAAAAAAAAAACATAATATTTTGAAAAATATTAATAAATATGCGTGAATATTAAAAACAATGGTAATTTATTAATAGACTATTAAAAACGAAATACTTTTTAAAAAAAAAATATATATATATGTGACAGGTTTAAAAAATGGGGAAGAGTATGAAAACAGGATAAAAAAGGGGTTAAATACATAAACCGTTAAAAGGAAACAATGTGGTAAAATAGCCACGGTGCGAGTAAGGTGCCGACAAGTGGCAGAAATAACTTACTATGAAAATAACAAAAATGCTGCTGCTGGAGTAAGCCCTATGTGGGGTTCCAAAAGTATCTGAAAAACGAGCGTTTAGGAGAGAAATAGAGACCACCAACGCTGCCCGGTGCAGCTCGGTCTCTGTTGGTAATTCGGAATTCCGGAAGTGACGTCACGAACGTGCGTCACGTGCCTTACCCGTTTCGTGAGCGTATCAGCTCACTTCATCAGAGGCTAGTGAATCTAGTCACATCCTGGGTACTATTATATAGCCTTAAGCTATTAAGAGCAAGAAAGGGGTGTGTGTAAATTGGTCTAATAGATCCGATGTATATTTTGAGTATATACGCTGTAATCGGATGTCAAAAAAACGAAGGCATAAAAACGAGAAGGGAATAAAAAATATATGATATATAGATTAAAAAGGGTTTATAATGCAAACGGTGGACAATCAGTGGTTTCGAAAAATGAGGATGTTTGGAAAAATTTTGGTTAAAATATTGGTTAAAATATATTGGTTAAAATATTTAGTTATATAAGCATATTAAATATGCATATTACAACTGTGTGGTGTGAAATATAGATATAAAAATAGATATAAAAAATATATGAAATTAAAAAAAAAAAAAAAAAAAAAAATATAAAAAAAATATATACATAAAAAAAAAAAAAATATATATATATAGGTAAGCTAAAATATTATTAGCTCAAAAAATATATGTAGGGATATGTATATATATATATATATATATGAAAATTATAAGAAAAAATATATAGCTATTAGCTATACCTTTAACCAGCACAGGCTCATTAAGCAACAATAAGCAATATTGGAAACCAGTGACCAGTGCAAGATATATTATCATTCTTTATTATTACAAATTAAACAATCAAACAAACATGAAAACACTGAACCTAAAATAAAAAATACGTTCATGTATACCTTCCCCTTGATAGAGGACAATGAACCAAGATGAAAAACCTGTGAAAAACCCACAGATAAAGTCTTGCAGTGGTAGCTACCAAATTATTCCAGCAGAGAGGAAGGGGTTAATCAAGCCAGGCAATGTCAGCAGTAAAATAAGCAAGCCTTGGTTAGTATGCGTAATTAGACAATCCCCAATATAAAGTGGTATATAATTTATATATATATATATATATAATTTTATGTATTTTTATTATTATTATTATTTTAAATCCTAGTGCCTACTCTGTATGAGGGGAATATTCAGTTGTTATATTGTATCTCTCTCTTTTTCACACTACTTATCCATATGGTATGGAAATGGAAGCTGTTGTTTGCTTTCTGTTCCACCTCTGAGTGCCCTTGTACACTATACAATGCTTCTGCGCTGACCTAGCTCTGTTTATGGCAGTATAGATAATATAGTTTTCCTCATTAAGCCAAACCCCTGTTTTCTTTTCACCAGTATATATAACTATCACATTTTTTTCAACCTTCCAGACTGTTTCGTTAAGGGCTTTATTTCATTATTTCATGCTAGGCTGAATTAGTACAATGGGTCAAACCAACATTAGCCACACATGACTTCCTGATTCTGAGCGTTTAATATTATCATAAACATAACCAGTTTATGTGAAAACAATTTTGCTTTGTTTTCCACAAGTTATGATATAAAATGAATTCACCTTTTTTTTTGCGATTAAAAATATAAGAAGTTGTGTTGAGAACTGCCCTCTTTGCTTAATATGTATAGAGATTTTTTTTTATATATATATATATATAGGTCCTTTTAATGGTAAAGAGTAACTGCTACTAATGTGAAAACTGTAAGAAATTTGTTTTTTATGTTCACTGTGAATTAAATATTCAAGGAAGCAATTGGCAACGTCAGTTTATCCAGTATAAATTTGTATATGTTTTGTGGTGTACTTGTTAATTACAAATAAATTCAAGTAAGGCTATTTTCTTCCTTTCTGTGTATAAAGTCCACAGGTGCCCAGGTTCAAGTGGCAGGCGACATGCTCCCGAACTCCACAGAGCGTGCGGTTACTATATCAGGAACGCCCGATGCCATCATTCAGTGTGTGAAGCAAATATGTGTAGTCATGCTAGAGGTATTTATATAAATTGCTACGAACTATACCAAGACTACCTCTTAAACAGGAAAATGTAATGCCCCTAACCAGTAATTGGACAATTCAGTTGTCGATAGATACAAGAAAACTGGCCTGCACATATTCCCACTGATTACTGTTATCATATGTTCTCATTTTTTTTTACATTGTTACTGAATACACACTGTCAGATGGGAGAGCTTTAATACACTATAAGAATTATTTTCTTTGAAGTGTCGCTGTTAAGATTTTCCAATGCACAAATAATTCCATCTTGTTAAGAATAACTTCATAAGTCTATTATTGTTTCTGTTAAATGTTATAAGGTTTTTTAAAAGAAAAATAGTTGAAATTTATATCATGAGTGCCTTTCATTTTTTTATTAGCAAAAATGCTTTTAGTAAAAGTTATCACTGTTGCAGGGACATATCTAGCTATGATGCGTGTGCCCAGTGCCCCCTCCCCCATTCAAAAACATTGAATGCGCAATCAGAAAGCTGGCAGTGGCTTTTATGGCACAAATTAAGTCATCGCTGACACAAAATATCACATCTGAGCAGTAGCGGTGTTTGAATGTAAATACCTTGGGCACACGCAGCATATGTACTGTACGTATGTGCTAGAAGCATTTTAGCTAATACAAGTATACTACAAAAATGCTCATATTCCAAACTGAAATGCTATCATGGCGTGCACATTACAGGTTTGACTATCTCTTTTTAATGTTTGGGGTTAGAAGTCATTGAAAACACTGAAGGTATTTCAAAATTACCAAAACATAGTTTGTGGGATCTTTGAACTGCCTGGGGACAGGAGAGAAGCATCTTCCTTGATAATTTCTGCAATAAATGTAAATTTAACTATTTTATTTAAAAGACATTAAACAGCTTGAACCATATTTTGTATTCTTTTTCTACGTGGTATTTTTTTACAGTAACAAAACACCTACCCTAATTAGTTTGACTGGCAATCATAGTCTAGAACAGTGATTCTCAACCAAAGTGATCTCAAGGCCCGGTAACTTTTAGCTAGACATGTCCAGGGCCCGGTAGTTTTATATATATATATACATATATATATATATATATATATATAGTGAGCAGCAGGGGTGAGCTGATCAGCCAGGCAAACAGGACCTGGGCCAAGGGACCAGCAAGTAGGGGGGCCCACAAATGGCATCTCCACGGATCCTGGTGCATTCTTTAAGCTGGAATTTTCGGTTGCCCTATCAGTAACTAAGCAAATAAGTGTGGGTTTAGTGGGGGCCCTGGTGGGGGTCTGTCGCTGTGAGGGCCATGGAGTGTGGGGTCTGGCCCTGGAGGTTGGGTGCCCTTTTTCTGGACCTTAATGTTGAGGGGCCTGTTGGGGGCATAAAATTTAATACATTTCGGTCAGTGTGAGACAGTGTTCCTGGGGCCTTGATTGGTCTCAGTTTGCCCCTGGTGTACAGTGGGGTAAGAGTGTGCAGTGGGGGCATGACAGGTCGGGGCCCACCAGCAGGGTTATCACGGCCCGGTACTGGGCCATGTCCCGGCTGTTGAGAAACCAGGGTCTAGAATGTAGCAATGTAGACCAGACAGTAAAATAAAATGCTGCTGTAAACAGGGATAAATGAGTAAGCGAATAAGCTGAAGACATTATTGGATATTTGACTTAAAGTAATGATCCTTCCACTTCACGTTATCTTAATGTGACGGTTGTACTAATTTGATTTAATGTTTAAATGCAATAGATAGTACAGCATGTTAGCATATCCCCAGCTGCTCTTTTTATGTAAACTTTTTAAACTTCCTTGAAGAAGAGAATTGATTTCCCAGCAATGAAAATTTCCCAGATAAGAAACAGAGAAAAGCAATCTTAGAAACCATGGTAAACGCAGAAACCAATTAGCAACAACAGTTTAATCTTTACTCGCTTCACAGTTTCTCATTTATAAGATCTGATGAATTCATGAAGGTATATGGTTTTCAATAATATAACTTAAACACAGACATTATTTTTCTGGGATAATGATTAATAATGAAGAAAACACACATTTTTATCTTTTGTTTCTTTATTTTTAGTCGCCGCCGAAAGGTGCCACCATTCCTTATCGCCCCAAACCAGCCTCTGGTCCTATTATATTCGCTGGAGGCCAGGTAAGGGCGGACACAATTTTGGCCTCAGCTGGAAATCACACAGTCCTGGCTCAACACCAACCAGCACCTGTTAGTTTGCTCTTTTTTCCTGGTATAGTATATGTGTATATGTTGCATGAAACCTACGCCCAGAATATTTTGTATTCTCTCCAAAATCATTTCAGCCACAGTTCTTTTGTTTGTAGTTACTGGTGTGTGTTAGGGTTGTATGCTCTCAATCAATTTACTTTCAGATTGAAATACGTATATAAAAAAATGGTGTATAAAAACATTACACTTCTAAAAAAGAAGGAATAGGAGAGTTGCCTCTATTAACTAATAAATGGCTGCATTTAATATAGTGTAAGTTAAGTAAATATTTCTATTAAGAAATGGGTAAAAACAAAACCAAGTGGTACTACTCCTTTAAGCTATGCTAAAAAGAAAAATAAATGAAGAAATCGGGGTATAGGTACACTTATTACTTCATTTATATATTTTAAAGAAAATCTGGTACAATACGCTTTCTTTGTCTCCAATTGATCAAAAAACACAAACTGATTATTTGTTCAAGCCAGGCAAAAATTCTTTAAAAATGCTGTATGGCAAAACGCAAAAACAAATTAACTAAAATAAAGTGCATTATTTAATAATTAATAAATAAATTAGTGCTGCGGAATCTGTTGGCGCTCTACAAATAATCGATAATAATAATAATAATATATAATATATCCCTATATCTTTCTTTTCTCAAAATATCACTTATACTGTCTATTGGGTCGTTATCATTGTTTAGCGGAATTAAGGGAATTAACTATAAAACAAGACAGGGGGAGTTGATCCCAGTCTGGCACAATATGACTAATTTTGACACCCTTGGCAATGCTGGCTGAAAGTCACTCTGGACCTAATATAAGTAAATTCTTATTGGTTATTATACAAGACAATTTAACAATTAGATACAGAAAACTATTGATATTAGGTTTTATATTTCTAAATGCCAATGCAAGAGCAGGCTGGCTTGTAAGGCTCTCATGGAAGAGTATTCATACATAGATTTTAAAGGGACAGGAAACCCCAAAATGTAATTCATGATTCAGATAGAACATAAAATTTTAAATAATTTTCAAATGTACTTTTTTATCACACATGTTTCATTCTCTTGTTATCCTTTGCTGAAGGAATAGCATTGCACTACCGGCAGCTAGCTGAACACATCTAGTTAGCCAATCACAAGAGACAATGTATACAGGCACCAATCAGCAGCTAACTTCCCCTAGTGTAGGATAGGTGCATATTCATTTTTCAACAATGGATACCAAAAGGACAAAGCACATATGAAAATAGAAGTGAATTTAAAAGTGTCTTAAAATTAAATGCTCTATCTGATTCTTGCAAGTTTAATTTTGACTTTCCTATACCTTCAAATGTTCATTGTCTTCCTATATTATTTTCTGGTGTCCAGAAATGGCTAATTTTTCTATTGAAATATCAACATGAACATGTAGAAATTTGAAACAAAAGTGGTAAAGGGGCATTTTTTCTTAATATGTTCATGCTGACATCTGTGAATGACAGCAAGTTAAAACCTATGGAGCATATGAGGGCGAGCAACCAAACATGCACCTGTATGTCTTCTATATAACAGCACGTTTTCCCTGCCTGTGTGTTTCCAGACCTTGGTAGCATGACTTCAAGTCCTCTGCAGTTGTGCTACTGCGGTAGTAGATTTATTTAAATCCCACAAACGTTGATATTAATGGGATAGAAATGTGCATGAGTACACTTAAAGGGACATTCCAGCCAAAAATTTACTTTACATGGATTTATTGTAGTTTTGAATAGAAGCATTTTTGTAATATACATGCATTAGCAAAAATGCTTCTAATAAAAGCTATAGCTGTTTCAAAAGTGTATTTAAGTATGCACCGTGCACCAGCATTTTAAACACAGCACTTGCTCAGAGAGCCTAAGGTGCTTTTAACATCTGGTAATGACTCAATTTGTTAAGTGCTGACATGATACAAGCCCCACTGATTATCTAAACAACTGCAGTATTTAAATTGCCGGTGCTGTGAGAATATCTATTTATACTTCACGTGCACATGCAGAGAAAAATGTTAACACTAAAACAGGGATAACTTTTACTAGACTAATTTTTGCCAGTACATGTATATTGCAAATTTGTTTCTATTCAAAGATGTAATTCATCTATGTGCATTTAAATTTTGACCGGAATGTTCCTTTAAATTGTAAACAGAAGCATTTTGTGCTATAAACTTCCATTTCCAAAAATATTATAGTTGTAGTAAAAGTGAATGCTGTTTTTTATTGGCATACACATATATGCTGTGAGTACCCTCCGTGCACCAGCATTCAAACACCACATCTTCTCAGGAAGTCAGCAATGGATTGTATGACACACATTAAAGGGACACAGAACCCAATTTTTTTCTTTTGTGATTCAGATAGAGCATGAAATTTTAAGCAACGCTCTATATTACTCCTATTAGCAAATGTTTTTCATTCTCTTGGTATCTTTATTTGAAAAGCAAGAATGTAAGTTTAGATGCCGGCCCATTTTGGTGAACAACCTGGGTTGTTCTTGCTGATTGGTGGATAAATTCATCCACCAATAAAGGTGCTGTACTTTCTTTTTCAAATAAAGATAGCAAGAGAACGAAGAAAAATTGATAATAGGAGTAAATTAGAAAGTCGCTTAAAATTGCATGCTCTATCTGAATCACGAAAGAAAAAAATTTGGGTTCAGTGTCCCTTTAAGTCTTCACTTACGCAATTACACACCACCAGCAACTCTCTGAGCAGGCTTGGTGTTTGAATCCTGATGCTCTAGTCACCCCTAGCATAAATGTGTATGAAGAGATAATAACTTTTACAAGAAGCATTTTTGCTAATGGAAGTATATTGCAAAAATAGTTCTTTTCAAAACTGAAATGTATTCATACACATTTTAATCTTGACCTTTCTATCCCTTTAAGAACAACATTTTATTTAGTGACAATATGTTGTCCATGTCTACATTTCAATCGAATGCATCTAAACATAGATGCCAAGTATTATTTAAAGAGACATTAAACCCAATTTTTTTCTTTCATGATTCAGATAGAGAATACAATTTTAAACAACTTTCTAATTTACTTCTGTTATCTAATTTGCTTCATTCTCTTGATATTCCTTCCTGAAAAGCATATCTAGATATGCTCAGTAGCTTCTGAATGGTGGCTGCACATATTTGCCTCCTGTGATTGGCTCACCCATGTGCGTTGCTATTTCTTTAACAAAGGCTATATAAAGGGTGAAGCAAATTAGATAATAGAAGTAAATTGGAATGTTGTTTAAAATGGTATTCTCTGTCTGAATCATGAAATAATTTTGGGGGGTTTAATGTCCCTTTAACTCATTCTTTAACTCATTCAGTGGCTATGGGGACCTACACTCCTGAATGTGCATCCCTGTTCACTCAACCAGAATGTTAAGTGGAAATAAACTCATTCAAAGTATTTGATTATATTATGTTCTGTTTAGGGGATTGGTTCAATTTGTCAAAACATCAGCCATTGAATTAGCTCAGGTTAAGACAACTATTCTTGTTGGTGAACATCAGTGGCCAACTTTTTGAGACAATGAGAATAAATGTGTTTGTAAAAATGTTGCCAAGGGCCTCACTAGCTATAGAGTTGCCTCTGTTTATAGAAGTGCACTTTCAGTCAAGGAAACGTCATTTTTATGTTTGTTTGTTTGTCCTTTTCCAGGCATTTGCAATTCAGGGGCAGTATGCTATCCCACATCCAGACGTGAGTACGGCGCATGTCATACCAGCTACCCGTTTCATTTGTTCTGGGCAGCATTTACTTTCTGCATAATGTGTTTTACATATCGGCTGTAATGACATCAGATAACATTGTGACAGTCTGAATGAATGATTAGGGACCTGATAGAAAGTACAGTGGCCCAGACACAAATGCAGTTTTGATTTTATGTCATATACTTTATTTATTCATTTTGTTTTGCATGTATTTAATTTTCACTTTTGTAATAGATTTCTGTATGTTAACATTAACAATAGTCATTGCATAAAATAACAATAAATATGCAATTTTGTTTTCTAATCATGTTATCCTCTGTACAATAGTTTAGGAAGAATGACTGATCCTCTATTTCTGTTTTTGAACATGTTAGATGTTTTTTTGTTCTCTGAAATAATTACATTTGATTGGTTAGTTCTAATTTCCCATCCTGCCCTGCAGTTGACCAAGCTTCACCAGTTGGCTATGCAGCATTCCCCCTTTACTCCCCTTGGGCAGACCACCCCTGGTTTCCCTGGTACGTACCCATGACCCCAGTGAATGTCCTTCTTAACACCTTTGTTTTCCCACGGTCATTACATCATTTCTTTTACTAAATGCAGTCAATGACCAAACTGTATGCTCTTTTTCATATATAATGCACCTTGTTTATGTTTTATGTGCCTTGTTTACCATAACCTTTGTCTGTCTAATCCTCTGTGCTTCATTTTCAACCATTAACATAAACTATGAATATTTTTTATTTTTGTAGTCCACTAAATTAATTAATTTAACCAAGGCATGTGCTAATGTAGTATGTTACCATAGTAGATTAGATCAACAAAAGTTCCTGTACCACTTTAAAATACGCTAAAAGTCAGAACTTCAATTTTTATTTTGGTGTTTTTTTTTTTTAAATTATTTTCCAAATGCATCCAGGGAATCTATTTTGTGTTTTTGGAGAGAAATGTAAGTACACATTATAAATAATGAACAGTCAGTTTGGTTGTACATATAATTTCCTTACAACCGTAGAATTCAAATCCCAAACTGCTTTTTTTTTTTACAGATTAAATATAATTGACATCACAATTTATATATTAGCTAAAAATAATCCAGGAATATAATAAATATAATTAATATATTTTAAAACATCTGTATGAGTGATGATAAACAAAACAGACAATAATACATTAGATACATGCCTGGTGTGTACTGTACAAATATATATATTTTTTTATCACATTCAGAAAATGTGTTATCTAATCTAATCCATTAAAATTAGATACATTCTAGTTAAGATATTTCTCCAACATTTAATTATTCAAACCAAGAAGCTTATGACTTCATTATAAAATGTGTAAAGTATGACTAGAATTTGTTAAATATTTAATTATTAGAAATTTCCCACCATAATTAAACAAAGAAATATATAAATAAATACATTTCCTTTAGGTTATGTTTTTTTATCATGTTTGGACTGGCCTTTTGTTCACCTATGATCATAATCTATCACACTGAGAGTTTCAATTTTGTTTTTGGAAGGTACTGGGATATGTCTCATAGTAGAAAATGTACTATCAATTCCAATTTACTGGCGTTTTGTACTTTTTACTTCTTCCTAAGATCTTAAATGAAAACTCAGTGTACTTTATTCCTGTGCTGATAATATACAACATGTTTCATTTGAGCCCTCAACTGATTGGCTGATACTGAAGTTTATGCCAAATTAAATCAAGGGTGTGCTTTGTGAAAATATAAGCGTTGGTGAACTGGGCCTGTTCTGATATGATATCCATATATACTATACACGATAAAAAAAAATATGCAAAACACCATTTTTTTTTTTAAATTGGTTTATGTGATAAAAAAAGTTTTCAATAATCTCTGCTTGCTTTATATTTTCCTTTATTTTACATTTTAATTATGACTGCTCCTCTGTTCCTTAAACTTTTCCTTATTAAATGTGTAATGAAATCTGTAACTTGAATTTCCCGTAACTGCTTCTCTCGCTTTGTCCTTCTATCCCTCCCTATATAAAACAAATGTATACAACTTACAGTATTTTTTATTTCCTTGTTCTTTCAATAAACCCTCCTTCCTACAATTTCTTATATTTAACTAATCCCATTTTAATTCCGATAGTGCTCCTTTTTCTTACCCCAATCCTCCTATTACAACCTAATATTTTTGTTTACTTTTTTTTATTTTTTTAACTTAATTACTTCAGACAGGAAGGACAAATTTCAGCTGTTAGTCCATCTTATTTAAAGAAATCTTCTTACATTTGTAATACCATATTCTTCTGCTAGCCTTAATAGAAATCGGCACAGTATTATATTATAGTTGGTAATGACCCCTAAAAAAAATAAAACAAAACTTGCACCCCATTAACACATTTTCTTATGCTGCTGTAAGTTCTGTACTTTTCTTTTGCTGCTGTCTCTGTTCATTTTTTGTTTACATTCGTGATACAATATATAATTATATTTCTTTTTTTTTCTTTTTGTTTTCTTTTTTTTGTTTTGAATTTACAATATCTGACTCTAATGTTTCACTTTTTCGTGTTCACATTTCTAGGCCTGGATGCCACTTCTCCAACCAGTTCCCATGAACTTACTATTCCCAATGATGTAAGTGAAATGATTTATTTGTACTCTCCCATATTGCTATTTTTTTCTCAAGATCATTCATATTTAAATATGGGATCTAATTCAGCCCATTAAAGAGCTGTACAAAGTGCTTTGTATACCATAACATTGGGTTCTCAATCTTAATATTAGCTTAAACACCTCTCCCCTTTGTGCCAACAAATTGTGCTTGTGCCATACTTCTTACTGAGAAGCGTGTAACTCAAGGTTTCAAAATGCTGCAAATCAAATAGCTGATCAAAGCAATTTACAGCACTTTGAAAACTATCAAACTAACTTTGCTTTGTGGCCTCTCTAGTGAAAATGTGACACAATTTGTTTTTTACAAAAGAGATTTTTAATTTACCTACAAGGCTATCCCAGAACATCAGAAACCCCAGTTATCATGTAGTTTCAAGTACTTTTGTACCATGTAAACTCCACTAATACTGAATTGGCAGAATGTGATAATTCTATTCTAGTCCATGAGAAAATACGTTTTAAGTAGATCATTTTGCTTGATTTTGGGACTTCTCTAATTCAGTAGTCTTTATCTCTTGGAAATCCATTGGATTTGTCTCAAACAGCCTATCTTGGTTTTTTCCATGTCTTTTTAATGCATGTGATGCTTTCTCAACATCGCTTGAAAACTAGCCTCTTCAAAAATGATTTTGGCCTGTCTTTGCTAGCTATCTCAACATATATATATATTAATGGAAGATAATGGAGCAATAAGAAAATAATGTATGTAATGTATTATTTTATTACTGCACTACTCTTTCAACAGAACTTTGTATCTAACCCTCACAAAAGTGGATAAACATTTAGTTAAACCTGAAGACGGCCACTGAGCCAGTCAGAAGTAGCATATGTGTCATTCACTAGATCAGACATCTTCAAACTTGGTCCTCCAGAGGTTTTGGAACTACAATTTCCCATGATGCTCAGCCAGCTTAGTGGGCAAAAATGATTAATCCTTTATAATAGCCATGAATCAGTTGCATACTGTATATTCTTCTCTTGTTGCCATCTAACCACTAGAATATAAAAACATTTGCTTGGAGTATCAACATCAAAAACTATATTGTGTCCAATTTACACAATATATCCAATTTACTTCTATTGGGGAGCTAGGTGAACACATAGGTGAGCCACAGACAAAAGGCATATGTGTGAAGCCACCAATCAGCAGCTAGCTCCCAGTAGTGCATTGCTGCTCCTGATCCTACCTAGGTATGCTTTTCAGCCAAGAGAGCAAAACAAATTTGATAACAGAAATAAATTGAAAACCTTTTAAAATTGCACTGTCCCTTTAAGCGATTTGTTTTTCTAAACACTTCAAATTAACTTTTAAGTAATTGTATTAAATTATGCATGATACAAGCAAATTATGCAATTACATTGAGGCCATAAAATAGAATTATACTAAATATAATAATATAATTTGTACAAGAAAGAATGCCAATTTTACAAAGCAGTGCCTAATCCAGTACATTCATTACATACTTTTATGCTCATATAAAAATCAATCAAGTAAATTGGCTCAGCCTTCAAACGACAAATATTATCTTCAGTTTTGTCAAAGTACTGTTTATAGAAATAATCCTGGGATATATTTCACAAAGAAGGAATTCAGCTGTTTCCAAAAAGTCATTGCAGGTAATAATTGGACAATTATTTATATTGTAGACAGGCACCTGTAAATATATGCAGTCTCAATATAAAAGCTTGGTATTATTTACAGAGATGCAGACATCTTTTTTCTTCTATGGATTTTCTTAACTTATGTCCACTAGACATTAGTAACAATACATAGTCTAAGCTCAATATATATATATATATATATATATATATATATATACACAGCATATATGTTACGGGTAAGGTAAATGATCTGGTAATCATGACATTACCCAAGCAGCTGTAATATAATTCCCCCATCTACACTATTTCTTTGCCTCTGTCTGGGGGAGTTCAAGGAAGGTGCCCCGCCAACCCTCTGGCATCCACCTCAAGTGAACCTTTTGGAATGAGGTTTACAAAGGGGGCTTAAACCCCACAGGCGGAGGCAAAAAAGATAGTGAAGATGTGTGAATTACAGTGCATCATATACAGCAGTGTTTTTCAACCAGTGTGCCGTGGCACACTAGTGTGCCGTGAGAGATCCTCAGGTGTGCCACGGCAGACTGACAACAGTGTGACATATTTTTTAAACTTTGCTTGTTTTTTACTCCCAGTGCAGGGGTAGTTTGTAGGAGGCATGGCATAACAGCACAATACATACAGTATGTGTGTGTTTGTGTGTATGTTTATATATATATGCTGCATTAGGCTACAATGTGTGATTTTTTTTTAAATTTTGGGATGGTGGTGTGCCACAGGATTTTTTAATGTAAAAAAGTGTGCCACGGCAAAAAAAAAGGTTAAAAATCACTGATATACAGTATATGTTTGATTAAGTGACTCAATGCACTCTGAGAAGATTTATCATGTTACATCGGGCTTTATGAGTAAACAGACAGAACATGCACAGCAAAAGTGTTCATGCACTAGATCCTCAGTACAAAACATTGAATTCAGACTCTTCTCTGACAACTGCAAATGCAATATTGGAATAACCAGACATAGATGAGTGTATACGGCAATACTCTGAAACTTCCCGTCTCATGTTGGCATCTCATGACAGCGTCCGCGTTGAAAACACTGGCTGTAGAGTATCAGGGTCAGAGGTTCATCGACTCCGTGTTCAGACTAGAGAACCCTATGGGGAAAAACAGTCCCAGCCAATCCTCACAAAGTAGCGAAACCCAGACTGGCTCTTCTAGTTAAAAAGTCGAAGTTTATTGCGGTCATAAAAAGACACAAAGCACAAAAGTTAGAACGGCTACAGGTGCACCTACAAATATACATAACAGAAACAGAAGAGGTTCGGTACTTCTATCTGTGCTTTGTGTCTTTTATAACCGCAATAAACTTTAACTTTTTAACTAGAAGAGCAGGTCTGGGTTTCGCTTTGAACATCGGGCTTTACCCACAGCCGATTGGGTAATGTCAGGTTTACCCGGGTAATGCTAGGATTACTCAATTTCTTACTTTAACCACAACAATATACACAATGCAATTAACCAACATGATGAATTTATGTCTGTATATAATTCTAGGTTCAAAGTGCCCAATGTTTGCTTCCTAACTGGCCTGAACATAAAAAAGACATAGACAAGAACATTAAAATAATTTCCTTTTGTGGTTTCTATCTATGCATCATTGCATTTAACCTTGTACTTGCCAAACTATCTGATACAGAGTGGCTTGGCTTTTGGCATACATAGCTGATGTCTAGATTCTAGACCAAACACATAAACAGCTCTTTTAAAGCATGAGCTAGTTTGTTTGCATTATGTTTATACTCTTTTATGAAACAAACAAGTCTAAATTTACACTGGAGGTTTGCAGCTGATAGAGAATGAAGAAGCCCTTTGCCAGTAAGAACAATCTTTGGGGAGGCTGTATAATTTTCCCAGCATGCTTTCATAGCACCCAGGCTTGATGCTAGATGTTTTTGAGTGTTCCTTTGTTGACTACAAAACATTATAACTGATAATGTACTATTGTGGTGACATCTCTATTTCTTCATATGTCTTCTTTATATATAGAGATGCCTACACTTTCCACATGATTTGGAATATGGAAACAAAATAGTATTTAGTCAATGGTTCTACTACTTGCAATAAATGCTGGTGCATGTGCATTGATATCTAGGGGAGAATTTATCATTCTAGAGCTGAATAGGAAGATAGGGCACCAAAATAAAGTGCTCCATTAAAAAATGGAGGGCTGACGACTAGTTCCAGTACAACAATAGGCAATGGGATATATTGCTATGTATGCTTTCTTCTATCTTTCCTCACAGATACTTTGATGAAAAGTCTGAGCTTTATATTAACTAGATATGCACATTTGGATTTAGAAGAATGTAAAAAATATATATATATATATATATATATGTGTTGCATTAAAGTGACATGAAACCAAAATGTTTCTTTGGTAATTCAGATATGGTGAACAATGTTAAACAACTTTCCAATTTACTTATATTATCGAATTTGCTTCATTCTCTTGGTATCCTTTAGTAACAATAATGCACTACTGGGAGCTATCTAAAAGCCAATTGCAAGAGGCATATATTTGCAGCAACCAATCAGCAGCTTCTGAGCCTACCTAGAAATACTTTCCAACAAAAAATACAAAGAGAACGAACAAAATAATAGAAATAAACTAGAAAGCTGTTGAAAAGGGTATGCTCTATCTGAATCATGAAAGAAAAAAAACTGGCATTTTATGTCCCTTTAATTTGTAAAATATAACCAAAAAAACTTGAGCTGTTGTCAAGATCCTCCTATATTGTCCTGAAGACATTCCCCGCAGAAAGTAGATGACAAACGGATTTTAATTTACAAATTCCTAAGTATCCAATAAACAAATATTGGACAAAATGAAAATAAAATGATATAATAATATATTAGATTTTAGAAATACTTATTGGAAAAGTGCTAGGTTGTCTCTGGGATTAGTTTTTCTCTGCAATAATCTGATTCCCATTCTGTATATATAGAAAAATAAAGAGGATATCCAGTTATCCACCACAGTCCATTCTAGTTACAATGTTTTTTATAGAAACAGAATCACTCTTACAATATGGGAGGACCAACATCACACTGAAAATTGTGTGCAATCAGCTGGTGTGAGTAATGCTTTTCCCACTAGACACAAAGGGGCCTATCTATCAAGGTCCGAATGGAGCTTGATGCCCCGTGTTTCTGGTGAGCCTGCAGGCTCGCCAGAAACAGCAGTTATGAAGCAGCGGTCACAAAGACCGCTGCTCCATAACCTGTCCGCCTGCTCTGAGCAGGCGGACACACATCGCCGGAAATCAACACGATCGAGTATTATCGGGTTGATTGACACCTCCCTGCTGGTGGCCCATTGGCCGCGAGTCTGCAGGGGGCGGCGTTGCACCAGCAGCTCTTGGGAGCTGCTGGTGCAATGCTGAATACGGAGAGTGTATTGCTCTCCGTATTCAGCGAGGTCTGGCGGACCTGATCCGCACTGTAGTATCAGGTCCGCCAGACTTTGATAAATAGAGGCCAAAGCAATCAGTCCTCAATAACTCTCATCAGTTTCAGAAATCTACTTGTAGTTTGTCTCGTATGCAGGTTATGTTTGCCACATTTTAATCGAAATGGATTAGGGAATTACAGTAGAATTTGCAGATTTTACTTAGATTTAACAAACACTGATGTGTTTATAAGATAAATATATGTTACAGTCTGTACTAAGCTAAGATCTGATTACAAGTTGCAGAAAGAATTATTTAGGTTATTTATACTGCACTACTAATGTATTATAAACTGGTGTCTGCACAAGGCTCATATGGCTTTCAGTTTAAAGAGACATTAAAGTAAAATGTGTTTCATAGCATATATTAGCACTTAAACCAAACAAAATAAATCATTTAAAAGCATTTACAGGGATATGAAACCCAAAAATGTTCTATCATGATTTAGACAGAGCATATTGTATTAAAAAGTTTCCAATTTACTCCTATTGTCAAATGTGCATTGTTCCCATGTTTTTTTCCCTTGAAAAGATACCTAGGTATGTGTCTAGAGAACTGCATGGCAGGAAATAGTGCTGCTATCTAGTGCTCTTGAAAAATTAATATTCTTGCAATATGCTGCCATATTCAAATATAAGTGCATGTTCCTGAATCCTGAGCTTAAATCCCTGCTTTTCAACAAAAGACACCAAGAAAACTTTTTTTTAAAATAGAATTAAATTAGAAAGTTGTTTAAAATTAATGTTCTATCTCAATCATGAAAGAAAAATCTTGGGTTCAAAAATACTAATACTATAAAAAACTAAGCAATCACTACGTGTAATTTAACTATGTCAGGCAAATTGCAACATAATTAGGGGCCGAACTAGCAAAGTGCGAGCGGACATCAATAAATGTCATTGCACCGGCATTTCTAGTGAAATGCTTTTGTGCAATGCCGCCCCCTGCACATTCGCGGCCAATCGGCCGCTAGCAGGGGGGTGTCAATCAACCCGATCGTATCCGATCGGGCTGATTGCTGTCTGCCGCCTGCCTTAAGACCGCTGCTTCTTAACTCCTGTTTCCGGCGAGCCTGAAGGCTCCCACCGAAACAGCTGCATAAGGCAGCATACAGGGCTTGATAAATCGACCCCTTAGTGTGCACTCCACCCTATATTGAGGGGCAAGCAACATTTTTGAGGTATTTGACTGGAAAAAAAAACAGATAAAATAAATGATTAATGTATATTGCATTGTTGTTTTGTTTTTCCTTAATTTATCATTTGATGGGGAATGGCATTTTTAGTTTTTTGTCCCTTTAAAGGGAGATGGCAGTCAAAATTAAAGTTTCATGATCAGTAAGCGCCCACAAATGTTTTTTGTTTTGTTTTTTAAACTTCCAATTTTCTTCTATCCTTAAATGTACTTATTTGTATTTATCTCCATGGGTGTCCAGAGCTGTTGAGGGTGGGCAACAAGGGCTACATCTCCTTCCATGCGATTTTCTTTTTATGTCCAACCAGAAGCACCCGCTCAAGTCACAATTTTGATACCAATGAGTCACCATTTTTAACACAAAATGCATCTCAAGGGGACAACAAGCAACTCACTCCTGCTGCACGTTTTGACGCTTATATTATATTTTTTGGGGGCAATCTATTTTTTGACTCCTACCCCGGAAAAGAATCTATTGATGCCCGTGTTGGTATCATTTGTTAATACTTAAACCCTTTCCATGATGCATTCTGAGACAGGTTTAAGAGCGTGCACGTGTTTTGAGCAGTATTTGGCAGCAGTCTTTGCAACAGTGTTTGTAACAATGTTATACACATAGTTCTAAAGACATGTGCACATTCCCGAGCCTACCTCAGTATGCTGCCATAGAGTGTAGCTAAGTTTATAAATAAAGGAGACAAAAAGAAAGAGGGGACTGTGAAAATAGATGTAACTATATATATTTTTTGTTATTGTAGAAATTAATTGTACTCTCTAACAGAATCACAAAAGTTACATTTTGACTTCCTTGTCTACTTAACTTTGACATTGTCCTAACATAAATTGCTCTACTGTGCTAGATCATGCCATTATTGCACTACTGCTTGCATATAACTATATCTTTAATCCCCCCAAAAATGTTAAACACCTGGGCCTAGATTTAGAGTTGGGCGGTAGCCGTCAAAACCAGCGTTAGAGGCTCCTAACGCTGGTTTTTACCGCCCTCTGGTATTTGGAGCCAGTCATTAAAGGGTCTAACGCTCACTTTTCCATACCGCAGATCCCCTTACGTCAATTGCGTATCCTATCTTTTCAATGGGATCTTTCTAACGCCGGTATTTAGAGTCTTGGCTGAAGTGAGCGTTAGAAATCTAACGACAAAACTCCAGCCGCAGAAAAAAGTCAGTAGTTAAGAGCTTTCTGGGCTAACGCCGGTTCATAAAGCTCTTAACTACTGTGCTCTAAAGTACACTAACACCCATAAACTACCTATGTACCCCTAAAACGAGGTCCCCCCACATCGCCGCCCCTATATTTAAATTTTTTAACCCCTAATCTGCCGCTCCGTACGCCGCCGCCAACTACGTTATCCCTATGTACCCCTAATCTGCTGCCCCTAACACCGCCGACCCCTATATTATATTTATTAACCCCTAATCTGCCCCCCCACAACGTCGCCACCAGCTACCTACAATAATTAACCCCTAATCTGCCGACCGGAGCTCACCGCTAGTATAATAAATGTATTAACCCCTAATCCACCTCACTCCCGCCTCAATAACCCTATAATAAATAGTATTAACCCCTAATCTGCCCTCCCTAACATCGCCGACAGCTAACTTCAAGTATTAACCCCTAATCTGCTGACCGGAGCTCACCGCTACTCTAATAAATGGATTAACCCCTAAAGCTAAGTCTAACCCTAACACTAACACCCCCCTAAGTTAAATATAATTTAAATCTAACTAAATAAATTAACTCTTATTAAATAAATTATTCCTATTTAAATCTAAATACTTACCTGTAAAATAAATCCTAATATAGCTACAATATAAATTATAATTATATCTTAGCTATTTTAGGATTAATATTTATTTTACAGGCAACTTTGTAATTATTTTAACCAGGTACAATAGCTATTAAATAGTTAATAACTATTTAATAGTTACCTAGTTAAAATAATTACAAAATTACCTGTAAAATAAATCCTAACCTAAGTTACAATTAAACCTAACACTACACTATCAATAAATAAATTAAATAAACTACCTACAATTATCTACAATTAAACCTAACACTACACTATCAATAAATTAATTAAATACAATTCCTACAAATAAATACAATTAAATAAACTAACTAAAGTACAAAAAATAAAAAAGAACTAAGTTACAAAAAATAAAAAAATATTTACAAACATTAGAAAAATATTACAACAATTTTAAACTAATTACACCTACTCTAAGCCCCCTAATAAAATAACAAAGACCCCCAAAATAAAAAAATGCCCTACCCTATTCTAAATTACAAAAGTTCAAAGCTCTTTTACCTTACCAGCCCTTAAAAGGGCCCTTTGCGGGGCATGCCCCAAAGAATTCAGCTCTTTTGCCTGTAAAAAAAACATACAATACCCCCCCCAACATTACAACCCCAAGATGGTGTCCCTCGAATTCCGATTGGCTGATAGGATTCTATCAGCCCATCGGAATTAAGGTAGGAAAATTCTGATTGGCTGATGGAATCAGCCAATCAGAATCAAGTTCAATCCTATTGGCTGATCCGATCAGCCAATCAGATTGAGCTCGCATTCTATTGGCTGATCGGAACAGCCAATAGAATGCGAGCTCAATCTGATTGGCTGATTGAATTAGCCAATCGGATTGAACTTAATTCTGATTGGCTGATTCCATCGGGAAGTCGTCGGAAGAAGAAGATGGGTCCGCGGTGGAGGTCTTCAAGATGGAGCCGGTCCTCATCGGATGAAGATAGAAGATGCCGCTTGGAAGAAGATGGTTGCCGGTCCGGATCTTCTCTTCTTCCCGGATAGGATGAAGACTTTGGAGCCTCTTCTGGACTTCTTCAGCCGTCGCTTGATAGAAGACTTCAGCCGGATGATGGATGTCTAGCCCCCGCTTGGGCTTGGATGAAGATTTCGGAGCCTGGAACGATCGGTGATACCTGACATGGTGAAGACAAGGTAGGAAGATCTTCAGGGGCTTAGTGTTAGGTTTATTTAAAGGGGGTTTGGGTTAGATTAGGGGTATGTGGGTGGTGGGTTGTAATGTTGGGGGGGGGGTATTGTATGGTTTTTTTTTTTACAGGCAAAAGAGCTGAATTCTTTGGGGCATGCCCCGCAAAGGGCCCTTTTCAGGGCTGGTAAGGTAAAAGAGCTTTGTACTTTTTTATTTTAGAATAGGGTAGGGAATTTTTTTATTTTGGGGGTTATTTTATTAGGGGGCTTAGAGTAGGTGTAATTAGTTTAAAATTGTTGTAATATTTTTCTAATGTTTGTAAATATTTTTTTATTTTTTGTAACTTAGTTCTTTTTTATTTTTTGTACTTTAGTTAGTTTATTTGATTGTATTTATTTGTAGGTATTGTATTTAATTAATTTATTGATAGTGTAGTGTTAGGTTTAATTGTAAGTAATTGTAGGTATTTTATTTAATTAATTTATTGATAGTGTAGTGTTAGGTTTAATTGTAACTTAGGTTAGGATTTATTTTACAGGTAATTTTGTAATTATTTTAACTAGGTAACTATTAAATAGTTCTTAACTATTT
Source organism: Bombina bombina (assembly GCF_027579735.1). NCBI lineage: Eukaryota > Metazoa > Chordata > Amphibia > Anura > Bombinatoridae > Bombina > Bombina bombina. Next base: position 629,973,983 of record NC_069503.1, on the reverse strand, counting down.
AATAGCTATTGTACCTGGTTAAAATAATTACAAAGTTGCCTGTAAAATAAATATTAATCCTAAAATAGCTACAATATAATTATAATTTATATTGTAGCTATATTAGGGTTTATTTTACAGGTAAGTATTTAGATTTAAATAGGAATAATTTATTTAATAAGAGTTAATTTATTTCGTTATATTTAAATTATATTTAATTTAGGGGGGTGTTAGGGTTAAAGTTAGACTTAGCTTTAGGGGTTAATAAATGTATTATAGTAGCGGTGAGCTCCGGTCAGCAGATTAGGGGTTAATACTTGAAGTTAGGTGTCGGTGATGTTAGGGAGGGCAGATTAGGGGTTAATACTATTTATTATAGGGTTATTGAGGCGGGAGTGAGGCGGATTAGGGGTTAATACATTTATTATAGTAGCGCTCAGGTCCGGTCGGCAGATTAGGGGTTAATAAGTGTAGTTAGATGGAGGCGACGTTGGGGGCGGCATATTAGGGGTTAATATATATAAAGTAGGGGTCGGCGGTGTTAGGGGCAGCAGATTAGGGGTACATAGGGATAATGTAGGTTGCGGCGGTATACGAAGCGGCAGTTTAGGGGTTAATAATAATATGCAGGGGTCAGCGATAGCGGGGGCGGCAGATTAGGGGTTAATAAGTGTAAGGTTAGGGGTGTTTAGACTCGGGGTACATGTTAGAGTGTTAGGTGCAGACGTAGGAAGTGTTTCCCCATAGAAAACAATGGGGCTGCGTTAGGAGCTGAACGCGGCTTTTTTGCAGGTGTTAGGTTTTTTTTCAGCTCAAACAGCCCCATTGTTTTCTATGGGGGAATCGTGCACGAGCACGTTTTTGAAGCTGGCCGCATCCGTAAGCACCGCTGGTATCTAGAGTTGCAGTGGCGTTAAATTATGCTCTACGCTCCCTTGTTGGAGCCTAACGCACTGAAAACCCAGCCATTCTGTGAACTCTAAATACCAGCGGTATTTAAAAGGTGCGGGGGAAAAAAAGCATGCGTAGCTAACGCACCCCTTTGGCCGCCAAACTCTAAATCTAGCCGCTGGTGAGCCAATGGCGAGAGGCATATGTGTGTAGCAACCAATCACCATTTTTCTCCCAGTAGTTAGTGCTCCTTAATCTTCCTAGGTATACTCTTCAACAAAGGAGAGTGAAGAGTACAAAATAACTTTCATAATAGAAGTAAACTGAAAAGTCTCTTAAAAGGACATACTCTTTCAAAACCATGAAAGTTTAATTTTGGCTTCCATGTCCCTTTAAAGGGACACTGGACCCAAATATTTTCTTTCATGATTCAAATAGAGCATGAAATTTTATGCAACTTTCTAATTTAATCCTATTAGCAAATTTTCTTCATTCTCTTGGTATCTTTATTTGAAATGCAAGAATGTAAGTTTAGATGCCGGCCCATTTTTGGTGAACAACCTGGGTTGTTCTTGCTGATTGTTGGATAAATTCATCCACCAATAAAAAAGTGCCGTCCAGAGTCCTGAACCCAAAAACGCTTAGATGCCTTCTTTTTCAAATAAAGATAGCAAGAGAATGAAGAAAAATTGATAATAGGTATAAATTAGAAAGTTGCTTAAAATTGCATGCTTTATCTGAATCGTGAAAGAAAATTTTTGGGTACAGTGTCCCTTTAATTCCATCTGTGCTAAGAGATGATCACATTTTAGAACCAAGAGGTCTTGACAACGTTCATATAGCAAAGCAGTTGTAAGAATTATGGAAGCAAATGACAATAGAATGTTAAAAGGATAGGAACGTCAAAATTAAACTTGCCTGATTCAGATAGAGCATGCAATGTTAAGAGACTTTTAAAATAACTTCAATTTTCAAATGTGCTTTGTTCTCTTGGTATCCCGTGTTGCTGATTGGTGCCTGCACACATTTTCTCTTGTGATTGGCTAACTTGATGTGTTCAGCTAGCTGCCAGTATTTCTTCAGAAAAGGATAACAAGAGAATGAAGCAAATTTGATAATAGAAGTGAATTGATTTAATTTGCATGTTCTATCTGAATCACAAAGGAAAATGTGGGGTTTCCTGTCCCTTTAAGTATGACAATATAAAACACCTATTTGGCTGTTACTGCACTACAAAACTGCTGAAGTTCAAAGCCTATATAACCATGAAAAAACAAAATACAGAAGTAACCGTGATAAGCAAATCACAGGGCTTCTTATAGGAGGCGCTATAACAATAAATGGGTAGATATGTAGTGGAAAAGCACAAGATATAAAATATACTACCCTAGAAAAGCAGTATAAAATAAAATTAAAAAATAATATAAAAAAAGAATATACAAAACAGTGACTGGACAAGCCAGATGTGAAGTGTCCCAACAAGTGTCCTTGGACGTCCCAAAACTTGATAGGCCGCTCTCTGTCGTCACCCAATCATTATACCATGATACATGGACCTCTATAGCTTTATACAGTAAGCTAGCGAAGGTCAGCTCAAGCATTCAAGAACCATATGTTGATTTTTTATATAATTATTCATTTATAAATATTTAAAAAATTAAAAGTGGTGAAGAATTGAAATTGAAATATCATAAAAAACATACTGCTAAATGGACATGAAAGTCATAATTAATCTCTAGTGGTGCTATGTTTACTTCTATCAAATTTACTGAGTTCTCTTGCTATCCTTAAAACTTATCTAGATAGGCTTAGGAGTAGCAATGCACTACTGGGATGTATCTAGTTATTGGTGACTACATACATATGCCTCTTGTCATTGACTCACCAGATGTATTCTCTTTAATGGGACACGAAACCCATTTTTTTTGTTTAATGATTCAGATAGAGCATGCAATTTTAAGCAACTTTCTAATTTACTCCTATTAGCATTTTTTCTGCGTTCTCTTGATATCTTTAGTTTAAAAGCAGGAATGTAAGCTTAGGAGCCAGCCAATTTTTGTTTCAGAACCTGGATTATACTTGCTTATTGGTTTTCTAAATGTAGTCGCCAATAAGCAAGTGCTATCCAGGGTGCTGAACCTAAAATGGGCTGGCTCCTAAGCTTTACATTCTTGATTTTTAAATAAAGATAGCAAGAGAACGAAGAAAAATTGATAGTAGAGGTAATTTAGAAAGTTGCTTAAAATAGTGTGCTCTATCTGAATCATGAAAGAAAAAATTTGGGTTTAGTGTCCCTTTAAAATCAGATAGTTATTTTACACTGAGTATTCCTCAAACAAATGAGTGTACAATGTCCCTTTAAAAGGACAGTGTACTGTAAGATTGTTTATCCCTTAATGTATTTCCAATTACTTGTTATACCAGGTGCAGACTATAATATGTGTGAGAAATTGCTTCATAAGATTTATTTTTGTATATTAAATAGCTGAAACCACAACTCATCAAAATGGGTTGATCTTGCATGGAAATACGATCTCCTTATTTTATCACTTTCTGTACATACACATGCTTATTTATATTATCTATGTCTGTATACCAAAGCCCAAATTTCAAATGAGTCCAGCACTCATTCACCAAACTGCACGCTGCCCAGGATACAGCAATCCCACAAATAGTAAGAACCAAGGGAGGCAGCAGCATGAATAATCACAATTGTTTATTGGCACAAAAAGCCCACAATGTATATTAAAGCCCAAAAAGAACAACTGGAAATTCTTCTGCTGGCAACCCATTCCCCAGTTTTGCATAGCCCACACTGTTATATTAATACACTTTTTACCTCAGTGATTACCTTGTATCTAAGCCCCTGCATACTGCCCTCTAATTTCAGTTTTTTTGACAGACTTGCATTTTAGCCAATCAGTGCTGACTCCTAAATAACTCCTTAGGATTAGGCACATTTTTAGCTCTGTCACACATGAACTAGTGCTGTCTAGATGGGAAAAACTGTCAAAATGCAAGGACTTAGAAATTAGCATACCTAGTTTTCAACAAAGAATACCAAGAGAACAATGCAAAATTGATGATAAAAGTAAATTAGAAAGTTGTTTAAAATTGCACGCCCTACCTGAATCATGAAAGTTTAATTTGGACTAGACTGTCTATTAAAGTATAGAAACTTTCAGTATAGATAGAGGGATTTCACAGGTTATTTCAATTGCTGGTTAAAAGGTAAAGGATCTATTTAAAAAATAATAATAATAATAATAATACACACTAGCAGTAAAAAAATGGATCATGGGAAACAAGTCAGAGGGGAGAAAAATTTAGGGTAGACTGCCCCTTTAAGCACTGCTTGTAAATGATCCGCATACAAAATAAATGTTTGAAAATCAAAAAGTTTTATTTTCTTAGAAAATGTGCTTTGTTTTGCAGTCCAGGAACACAACGCTTAAGGCTATTGAGTATTAGCTATCTTATCTTCTCTTTTAGTACCAGTTAGGGGAAGGTATACATGAGCATCTACCTTTATCAAGCAATTTATGTGTAGCATGTAGCAGGGTCAGTGTTCTGAATCCTGCAGGATTATATACTCCATATCATTTGAGTAAATAGAATAAAGAAGAAAAAAATGAAAATAATTTACAAAGGGTTTTACTGCACATAATTAAACTTTTTTATGATAAATTAAAGTTGTAGAAACAAAGCGGTCTTCAGCCATAGAACCTTTAGCATTTTAAAAAACTGGTTCCATTTTCAACCAAATGCATTGCTTTAAAACATTCTAGCTATTTTCAATTATGTGACATTATGGCCCCAAACACCATGTTAGCTGTTAAGTTAGTTCAGGTTACTGATAAGTTATTTCTATGTGGCTCTTACATTTCATTTTCTTTTGTGATACAGTTAATAGGTTGCATTATTGGCAGACAAGGCAGTAAGATAAATGAAATCAGGCAGATGTCAGGAGCACAGATCAAGATTGCGAATGCTTCAGAAGGCAACGGAGAGAGACAAGTTACAATCACAGGATCCCCTGCAAATATCAGCTTAGCACAGTACCTCATTAATGCCAGGTAAGTTCTCCTTTTAACCTTTAACAAAATCACTTTCTACAAATGTTATGAATCAGAGAAAAAATAGTTTATTAGAAACTGGTATTTGTGTTTAAAAATATTTTATAATATTATACAGTTTATCACTCACTGTCCGAGAAAGTATATTTCTTAAAGGGACATTATATTAAATAATTTTCTCTGAAAATTATCTAAAATACATTTAAAAAATAATATTTTTAAGGGTATTGCAGTGTTCTATATTCTGAAAAAACGGATGTACCCCTATGGTGAAAAATAAAATTCTGCTGGAGATGTCCCCTCCAGCCAGTGAGCAAATGCTACCTAGGTATCACTTGTGCACAAATGTAAATTTCCTGTTAATAACACTTACTTTTACTTAACCTTTTTTTTTCATGAAAAATATATTTTTAACTTGTTTAAATTCTATTCTTTGATAAACACAATAGAAAAAAAAAATATTACAATGTCCCTTTAAGAAAATGCAAGATCTGGTCTAAGTCCTTATGCCCTGTTAACCAGTAAATGTATATTACAGACCTTAGTTGGCTGCTAAAGAGATCTGTTTGTATCCTACAATGTAATGACAGCAAAACAGATTGCAAGACAGATTTAATTTGCAAGCTGAAATTTACATCGCAGACTTGTTAATAAAAATATCTGCTGTTGCCAAAGAGACTAGATTTTGATGTACCATTACCACTGCAAATATGGAGAGAGAGAAAATAAGAAAATCTGTATCTTCTGCTTACATCAATCCTGTTAAGAGAATCTTATGACACTTGTGTTGTGTGAGCAGAGTATGTGCTCTGTGCTAGTAATTACTGTAATGTTTATCATGAGCCACTGCAAATTTTTGCACTTAAAATTTCTAATAACAGACATATTGAGGGCTATTTTAATCTTGAGAAGAGATTACAGAAGCATAGCTGCTTTTTTAATGTGCTCTTAAATGGTTTGAAGAGAACAATAAGGAAACTGCTGACAAAGGTGCTTTTAATAGGCAAAATGAAAAGAATTATTTAAAAAAAAAATGATAAGAATGTTCATGCTATGTATTGTATTTGGGATGTATTTTCTATTAGGGAAATTCATTTTGTAGGCTGTCTCTAATCATTTTTACATTTAGGAATGGAACAATTTATTTTAAAATCTATAAATTAGTTAAAGGGACATTGCACTCAAAAAATTGCTGTGCTTACTAAAGGGCAGCATGTCAACATGTTTTTTCCTAAAAACGATATATAATCCCCCAGTAAATGTATTTATCTGCTAATTCTCACTGGCTGATAAGGGCAACTCTCATAATTTTAAAGGTGGAAATGCAACCACAAGCCTTGCATGAAAACATTTGTTTATTCAGGACAGGAACTTTTTTTTTTTTTCAGAAAATGTCCTCTTTTTGGTGTAACAAAAAAGATTATCACAAAGGTCCATTAATATGAAAAAACTGTAAATGTAATTCATTAAAGCAGCACTTACTATTCATTTTATGGATAACTGACACACTACCATATGCCAGAAACCTGTTATGGAAAACTTAGGGAAATAATTTAATGGCCAACATTTTCATGTCCCTAACCAGGGCATATGTAGCTAGATAAGAGGAAATGCGTTCAAATGGCTATGCATAGGCTATTTTTGTAATGAAATAATAGGGATTTTTTCTTTCATGGTTCAGATAGAGCATGCAATTTTAAGCAACTTTCTAATTTACTCCTATTATCTCTAAATATAGCCAGCAATCAGCAAGATCTACCCAGGGTGCTGATCCAAAAATGGGCCGGCTTCTAAGCTTACATTCCAGCTTTTTCAAATAAAGATACCAAAGGAATGAAGAAAAAATGATAATAGGAGTAAATTAGAAAGTTGCTTAAAAATGCCTGCTCTGTCTGAATCATGAAAGAAAAAAAATTGGGTGTCATATCCCTTTAAGTAATATCCCATATGCATTTATATGGTATCCCTGCCGTATGACCTGCTAACAAGTGCCCTGCACTTGGCATGCAGTTATGAAGGGGAAAGTGTCAAAGTATACTGATGCTTTCCTTCATCCATTATAGCTGCCCAGTATATACTCAGCATATGCAGAGCACTCAGATGTCAGGCAATAGTCAGCTACCCCTTTTGATTCCTTTTGACTGCTGCTAAATAAAGAGGATTGGATTTTTTTTAGCCTTATATCACTAGCATTGTATAATGCTTTGTACACCCTTCTTACTTGTTATAAAAGTAAAAATGAACACTGTAAATCTCATCTGTTGTAATACAAATGCAAAACGTTGTGGTCTTTGTCCATTTCAGGTTAACATATAGCATTTTAACCAGGTTACATATTAAATTTAAATAAAGAATATATATAAGATCTTGTGAATAAGTTGCTGAATTATAAATTAAATCAATCTTAAAAATTGATTACTAAAATGAGGGGCACACAATGATAGATAACATTTTTGCATAATGCATTACTCAGGGGGAATAACTTATAATACATTGGTAAAACAGGGTCAGATTGGGGGAAAAAAATTGGGAAAAAAGCAGCCCTGAAACAAATTGAAGACCAGCCCTATAATCAGTTGAGTCCTTAGATATATATACAGTATATATGAATAAAATAGCGGGTGCAGAGCAGGCCATTCCCCTATGCAGAGAGTATTAGATGGAAGCAGCCTATGTACAGTGTAGTGCTCCTGTTTCCTCACCCACAAAGACTGTAAACTTAGAGAATGGCTCCTCTAGAACCACTACAGGGCGCTCTCTAAGGGGATTTTTTTACACAGTCTTAGCCTCAAGACAAGCAGACAAATAATCTGGTGTGCACCGGCCTTACAGCAGGCGAAGGGGCCATGGAACTGGAAGATGCTCCGCTTCTGATAGACTGCTCCAGTCCCTAACCACTACATGCAGGCAGCGGCCATTAAACTTGACTGAGTGAATGGCTGCAAGTGTCTGCAGTTGTGGAGCCACCTTGTCACACACTGTGCACATAAATGGGTTGGACTCACTCTATAGGCAGTGGTCTCTTCCTCTGCTAAGTCAGACTAACTTGTCCTAATCCAGGCAGCAGCCACAACCCTAAAACCCCCCACCCCCACAGTGCTAACTTTGCAGCCTGGCTTGCAATGGAGCATCCTTGCAATATGCGCTGTGTGCCCACAAAGGTCACTCTGTGGCCTCCCTACTCAGGGTATACTGTCACTGTCCCCAGCTGAAATGGCCCTGTGGTAGTTGAGGGGCCCACCGGGAGATCTCCCAGTATCCCAGTAGGCCAATCCAGCTCTGTGTAGAAACTTGTAAAATATATATTTGTTAGCTAGAAGATCTTCATCTGATGCCCCACTCCAGCCTGCCCATATCTGCTTTTTATTTAAATTAACAATGAGTGGTTCTGCCTAACAAAAAGCAACTACCCACCCTAAATCTTCTTCCTCTATGCTCACAGAGACAGAGGTTGAGTGAAGCTACTGTGTACAGCAATTCTTTCCCTTTGAATATGCTACAGAATAAGGATTGGGATGAGCAATTACCTTCACAATGGCAGAACTTGTTTCTAATTTAAATTTAAAGATCAGCAGCAAGGGGGCAAGCTGAGGACCATATATATATATATATATATATATATATATATATATAATATATTTTTCAATACTAATTTTATAACTTTATATAGACTAAGTTATTTATCATAAGAATTGCATTGGTGCATTTGGTGCATTTTTTTTAAGATTGACTGTCCCTTTAACCCTTTAAGGACACAGCTTTCAGTTTGCTCAATTGTTTTATGACGTAAAAATCCGTCATATGTCCTTAAGAGGTTAAAGGGACCTTCTAGTTAGTTTGTTTGTGTACCCATTGTATATATAAGCACTACAATAAAAACAACTCCTTAAAAGTTTTAAAAATATTTAAATGTATTATTATGTTAATAAAAGCTGATACAGCTTTGCTACTGCAGACTAATACAAGAATACACTCCTTGAAAAGGCGTTAGAATCTGAGTCTCACTGTAGCATTGTCGTATACACAGGATGAAAGCAATATGCTATGCAGGTCTCCAGTTTCTCTGTGAAGGAGGGGATGTCCAATATGCAGAGTAAAGGGATTTAAATGTTGTGTTTAATGTTCTTTTAAATCACAGATTTGCCTTTAGTATTGATGTAGGTTTGAGTCCATGATATATTCATAATTTTGTAATATTTCTTAGTTTTTCTAGAGATCCTTAGTAGCTATATTTATTTTTGCTTCAGTCTAGTGATGCTTCCCACTTTGCTGTGAGACTGGGCTGAAGAATCCGGGGGTCTCAGACATCATGTGCTAAAATGCAGTAGGAAGAACAAGAAAGGCACAACCTTCCTTGAGCATCATAGATTTCACTGGATTTTTGTTTTCAACTTATAATTTATTTCCTATTTTGGATTTTTTGGTTAAAAACCTTGCAATGTTCCCTGTAAGACAATGACTCTTTGCTTTCCATGTAGACCATACCTATTTCATTTAAATTTATCTTTAAAAATGGTTTTCCCCTATGTTTGAGTTCAATTCATATGAAAATAGATCATTTATTTTCCTCTAATGAGATAAAATCTCGAACACTTGATTGATATTGGGAATGCAAATGTCTCTTCTACTATTCAAATTGTTTTCCAGGATAAATTTCACAAATTGAATCTACTGCATGTTCTAAAGGGCTTGATGTCAGGTGAAGGGTGCCATTATTTTGAAGTTATGTCTTTAGGTTATTGAATACAGAGAAAAGTAAAAAAAAAAAAATGAATAGACAATCCATAAACAATAAATAGTTTACAGTGGGTTTGATGAGCAAGATACATTGATTTGTATCCATAGGGAACCACTAAAAATAGGTTGAGAACCGAAATACTGCTGTTAGACAATAGACATTCTTATTTATTTAATTTTTTTTTTTTTTTAAATATTATCGTTTCTATATTTTTTAAAAAGTGACTTTTTGGACAAAATAGGATTGGGAATACAAACCATTCTTGTGTCCTATGAAAGAAAAACTCAATCAGAGTTTAATACATTTTGTGAAATGCAAAGAAACATAACAATTTATTCAAATTAAAAAAGTAGCAAATTGTGTTTAACATTTTTATGTTCTGTATAGCCAACAGATTTTAAAACATAACTTTGTAGAAAAGTGTATAGTTGAGTTACTTTATTCTACCTTCAATTTACTTTGAATAATACCCAAATTCATGATTATTGTTAGGTTCCCAAAATATTTAATGTACCTCCCCCCACACACACTTACTAAGATCATTTTTATAGTGTGTAGCATTCAAAGAATCTGAATTATCTTATAAATACACAACAGCTGTTAGCAGAGAATAGCTGTAGTCTGTAATATATCAAGTAAATAGATGGTGATTCCATACACCAGTGTTCTATTAGGCAATGCTCAATTACGACAATCCAAGCGCCAGAATTGTACTGTGCACCAGTAAAGCACACCCCTAACACTTATCTACAGCTATGCCTAAATTTTCCCTTACAAAGATGGAGATACAAAAGAGATTTTATAGAGAAAAATGTAAGAGTTCATGATCCAGATTTACTTACATTATCAAATTGACTTAGTTTTCTTGGTATCCTTTCTTGAAAAGCAAATAATTAACAGTTTACATAAGTATTAGAGTCTGTGATTACCCAACTGCTGTACCATGATACAGGAGACTGGGGGATTACAATTCTATAAAAAAGTTAAATAATTTGTAGCACAAATAAAAGTATCAGGGGAAATACTATTATAACTGTGTGTGTATTACTATAATATAAGATTTGACACAACAGCAATGAGCCTCTGAAGATAGATGTGCAGTGATAATCAATCATCAGTGCACTGAATAACTATAAATACCATCATAAAATATGCAGAAAGTACTCCGAACTGCAAGACTACATGTTTAAAAGAATAGACAATTAAATCACTATTAAATATATTGTAGGTAGAATCCCACTTCTGGATGCAACATAACAATTATTAAAATATGTTCTGATGTGTATTATTAAATGTTTCATGTAACAAATGAAAATAAATATATTCAGATATCTTTGATAAATAACCTTGTTTGTATGTTTCATGTGACAAATTAAAATAAACATGTAAAAGTATCTATAATAAAACAGTGTTTGTATAATTTAGTAAGAAAATGAGAATTCTTCCCAGTGATACATACAATGTAATACAATGAACAGCACCAACTGACATGGTTGGGTTCTTCCATTTTTTATTTAAAGGACCAGTCAACACAGTAGATTTGCATAATCAACAAATGCAAGATAACAAGACAATGCAATAGCACTTAGTCTGAACTTCAAATGAGTAGTAGATTTTTTTTCTGACAATTTTAAAAGTTAGGTCTTTTTCCACTCCCCCTGTACCATGTGACAGCCATCAGCCAATCACAAATGCATACACGTACCATGTGACAGCCACCAGCCATTCATAAATGCATACACACTTATTCTTGCACATGCTCAGTGGGAGCTGGTGACTCAAAAAGTTTAAGTATAAAAAGTCTGTGCACATTCTGTTAATGGAAGTAAATTGGAAAGTTGTTTAAAATGGCATGTTCTATCTGAATAATGAAAGTTTAATTTTGATTGAGTGTCCCTTTAAGGAATTTTTTTTTATGCAGCACACATTTGTGTCAACCAGAAATATACTTTGTAAATGGACCCCAAAGATAACGTTTTAGTACTATTCAGTATAGTGGTGCCTCCCCTTTAAAAGTACATCAAATACACAAATTACATGTTGTGATTTATTAGAGCTTGGATATTTTTGTGCTACTGACCATGGATAATGCTGTATTTATCCCCAGCAAAGGTGTTAAAAACATAGGTAAAGTCCTGTTCAGAAGCTGCATGCTTAACATGCCAGTGACTGCTTTCCTACTACTTTTTCAAAATTGCAGAGAACGGTTAGGTGTCCAGTGCCCAGATTGCAGCTCCTCTTCACAGTACTTCTGTACAGGCGCAAGGTCCAAGATTTTACACAGATTGTCCTGGACATAGGGAGAGGTAGCCTGCAGATCACTTAGGCTGTTGCTCTAGAAGAGCAGGAGATGCTTCCTGGATGCTATGTTCTGCGATTGGGGATGGCTCTTGAGTCAGGGACTGGAGGCGTGGCTAGAATTAACAGGAGGGGTAACATGTGAAACGCTCAGTGCTAAGAGTAGGTGGGTGTGCGTATTATGTCAGTGACAAGCAGCAGCATGGTGCCCCTCTATGGATGGTGTCTGTAGGCACATGGCTACTCTGCCTAATTATAAATCCGGCCCTGAGTGTAACACATATGTGCTATATGAATAATCACCAAAAATGGGACTGTAGACAGATTGGATTCTAAAGGGACTTAAAGGAGTAGTAATTCAATTTTATAATGTGCTAGAACAATTTATTATTGCACCACTGCTTGTTCAGACCTTATATGTTTAACCCCTCAAAGGTTGTATCACATAGATGAAAGGCAGCACTGGTTTCAGATATGCAACACATATGTTGTCCCTGGTTGGCTGAGCATTTGTGTACATCTCTGGATAATTAGTGCATTTCTGGTCCTGAGCTGACTTTTGATTTGTGTGTTAAAACCTTTGTGTATCCTTGTATGAGCACAAGCAGTGAGGCAGTTATTTGGTATTTAGATTTTTTCATACAGTGATATAAAAAAAATATGTCTCCAGCTCCCTAACGATAAACACACTATGATCTAAGGCTGTGCCTGGGGTTCTATACACTCTGACATGGCTCTCATCAAATGGCAGGTAGTGTAAATGACCAAGGCAGGCAGGGAATAAGGCTAAGATCTACTATAAGAAAACAGACACCCACCCAGGAACTTCAAGATGTCAGCAGGCTAATTTCAAGTTAAAATTTATTTAGGATGTGAGAATAAATGAAAACAATTTATCTGACCCCAAAAGTTCTTTTTATTTTTTGGATTTTAAAAGAAATGAAACATTTTTGTTGGCCCCTAAAACTATTTTGAGTCCCAAGCACTATGTCTACTGCATCGAATGGATAAATTGGTGTTGCATAATAAATGTTGCAGATCTGACTGACTTAGCAAACACAGCTTGCAGTATTTTCAGTATTGTTTTAAAGATTGTGCTTATATTTAAAAAACAAAATTCAACATAGAGTACTAGATAGCTTTGAATATAGGAAGCTTGAATCTGCAGAATTAGCCTGGTGATTTCTGTTAATCATTACATGCAGAAAATCTTTTTAGGTTTGGGTTTTCCTTTAATAAAATTGGAATTTTTACTTATTTATCTTTCTTTATTTTAATCATCTGAGAATTGTTTGTTGTAAATATTACCTCAAATGTGTCATAAATAATTAAATTCATATTTTGAGCAATACATACAGTATATCTGATAGAATAATTGTCATGGCGTTAAACAAACAAAATAGAGTAACTAGAGTAGAATAGACTCAGACTATACTGGCGGTAAGCTACTTAAAGGGATGCAAAAAAATTTTTTGCAACATCTAAAAGAGGGCGTTTAAAAAATATTTTACAGCTTTATTTTTTTGTTTCTTTGTTTTTTGTAAAATGGATGTTCCTGTAGTAAGAGATTTTGTTGTGCTTGTGAGGCATTCACCAATAAAGCAGTGGGACTTCTGATTGTCAGCCAGTGAGAGACATAGGGGTCAATTTATTATAGTGCGAGCGGACATGATACGATGTAGCGTATCATGTCCGCTGTACATCGATAAATGCCGACAGCATACGATGTTGGCATTTATCATTGCACCAGCAGTTCTTCTGAACTGCTGGTGCAATGCCGCCCCCTGCAGATTCACGGCCAATCGGCCGCTAGCAGGGGTGTCAATCAACCCGATCGTATTCGATTGGGTTGATTTCTGTCCGCCGCCTCAGAGCAGCGGACAAGTTATGGAGCAGCTGTCTTTAGAAACACGGGGCATCAAGCTCCGTATGTAGTTGATAAATTGACCCCCAGGCCTTAAAGGGACCCTGAACCCAAAATTTTTTCTTTCGTGATTCAGATAGAGCATGGCATTTTAAGCAACTTTCTAATTTACTCCTATTATCAAATTTTCTTCATTCTCTTGGTATCTTTATTTGAAATGCAAGAATGAAAGTTTAGATGCTGGCCCATTTTTGGTGAACAACCTGGCTTGTCCTTGCTGATTGGGGGATAAATTCATCCAAAAAACAAAGAGTGTTCAGAGTTCTGAACCCAAAAAAAGAACCTTAGATGCCTTCTTTTTCAAATAAAGATAGCAAGAGAACGAAGAAAAATTGATAATAGGAGTAAATTAGAAAGTTGCTTAAAATTGCATGCTCTATTTGAATCACGAAAGAAAACATTTGGGTTCAGTGTCCCTTTTTAAGTAGTTCTCTTTCAAATGCATGATAGTTTTCGATCCCTTTAAGGGCATTGGTATGTATTAATTTAAAAAAAAAAAAACAGTATGAAAGAACAATGCTTTTACCTCTTCCTCAAATTAAAATGACATATTACTCTAAATATTTCCATCATGCACAGTGGTCAAAAGTACTAAAATATGTTTTCCATGCTAATCTTAAGCAAAAGTGTTTTAAATGTAATGTGAAACTATCAGGAAACCTCTATTTGTTAATACCGACAGAAGTATTAGACAGATATAGTTAAAAAAAACTCCTTATTTTCTAAACAGAAGGCGGAAATATTTAAACAAATTAATAAAACTTTGAAACTCCACAACATCTGGCGGCTTCAACATCCAGATGGGAAGGCCTTCACCTGTGACTCTAAATCTTATGGCTCTTTGTCCAGGATAGATTTTTTTCTCCTTTCTAGCTCAATAAAAAAGGAAACCTCTATTTGTGCACAGCCAATACCTAGGCATCTATTGCTCACTAGGTGACAGGGACACTTTCCACAGGGAAAAAAAATCAAATGTATTCAGCACAGGAACATCCATTAAAAAACACCTTGCAATACATTTTAAAAATAATATTTTAGACAGAACAGAGTACAATGTCCCTTAAGCAAGCTGCTATTTCTGCACCACTTTTGTATCAATATCATACCTGCTTGTTTTTTTGTTGGGGCAAGTATCCCTGAAACATTGTGTTTTTACCTGGTATTGATTGTAATAAGTATGTATCATTAAAAAATTTTCTTTCGTGATTCAGATAGAGCATGCAATTTTAAGCAACTTTCTAATTTACTCCTATTATCAATTTCTCTTTGTTCACTTGCTATCTTTATTTGACAAAGGAGGCATCTAAGTTTTTTTTTTGGTTCAGGACTCTGGACAGCACTTTTTTTATTGGTGCATGAATTTATCCACCAATCAGCAAGAATAACCCAGGTTATTCACGAAAAATGGGCCGGCATCTAAACTTACATTTTTGCATTTCAAATAAAGATACCAAGAGAATGAAGAAAATTTGATAATAGGAGTAAATTAGAAAGTTTCTTAAAATTGCATGCTCTATCTGAATCACATAAGAAAAAATTTGGGTCCAGTGTCCCTTTAAGAAAAGTTTTGAACTGTCTTGCATTTTGCTGGACAACTCCAAACTGGAACCTCAGTCCCACAGTTTCACTCTCATCCCTGAAGATTCCGGCACAAGTACAGACAGGTTATTAAAGTTTACTGTTGCAGGCCTTGAATTGTTAGAATGACATTCTAAGGCAAAGTTTACATACTCTAATTAATTGAAAATTCATTGAAGATATACAGTATATGCCTCTTGCCAGAGGTTCATCTAGGTCCCAGCAGTCCATTGTTGCTCTGGAGCTGACTTTAACCCTTTAACCGCGGATGAGGATACATGGCAGGGGTGCTTTATGATGTAATTGCAGCCCCCCCCCCCACACTTACCCCCACATACAAGGTGGTTAAGTGGCCCAGCATCGCCAGGGGAATGCAGCAATGCTGGTTATGTCACAACGCAGTAACTGCAGTAAGGGAGCTGGATGGAGGGGTAAATATTCATACCCCTCAATCTCAACCCTTTAATTATACCCAAAGGCTCTTATTTATATGAGTATTATCCCTTCTTTTTACTATATTGTTTAGGGGGGAAAAACACACACAATTTTTTTACACCCACTTTATTAAAATTTTAACGAAAATATACATTTTTTCACACATTTTGATGATATAGATTTTTTTACATGTCATAATGTATTCATAAAATAATGATATAGTGTGAGTCTCCTGGGTCTGCGGAGAAAACAATATATCATATGTGTGGGGTTCTCACTGAAAAAATTTTCTAAAGTAGGGCTTAAATGTGTGCAACATCTAAAAACTCCAAAACAGCTCAGCACAGGGGAGAAAATGTCTCGGTTGTTAAGGGGTTAATTATATCTTTATACCCCATTTACATGAGATAAACACATAGTAATAGGCAAGTAATACTGCACTAATGAATTGCTCTTAAACTTTAGAACATTTTTTTTATGGTTAAACAAATAGCTAAAGTCCCACTCAATTGCCAGAATACATTGCAACTAAACTAACTGAGCAGGAAATCGTTGATGATTGTGGCAACTCACATACGCTGATCCTAATTGACTCAAAAGCCATTTCCTGCTAAGTCACTACAATATATTGCAGCTCCCATGTAGGAATAAAGCTGTGTTTAACAACTTTGCAGAAGTTAAACACATAACTAGTCCCCATTGCTGTTGTAAATTGCGCAAACAAGTCAAGTCGAGGGAGAGGTTTTATTTTAGCACCAGTTCACACAGTTTACAACAGCAATGAAAACTAGGCCATAGTAAGCAAAGTGCACTAATGCAAAAAATATAGCTTGGAAATCTTTAAAAATGTCAGTTTAAGAACATGCATGCCCTTTAACTAGAGTTTAACTGATGGTGGGAAAGTGCTGGTCTTCAGCGCATATCTTTAAAGGTCTATTATAGTTAAAAAATGACATGCTCCAGTTTATTAGGGTATGCAATTTTAGCACTAGCAACCCACATGGCTGGTGAGCCAATCATCATCGGTAGTCCCACAACCCAGCTGCGAGATTGCTTCTGCTGCTCCTGAGTGGTATTTTTATTTATGTGTTTAACCCCTTGGTTAACAAACATGCAAGGTCGCTAGTGCTAAAATTTCAGTATGTCATTTCTGAACTATAATGGGCTTTTAATACTTCAAGCTATTGCAGTGATCACTATAAAATACTGTCTTTGCTGCTCAGTGTATGTTACACTTAAAAAAAACATTGAGATGCTAAAGTCCTATCTGCAAAGTGACGAACACCAAGCCACAGCAACCAAGCCCCGCCTCTTAAAAACACAGGTTCATAAGTTCAAATGTGAGTCTTTTAAGGGACAGTCTAGTCAAAATTAAACATTCATAATTCAGATAGGGTATGCAATTTTAAACATCTTTCTAATTCACTTTTATCATCAAATTTGCTTTGTTCTTTTGGTAGGCTCATATGTTAATTTCTAAGCCCTTGAAGGCCGCCTCTTATCTCAATGCATTGGCAGTTTTTCACAGCTAGGCTTAGATACAAGGTTATCACAGAGGTAAAAAGTATATTAATATAACAGTGTTGGTTATGCAAAACTGGGGATTGTGTAATAAAGGGATTATCTATCTTTTTAAACAATAGAAATTCTGTAGTAGACTGTCCCTTTAAGCTATTATTGTTTTATGAGTTTGGTGTTACATACTTTTATTATTAATTTAACTTAAACTAAGTCATTTGATTGCTGTTGCTACTGATCTTGTGACAGTTGAGCTGACCTGGTGTGTATGACATTAACTTCTTATGTAAAATGAAAATGGGTACTGATACTGAATATCATTGTTCTCTTTATTCTAATATGCTGAAAAATATGCAAAAAAATGTTTCAGTTGTACATATTGGAGTTGACAAAAGATATGAAAAAGTCCACCCTCTACACTGGTGATAAGGAGATTAATGAAGGAAGAGTTATACATTCTAGTGAATAAAATACAGCTCTATTTCCACAAAACTATAAGGGCTGTATACCAAGTGCAGAAACAATTTAAAGGCAAACATACCAGTGCACAGGAGTAATCATAATTCTGTTTTCATTATTTTGTTTTGCTTTATCATCGTTTATCATTCTCTGCATTCATTAGATTTTTTTTTTCCATTGACAAATACCCATTTTAAGGTATTCTTTATAGTCTTAGTAATGTTTTCCTCATCAAATCATGAAGTACCCTTTTGTTATTTCTCTTCTTTAACACATAACATGTTCCTCCTCTGAACCTCATTTTCCCTTTTTTCTCTCTCTCTCTCCCCCCACCTTCCATATGTCTGTTCCTTTTGTTTACCAATCTAACCTGACCCCTTTTTTTGTTTGGTTCCCACCCATTTCCATTACTTTATTCCCAAATTGATCCTTGCTTGACCATCCCAACCTATTTGTTCCTGTTCCTCTCTTCGTTTGCAGCTTAGAGATGGCTAAACTGAGCACCCAGACTGCTTCCGTCACGACCCCTGTTGACCTCAACATGAACCTATCTCAGTCTGCCACCCCTTCCTCCACCCCCACCTCTATGGCTATGTTGGCGGCAGCTGCTGCTGCCTCCGCGGTTAACGTCAATTCCCCTCCCCCCCTACCAACTTTACCGACCACCCACTATGCTGTTCCTGTCTCCAGTCTGCTTGGCATGAAAACTGTCCCACTCCTGGCACTAAATGCAGCGGCCACTGCGGGGGCCACTGGGAATTTACCTGCTTATACTGCCAAAATTCCATCGACGAGTGGGGTTAAGAAATCTGACCGACAGAAGTTTGCTCCATATTGAAAGGATGAGAACAAAGCTCTACCAAGATTCTGTGGTAGATAACCCTAAAGGAAACAATATGGCATTTATTATTTTTCATTTTCTTTATTTCTTTCTTCTTTTTGTTGAACTGCAATTGTTTACTGTTTTATCCTCTTATTCCATGACTATTAACCCAAAACTACAACTAGTTCCAACAGTTTTTTTTTTTAGCAATTCAGTTATTAATTTATTTTTTTCATTTTATTTTTTATTTTTTTGGTTGGGGGGGGTGATTGGTGGGTGGGTTAGATGACACAGAGATGAAGTGTCCTGGCATGTTTGCCTTGTTAAATTTAGTATTTGAAGTAGAACAATTTAATACACAAAGCCTGCTTTTTTAAACATGCAAAACACATTTAATAAACTCAAATTACTGCATAGTTCATGGTAATTAAAAAAAAAATTGTCAAAGAGTGTTTAAAAATTAGATGCAGGCCCTAATGGCAAATGCAGGTAAAACGTGTAATCATTACTTGTATTTAATACTAATATAAAAGTGATATATAAAGGTTTTACTCATTAATGATAAAAGATCAAAGACACATATATCGAACAAACAGAAATAAATATAAAATTCCTAAAAAGTGTATTTAATGACAAACAGAACACATTTTTGTGCATATTTGAAGACTGTGCAGAATTAAGCAATAAATAAGTACAGAAAGTGTTGCATCTGTATATTTTGCAGTTTAGTAAAAATATTATGGACGTGTACATTATTCTATTTACCTCAGTATAAACAAGAAAAAATATTTTATAGACATCTTTATTTTACTTCGTATACATTTTTAAGTTTATATAATTTTTAGAAATAGTTGTGCATTTGTTTTTATACTTATTTTACTAAATGTTATTTTAGCACTACAACAATGCTTTAAATCTTTATGTATGTTGTGCAATTTACTTTATAACACAATTTAATCATTCATTGATTCCTAGATTCCCTACCTAAATGTGTGCAAGAAGCCACCTCTAGTGGTCATTAATTGTAAGGATTTCACTTACTATCAAACTACCAAGTAAAGTTATTAAATACAAATATACACACACACACACATATATATATATATATATATATATATATATATATATATATATATATATATATATATATAATGAACACAGCTGAAAAGTTTATATAAAACAATATACAATAGGATACTATTTAAATAAAATAAACCCATGTAATCTACATCTAAATAATAATAAAAAAATAATAACTATAGCATTGACTACAGTGTATTCATTGATTTGTTTTTTGTGATCAAATATTATTGGCCAGATTACAAGTGGAGTACAAACGTTTGTGCGTGAACGATAAGGGGTTTATTGTGAGTGTTTGCGCTCATCTGGGTTATCATAGGTATTACGAATTGAAAGTTAACGCGTTTGCTTAAACGCAATCGTGATTTACGCTAGAATGATTACTGCGTCCTCAGAGCTCTTATTAACTGTCTTGCAAAACAATAAAGTTGCACAAAACACATAAAAAAACATTACTAAGTACAGTTACACTCATAATAACACTATCTAATAATTTTTTTTATCAACACATATAAACATATAAATACATAGGTACACACACACACACACACACATATATATATATATATATGCGCATTGGAGCCCTTTGCAGTTAGATGAAAACATATAAAGCATGTTTATGCAATATTCATTTTTAATAAAGGTTTTAACTATGTATTTGTTGTAGTAAATATTTGACATCCCAATGTTCTGCACATAGCATAATATGTTCTAAGTATTTATAAATAGATATTCCTATATATATGTGTATATATCTATACCTATATATAATCATGTATATATATATATATATATATATACATATATATATATATATATAGGTATAGATTTATATTGTACCAAAATATTATCATATATATATATATATCTGAATAAATAGAACATATTATTGTATGTGAAGAACATTGGAATGTGAAATATTTATATTTTTATCTCGGGTTAGCGCACATGAGAAAATGCGATCGTGTTTGCACACGAGTAGGGTGTTTTTCCTCCATTGGCTTCTGTGGGGGGATACGTGAACGTGCACACAATATTCTATAGTTGAGCTTTTTGCGCTTGTCGGGTTAACGAAAACAGTTGACTTTCAACTCATAATACGTGCCCAATGAGTCCAAAAGCTTACTTCTAGCAGAGTTAATACTTGTGCGGGAGCATTAAATAGTGCTCCACTGATAATCTGGCCATATTTAGTTAATCTTGCACTGATATCCCACATTGTGTTATGACAATGTATTTTCTAATATGAAATAATTCAGTCAAATAAAAAAATACAAAATTCTGTAAGAAATATGTATCATGCTAAGACAGTACAATTTTTTTTTAGATCAAGGAAGGAAAAAAGAAAAGTTGCTGAGTCAGTCTATAGAACTAAGAAAATTATTAGAATTACAGAACCCAACATACATTTAGCTTGATTATTATTTAAATAAATGTTGCTCACTATAGCAATGGCAGGTAACTGGCAGCTTTTCGGGTTTCTCCTTCAGCCTTTATGATGTCCCATAGCGCCAGAAATAATTCACAGTAAAAAAAATATGTAAAAGTTTACACAAAAATGAAACATGATAACTTCTGAATCTTATGTTTGGTTCTGTTGGAACTAGTTTTCAATGATCTTTTCGGTTTTTCCATTCATTTTATTTTTTTTCTGTTACGATTTCTGTTGCTTGGTACTGCTTTAGTAATGCAATATTGTTTTCCTCAAAATATTCCAGCCTAGAAACCCACATTCTCATGTGCATCACAATCTTTAGACACTTAGCTTTAAGAAATGGACATTTACATAGTTGATGTCAATCTGAAACAAGCTGTAATCACATAATTTAAATGCAATATGTTTTTTTAACTTCGTGTTTAAAAACCTTGAATGCTGGAGCATTTTGCATTTTAGTAAGCTCCAGTATTTTCAGTATTACTGTGCAGGGACTATTACCATATAGTATTATGAGTAATTTATGTACAATGTAGGCTTGTCTCCACTGTCACACTAAATATGCCACTGTAACCATTATTAAGATTCACCATCCTTAAAAATTGTGCTTAGATATTTGTTTATGCTTTGTATATAAAATGAAGAATTGAAATGTTCCAGGCCCTCAGCGTATTAACTGCTTGAAATAACTGTACTGGATTATTGTATTTATGTTTTAAAGGGACATTAAAAAAACATCTTGCTCTTATGGAAAAAAATTGATTTTCTCACACTCTAAAGCAAGACCAAAAAAACAAATTCTGTAACCTAGGTTTTTATCCCCAAAATACTGAAAATTACCTTAACTAGCTATTTGGTTTGCACCATTTTGGAGGGAAAAAAACTAGGTTACACAATTTGCTTTTTGACCTTATTAGGGAGTGTGAGACAAGCACAACATTTTTACACAGAAGCAAAATGTCATGTAATGGCCTTTTAATAACTAAGCTAAACCAATATCAAAAAATGTTGCCTGCATTGAATAAGCTCTTCTATGCTGGTTGTAACTGAGTGTTTATTTTTTTAATGGTGAGAAGATTTTTTTTTTTTTCCTTGCTTTTTTCCCTCCATTTTCTTTCCATTTTTAGGATATCATCAGAAGTTACTGGCCTGGGGGCTCTATAATGTATATCAACATGTTCGTATTGTATTAGCCTCGAAAACGGGACTTATCCAAAGCCCCATGAGACTTTTTCTATGGACTCTAACCACCAGAGGACTTTCTGCCAGTTTTAAATTTACTTTTCATTCAGAGAGGGAGAACATTATTATTTTTTTCCTTTTTTTTTTTTTTTTTTTTTTTTTTACACTATGAGAGAATTTTACTTTTAAACTTTGTTGATTTTAATGCTGTTCCAAATCAACACTATTGTTTTTAAGAAAATAAAATGTTATACATCAGGGGGTTTATTTCTGTTAATTTTTGTTTATGTTCATGCTTTGGCTAGTGTGTATTTAAAGCATGAACATCTAGCATCCCATAATCACTGTATTTAACTGTAGATTTGATGGCAAGTTAATTTATTTGTTTTTATAAATATAAATATATATATATAAATAAATCTTTTCCTGATTAAAAAAGCAATTAAGAATCGTTTTGTGCTTAGGATGTCTAAAATTTATTGGGAAGTTTACAGACAAAATGGCATAATTGTTTTTATATTTGACAGAAAGAATGGATATTATTGGGTGTTTTTTCCGTTAGTAGAACCTTACAAAGTGATTTGCATATATATATATTTTTTAATGTAAGGTTATTCCAACTCATTAGAAAATCAGTATATGTTTTTATGCTTTTGTTTTCAAAATTCCACCAATACTGTGCTTTACGAGTAGTATTCCAATCCATCATACATTTGTCACATGGGTTTTTATATATTTGAATTTATCTAATTCAATAGACTTGATAAACCCTTTTGGCATCTCTCAAACGGCATATAATGCCTACTTACATGTTGTTGATTGTTCTTGCGGTTTCTCAGGTCAGATATTTATAAAAACAATCTTTTCAAGTTCTAAAAACGCAGCACAAATTACACTTTTAAAATAAGAAACATGTACATAACTATGAATATCAGTGTGTTTACTATTAATTACAATTACTTGGTTCGACTTTTTGAAATGTTAATTAGAAATGACTAAAAAGTATATTTAATTGTTAGTTGCTAAAGTGCATTTTTTTGCTTATATGAAGACCTACAAAAAACTTGAAGAACTAAGGTTTTATTGTATACATACAGTGGCTCTTTCAACGAACAAAGCCATCTGAATTGATTACAAAATTTAGGATGGCTAAATTCTAATAGATTGGAAAGAGAAACCATTGCAAGTAATTAAAGGGCACAATGGATGACTGTTACCACTTAAATTTGTGGATAAAAATACTCAGGAAGAAAACTACTGAAGCCATAACATATTAACACCTTGTGACCTCCTATTTAAAGGGCCCTCTCTGCTACTTGCAATGTTCAGACATTTTCCTAAAAGGACTCTGTAACAAAAAGCTGAGTTAAACCTTGCTGTTCAATACTGTTTTTTTAATGCTGGAACTGCATTCAACCTTATATTCAGAATTTAAATAAATACCAGCGTATGGAACTATCCAAAGATAATCGCATATAATAAAAACAATCTTTTTCTTCTCCATTTTTTTTTTTAACCAAGGATCAAATGCAATGTGCATCAAATTTGCATTCATTTAGAAAATGCTTATAGTTTACGTGAAATCTCTAGAATTGATTTTAGTGAGCTGATAAGCATACTATTAATATTTTGGTTGCTTGTTTATTATTTTGGGAAATAAAGAAATTAATTCACTATACAATCATCACATCTTAATTAAAGGGACAGTCAAGTCCAAAAAAAACATTCATGTTTCAAATAGGACATGTAATTTTAAACAACTTTCCAAT
The DNA here is from genome assembly GCF_027579735.1 of Bombina bombina. Classification (NCBI taxonomy): domain Eukaryota; kingdom Metazoa; phylum Chordata; class Amphibia; order Anura; family Bombinatoridae; genus Bombina; species Bombina bombina. The sequence goes on along the minus strand of NC_069503.1, from coordinate 629,949,798 downwards.
TTAATTTTATCACCAATTTTGCTTTGTTCTCTTAGTATTCTTAGTTGAAAGCTAAACCTAGGAGGTTCATATGCTAATTTCTTAGACTTTGAAGGCCGCCTCTAATCTAAATGCATTTTGCTAGTTTTTCAACACTAGAGGGCATTAGTTCACGTGTTTCATATAGATAACATTGAGCTCATGCACGTGAATTTACCATGGAGACAGCTCTGATTGGCTAAAATGCAAGTCTGTCAAAAGAACTGAAATACGGGGGCAGTCTGCTGAGGCTTAGATACAAGGTAATAACAGAGGTAAAACGTGTATAATTATAACTGTGTTGGTTATGCAAAACTGGGGAATTGGTAATTAAGGGATTTTTTCTTTTAAAACAATAAAAATTCTGGTGTTGACTGTCCCTTTAAAGTATATATGGCACCAAGGAACCAGATTCAGAGCTATCAACAGTGAGCAAATACATAAAGAATTACAAATTGTCCCTTAAGACAGTGGTCCTCAGTTCCAGTCATCATATGCCCTAACAGGTCAGATTTTAAAAATGTGTCTGCTTTGCCTGATTAGTAGTTCTATTTTAGTTGTTTTACCTCTGCTATGGTAGGCAAAGCTTTTAAATATTGTCGGTTAATGGTACTTGATGAGTGGGTGTAGCAAACAACACTACTTTAATGGAGCGTAATGTAATTTAATATAGCCAATCTGCTCTTATATAAAATGTTGATATGCAAAGAATGGCGTTATAATAATAAACGATTATTCTCTTTACATTAGTAAGAGATTCTATATGATACGGAAAATTACAAAGTACACATGCAGCTGCAAAAGCAGCACAGCTGGAAAGGCTCATGAATAATGTTTAATAACAGTATTTCTATAATTTATTGCAAAGAGTAAAATGTATATATTAAAAGTGACACTGTGAACTTTTAACTCGTTATTTTACCAAATAGCATTTTTTAATACATTACTACAAAACATGTGTAGTTGTAAGTGATTTACATGAAATCTAAGAATCAGTATCCTAAAGAAAATAAAAGAAGGTAACGCACTGTGTGAACAATCAAAGATACTGCAGTACTCCTTATAAATAAAGATACTTCCAAAAGTGTCAGCACAAGAGAGATATCACAGGTTGGACTGATTGCAGTGACCCAGCTCACTGTCTCCCAGGTAAAGGATTTCAGGTCTTATGCTAGTCCCAGCATCTCAGCTCCACAGGTGGTCATGCTCATGCCAATATACTGGTGACTGCAATCCCAAATGTCAGTACCAATCTTCCTGGTCCTAGTAGCAAGTGGAGTATCACCAAACAGCAGCATCAAAAAGGTCAAGCAGTATGGTTTACATGTATTTATTAAAACAATTAAAAAGTTAAAAACCAAGGATAATCCTTGCAAAGGAAAAAACGTTCACTCATTTACTTCTTTTTTGGCCAGTGGTATTTAGATGTCCCCAAAATTGGGGAGGTCCCGCGTCTGTAATATTTGCCGACTGCGGCAGTGAGCACATACGTGCTCTTTGGTGTAATTTTCAGTTTAATTGTAGGACTGCTGCAGTGAGCGCATGCGTGCACAACTGTCTTTGAAAGTATTTTGTAGGCGTGGCCAGAGATAGACAAATATAACGCAGTCGGGAATAATACAAAACACTGGCAGCAGCTCTTCTGTGTCTGGGGAAGTTTACAGCATTGCTGATAGCACAGAGCTAAAGTGGTTCTGGATTCCCAAACATTTTCCTCTGTGTTTTCGTTTGCAGTCACAGCCCTGCCAACACTGTGCTAATGCACAAAAAGGTCTTTGAGGAGAAGCACATGGAGGAAAATGAATGGGAATTTGGAACCACATTGTTTGTTAAGAGGAGAAAATTATTTAGGGGTTTAAAGGTAAAAATGTAAGCTCCCAGGTAAATCAAATAGTTTATTAGCCACTAGCCAAGCATTCTTTAATTACCTAACTGCTGGTCTTATACCATTCAGACACAAGTGCAGGTACTGTGAGAAGGACTTACTGCCACCTGATTCTCCCGCTCTAGCACAGATTAGCGCTCATTCCCTGGCCGGTGCACTATTGATTGGTGGGCTGAAATGCACTTGTTAGTGTAGCCCTGGACCTCCTGCTCTATTAACTAGCGCGCTTTGCTTAATTTTGTTTTAAAAAAGTGCCTGCCCCCAGGACCATGCTGTATAGCAGCTTTGCTAGTGTGGCTGGGGCCCAGCCCTCCTGCCCGTGCTGCCTTCTGCATGCTGTGTTAATATGCACTGCTCTCAATAAACAAAAAAAAGCATCCCATACTACAAAAAAATATGTTATGGAAACACCTAGGGGCCACTGGGACCCCTCTAGCTCACAGGGCCCCTGACTCCAGTCACCCCTTTCACCCCCTGATGGCAGCCCTGCCCAGATGTGATGCATTTCTCAAAGGATAGACCACCATTTCATCAGGCCTGTGAGCTGAGCTGCTTGAAACATTCCAGCCTGTATTATCTTGCAATATCTTGTGCTAAAACTTTTGTGAGTACCTTACTTATAAGGAGTATTGTGGTATCTTTGATTGTTCACACAATGTGGCGCCAGCTGTTGACTTCTTTAGGGAATTAATTCTTGCACTGAGTGAAGCCAAAGAAGAATTGCAGCACGTGGAACGTGAACTTAACTAGATTTGTGGAACTTTGGACTTTTTAATTCAGGAGGTTATTTCGTTTTCTATGTGGACATTATAGTGGTTTCATCTATATTTTTAGCGCATCTTATTTTCCTCCTTTGGAGGATTTTTTCTAATTTTCTTTGTATGTAAACTAAGTCTCCTTCCAGGGTATAAATAAATGAAAGAAAATTACCTTCTTAAGTCTAGTTCTGGCCAACCTAAGACTGTGGTTCAAAACTGAGCCTTATTAGACTTTCTACGTGTTTCCTCGCTTTCCCTAATTGTTTAATGTTTCTTTCTGAATTATTGTGATTCAATGTCAAGCCAAACTACTTATGTGCAGATTATGCTATTGATATGAACTTGAATGTGATCAGTCACTGTTTGTTTACTGTCAACATATAGAATATAAGACAATTTAACTACTCTATGGAACTTAATCAAGTACAAAATGGCATAAATCATGTAAAAGCATAGTTAATCTAACACCTTCCTGTTTTATTTAATAGAGTTAAAAAAACTCATCTGAGTAAAATGAAGTTCAAATGGGCTCCTCATTTGAAAACGGGCATATAATTGTAGATTTTTTCCTATATTTCACACAAAGTATGTTATTTGGAGCCACAGAAAAATAATTTTATAGCAGATAAAGAACCTCAAGACCTATTAAAGGGACAGTCTACACCAGAATTTTTATTGTTTTAAAAGATAGATAATCCCTTTTTGTTACCCATTCCCCAGCTTTGCATAACCAACACTGTTATATTAATACACTTTTTACCTCTCTGATTACCTTGTATCTAAGCCTCAGCAAACTGCCCCCTTATTTCAGTTCTTTTGACAGACTTGAATTTTAGCCAATCAGTGCTGGCTCCTAGGTAACTCCATGTGCGTGAGCACAATGTTATCTATATGACACACATGAACTAACACCCTCTAGTGGTAAAAAAAAACTGTCAAAATGCATTCAGAAAAGAGGCGGCTATCAAGGTCTAAGAAATTAGCATATGAACCTCCTAGGTTTAGCTTTCAACTAAGAATACCAAGAGAACAAAGCAAAATTGGTGATAAAAGTAAATTGGAAAATTGTTTAAAATGACATGCCCTATCTGAATCATGAAAGTTTATTTTGGACTAGACTGTCCCTTTAAGTGTATCCATATTACCTTATAAAGTGTAACATTAATTATCAGTATAGGTTTATGCATTTTTTAACGCCGTTACAGCAGTTGTTCCTACAGAGTGTATAGTAAATCAACCACCATTCCTGTAAAGAAGTGTTCCTGCAAATGACCCCTGAATCTACAACTTGAGGTCCTGACCACCACTTTCCCCAGTGTTGCTATTTTTGTGAAAAAATATTTTATTATCAGCTTTATTAAATTCCTCAAGATGAAAATCCCAGGAGCTGTGGCCTTGGGAGTGTCCATACCCCTTTTCTCCAGGTACTTATGCCCATGTTTATAGGTTGATTACTACATGTAGCCCTGGGAAAGAGATTTAGGTTATATGAGACGTTGCCATTTATTTTATTTCTTTTAGACTATTCTGTATTTTTGCCATTTTGTAAACTTAGACATTCAGCAATAACCCTTAACATCTTGTATTTTGTAAACTAACATGTTTATGGTACACATTTAAGGATCTGTACTACAGAAATACAGGTGGAAATATTTTATTAAGCCTTAGCTATGTGAGTGAGTTTAGTGCAAGGAGTATCTTGTAATCTAATTAATTCAGGGTTTGCACAAACACATTCATATTCAACATAATGTGACTGTATTGGTTGTAGCTGCAATAAATATTTTGCTGTTGGTATGAAATAAAAATGGGTGGTAGTAAAAAAAGAATTAATTGTTGTACTGATTCTCTTTAGTACATTACTTTGTAATGTTGTAAAATATAAAAGTGTTTAACTAGCTGCTTGTACATAGCTATATTTGTTTAATAACTAATTGTTACTGTTTAATACTAATATCAGTATATCAAAGTGCTTAATAAGAAATAGGGCCGTACTGAACACGTCACTTAATCTATTCTCATAGGATTGCCAAGAATTTCAGATAAATATTCATAGTAAAAATATTAAACTGCCATTATCTGCAGAAAACTTCATGAATTCAATGAAAAATTTACTTTAGTAATAAAATAGTATTGATAGATACAGTGCTTATTGATGGTATTAAAAATGATATTGGCGTGTTAAAGGGACATCATATTTGTGTTGCACCTATGGGAGAGCATTTGATTTAAAATGTTTGTACAATGATGATTTTGTATTGAGAAATGTTTTTGTCTTTATTTTCGTGGGTCAATGTGTCTACCAATAAAGCTTTCAGCCAGTAAGCAATAAGGCATTAAGGCCCAGTTGCACTTCCTGTTTACTTCAAAGTTAAAATAAACAGCTTTAACAATATTTTTTCCATCAAAAAATATATATATATTTTTAAAATATGTTTAAATTTTGTGTTTTTTATGTGTGATAGTAAATTTTAGCATTTAATGACCCCTTAATAATGTCTCTTACAATGTTTAGAAAACTGTACACTTTTTGTTTGTTTTTTTCTCTTAAAAGGTTACTTGACATAAATAATATGTATAACCTATTTATACTGGTAAGGTGAGACCATTTTAAAGTGTGACAAAGAGACAGTACTTTTTTAATTCCTGACGCTTACCTGACCATAATAAAATGATACACCTATTATTCACTAGGACAACAAAAGATTCCACAAAATATCTGTGGCTTGAATCTGTACATAATCACGTGTGCGGTAACTTATACATAAATGAGAGAAAGCTGATAAACTTCACATTTTTGGAGTATACAACAGGTTGCTCAATTTGAAGGGAAATGTTATTGTACATGTATAAAATATTAAAATGTATCAATAAAACAAAATTCTAACAACTGCATTGATGTTTTCCTATTCATTAATATATTGTATTATCTTTCCTCGTATTGCACATTTGAGTTTCTCTTGTGTGATTGTTTGTATATGTCTTTTTTGTTATATAATTTGTTGGTGATCTACAAATAAGTGATATGATAATAATAATAATAATAATAAAATTCAAGATTATTTTTCCCCTATACATTCTTTATATTTAAATTTGTGCTACTGGTTATTTCAATACTACAGATATACATTTCTTTTGGCCTATGATTCTATTTGGATTTTTTAATTTTGGGCAGATTATGCATAGCAATATTTTATGGTTCCCAAAGGTATAATTTGCTCCTATATATAAATTACTCAAATTTATGTTCAACAAAACCCACATATTTACTTAAATTAAAATATTTTGGTTCAAATAAGCTTGGTTATCTTACAGTCTAAACTTGTTGCTAATTATTCATAATTTTTAAGTACAATATATATATATATATATATATATATATATATATATACAGAAAGCAAAGTAAAATGAAGGAAAAGAGTAAACCGTTACAGTGTTATGATGTTGCATCAAATATATGTAATAAAATCCGATTATCAAAAATATATTTTCGGCTAGAAAAATATGTTTATATATTAACTTATTTCTTGTTAAAAATGTATGCAATGCTTCAAAAGAAAATAATACTTAGTTGATTGGCATATTCCATTTAAAATAAATTAGGTTAAAGACCGAGGGGCCGAATTATCAAATGGCGGGCAGACATGATTCGCTGTAGAGAATCATGTTCGCCCGACATCGCTAAATGCCAACAGCATACTCTGTGGGCATTTAACATTGCACAAGCATTTCTGGTGAAATGCTTGTGCAATGCCGCCTCCTGCATATTCGCGGTCGCTAGCAGGGAGTGTCAATCATCCCTATCGTATCTGATCGGGATGATTGCAGTCCGCAACCTCTACGACTGCTTCTTCTTAACTTATGTTTCGGGCGAGTCAGAAACATTGGGCGGAGCAAACAGCATCGGTTGCTTGATAAATCTCCCCCAGAGTATCACACCAAGTTCTTGGTTTTTACTGTAAAGACTTAATATTATTATAATTGCCAAAATCATGTATCTTAAGAAATATTATTATGAAATAGCTCAGATTTTATCACTTCTGCTCAAATTATTAGTAAAGGTTTAACCAAATAGACTTTATTCATCCTCATGCTTTATGTTCCTGTGTTAAAAATTAATAAGTAAAAGAAGAAGAAGAGAAAGTAACATGATTGAGTGTTCACCTCTCCCTGAAAAAAAAACACATCACTAAAATGTTGGTAGTCTGCTCACTTAAAATGAGTCAATATTACATGGAAATGAACTATCCTGGGGGGAAAATTACCATAAGAAAGGACAAAAGCATTATGATTAAAAATATTTTGTGATTGTTTTATTTTTATTTTTATGTATTTATAATCTTTTCATTCAGTAATTTTTTTATACAACATCCAAATATTTAATACTTGTACTTTATACAAGTTTTAAACATTATTCAGTAGACAGACATTTTTTTTTCACAATACGGTGTCAATTTTCCTCCATCCCTCTTCAAAAATAGAAAATATTTTCCTTAAAATATTAAAGCGTATATTTTGTGAAATCCCATATTCATCAATAAAACTGTAAGAAAACTTTTCTCTTTTTTTTGCAGTTTCTTTTGGTGAATATGAATAAATTCCTATGGATTCAGCTTTACATCCGGCCTTCATCTCCTTGAAACGTCAAGAAATTTTGTGTCCATCGAGGTTTACTGCTTGACTAAGGAGTTGGATAGAGCCACCATTTCTGCTATGTTCTTTTCATTGGAAGTAATTATTAAATCGGCAATAGTTTGTAGAATGTCATTGTGTTGGTGAATGGTCATTCTACTAAGAATGAAATAGAAACTTGCTTGAAAGATGAACAAAAATGTTTTATAAAATGGGATGACTTATAGATGAAAAAACAAGCAAAGACTTATACACTGTAAATGCTAAACTAGTAAAATGTATTTGCACTGCCCTAAGATACTATATTGTATATTTATTTTCTAGTGCGGGTGGCTGTAAAATGACAATTTGTTGAAATAGCCATAATTTTTCATAACTATATTTTATTCTGGCCAAGACTATACACTGTATCCTATATTATGTGACTTTGGTACAGAGTGAAAAATGTGTGCCGCTCATACAATGTACAAGTGGATAGAAAAAAAAAGAATGCCAAATATTGTTATTTGCATTATCAGCCGCATGCAACAATGTTTTTCTGTGTCACAATTTCCGTTATAATGGTTTTAAGTGTATTCAGTAGTCTGTTCTAAGATATGCAGCGAGTAAGGTAACTTGGATAATTATTATGAGCATCTTGGTAAAAAGGGAGGTTATAACCCATTTTTTTTTTAGGAATGTGTACTGGATGCAGAAATGGAACAACACCAGTGTTGTAGTGGTGTTCTTTATTAAAGTAATAGTATTTCTACCAATATAAACCTTTTGATCTTTTGTTTTATTCCTTTTTTAACCAGTCGCACTTGAGTTGCTTACCTCTATGACACATTATTTGACAATATGCCGAGTTTGTAATTCTGAATTTCTGTCCGTGGGACACTCATCATGGTGATGATGGTTTATCACAGCCATCTACCTTTTCATTCCAGTAAGCAAAATTCCACATTGCCAAGTTTGTTTACTAGAGAGAGACCTTTACTCAAGACTAAAATTTGTAAAATCTCGTCTGAACAAGTATAATAAAAATGACAAAATAAAAAAAAACAGGATCACAAGGGATTTTTACATGGTTTACATGGTGCCCTATAAGTGAGCATCTAATACTGTAGAGTAAATTTAATTATAAGGATATTTCAGTATTAAATATATTGCTGGCAATGGTGTCATGACAACTTTCAACCAATATGGAAATGGAGGACAGGAAATTGTCTGCTTACATAGATATGAAACCCATACCTATACTCATAGTAGGGTAAAAGACCACCATCAAAATATGTATACTAATTTTGTAAATTACTTTGCTTAACAAATACAAATTGTATGTATATATATATCAATCTCAATATACATAAAAGAAGGTATTGTATATAGAATGAATAGAGAGGAGCGCCAAAAGAGGCAGGGTCTGATATGTGTATTGCTAGATCTTAGGTTCGTATAGCTTTGGCTTAGTATTGGAATGGTCTCTATGTGTATATCATAGAAATAAATCTAAAAGTAGGTTATGGTATATATGACACAAAATGTTTATTACAATTAACACGAAAAACGTATATAGGTTCATACAATAAAAACAGACGTTATATAGTTAAAACAATAGGATGTATAGTTAAAATCATAAAATACAACCTTACAAATTAAAAACAACAATTAAGTACATGGATCCATGTGGCCACAATTCTAAGAAGACATGGCCTAGGGCAATCTAAAAGGTAAATATAGTTGACTGTATATAATATGGTAGGTTGTTTCACTGGCGTGTTTTGCACAGTGATGTGAGTACAAAAATGTTATTTTAACATAAGTACAAGAATGTCACTTTAAACATAATAATTGTGATAAATGTGTAGTGTAAAAAAGTGAGTATGGTGGTAAGATAGAAGAAAAATATAAAAAAAAAAAAAAAAAAAAAAAAAAAACAGTTCCAAAATAAAATTTGCAATAACTTGTCAGTGAGCACTTGAAATATACACCACAAATAAATACAAATACAAATGTGATCCAAAAGATGTGATCCAAAAAATGTGTGTGTACAAAAGTGTAGGTGTGTAAAAAATGGTGTAAATAAAGAAAGGTAAAAATCTCAAATGCCTAAAAACCTTTTCTGCACAACTCAAAAATATTGTGAGCAACAAATATGTGTACAAATCGAACAATGTAGACTAAAAACTTCTGAGGTGTATATGTCCCTAGAGTTCAGTCCATATGATGAAATGTTCCTTTAAAATTCCTGAGTTGAAATCCTAAGGATGTATATAAGTTCAAGTTCTGTAGATGTATTGAAGATCCAATTGTGAAAAATAAAATTTATATAAAAAAATATATGTGAAAGTGAAAATGTGAAAGTGTAATCCTATAAAAAGTGATGAGTTACAGGTTAAAAATAATGAAAAAATATAAAAAATGGAGATAAAAATGGAGATAAAAATAATGATACTCCGGAAATTCCTCAAGACCTACAAAAAAACACAAATACTAACATAGTGTGATACTGTTTGGGTATTCTTAGAAATAATAGGAATATAACTCACCATCTATTTTGTCAACGCGTTTCGGCCTGCCAAGGAGGCCTTTCTCAGTCTTGAGAAAGGCCTCCTTGGCAGGCCGAAACGCGTTGACAAAATAGATGGTGAGTTATATTCCTATTATTTCTAAGAATACCCAAACAGTATCACACTATGTTAGTATTTGTGTTTTTTTGTAGGTCTTGAGGAATTTCCGGAGTATCATTATTTTTATCTCCATTTTTATCTCCATTTTTTATATTTTTTCATTATTTTTAACCTGTAACTCATCACTTTTTATAGGATTACACTTTCACATTTTCACTTTCACATATATTTTTTTATATAAATTTTATTTTTCACAATTGGATCTTCAATACATCTACAGAACTTGAACTTATATACATCCTTAGGATTTCAACTCAGGAATTTTAAAGGAACATTTCATCATATGGACTGAACTCTAGGGACATATACACCTCAGAAGTTTTTAGTCTACATTGTTCGATTTGTACACATATTTGTTGCTCACAATATTTTTGAGTTGTGCAGAAAAGGTTTTTAGGCATTTGAGATTTTTACCTTTCTTTATTTACACCATTTTTTACACACCTACACTTTTGTACACACACATTTTTTGGATCACATCTTTTGGATCACATTTGTATTTGTATTTATTTGTGGTGTATATTTCAAGTGCTCACTGACAAGTTATTGCAAATTTTATTTTGGAACTGTTTTTTTTTTTTTTTTATATATTTTTCTTCTATCTTACCACCATACTCACTTTTTTACACTACACATTTATCACAATTATTATGTTTAAAGTGACATTCTTGTACTTATGTTAAAATAACATTTTTGTACTCACATCACTGTGCAAAACACGCCAGTGAAACAACCTACCATATTATATACAGTCAACTATATTTACCTTTTAGATTGCCCTAGGCCATGTCTTCTTAGAATTGTGGCCACATGGATCCATGTACTTAATTGTTGTTTTTAATTTGTAAGGTTGTATTTTATGATTTTAACTATACATCCTATTGTTTTAACTATATAACGTCTGTTTTTATTGTATGAACCTATATACGTTTTTCGTGTTAATTGTAATAAACATTTTGTGTCATATATACCATAACCTACTTTTAGATTTATTTCTATGATATACACATAGAGACCATTCCAATACTAAGCCAAAGCTATACGAACCTAAGATCTAGCAATACACATATCAGACCCTGCCTCTTTTGGCGCTCCTCTCTATTCATTCTATATAACCTATTTACCTAGTGGGTGATCTTGGGGGACCCACTGCAGACAGGAGCAAGAGGTCACCAAACGCAGCGCTGTAAGATATCATAATTTCCAAAGAAGGTATTGTACCCATCTATGGTATGGTACCTTTAAATATGGCAAATATTTAAAGGTACCATACCATAGCTCATTATGCTGCATAGTTCTACATAAAAATGTATATTAAAGGGACACTGAACCCAAATTTTTTCTTTTGTGATTCAGATAGAGCATGCAATTTTAAGCAACTTTCTAATTTACTCCTATGAGCAAATGTTCTTCATTCTCTTGGTTTCTTTATTTGAAAAGCAAGAATGTAAGTTTAGATGCCAGCCCATTTTCGTGAACAACCTGGGTTTTTCTTGATGATTGGTGGATAAATTCATCCACCAATAAACAAGTACTGTCCAAGGTTCTGGACTTTCTTTTTCAAATAAAGATAGCAAGAGAACAAAGAAAAATTGATAATAGGAGTAAATTAGAAAGTTGCTTAAAATTGCATGCTCTATCTTAATCACGAAAGAAAAAAAATTGGGTTCAGTGTCCCTTTAAAATTTGATGATGTATTGAGATAAACAGCTTTTTATCTGGATTTATGATTCCTACCAAGCAAATTAGGAAATCTAAGCGTGTCATTTAGATGGTAAAAAACTTTTATTAGGCAACTAATAAAGGTCATTTCTGGTCCAAACAACACTCTCTGTTTAAAGGGATATGAAACTCAAACATTTTCTTTCATGATACAGACAGAGCAGCAGTTTTAAACAACCTTCTAATTTACTTCCATCATTTTCTTTTTATTCTCTTAATACCTTTTCTTTAAAAGCAGGGATGTAATCCTAGAAGCCTGCCCCTTTCTTGAGCACTAGATGGCAGCACTATTTCCTGCCATATAGTCCTCTAGACACCTACCTAGGTATCTCTTCAACAAAGAATTTGATAATAGAAATTGGAAACTTTTTTTAAAAAAAAATTGTATGCTCTGTGTGAATAACAAAACTACATTTTTGGGTTTCATATGCCTTTAATCATTGTGATAGAAAAATATCCTTAAGCAATTCTCAATGTTGAATTAAAAACTGCATGAAATATTTTGCATGGAAAAAAAAACACATTTTATCTAAACACTTAATTTGAGAAGTCTTGAAATGTTTCACAATTTACTTGTAATTGTACGGCAAAGTAATGGAAACATACATACACATAATTTGCCAAACTTCCAAATAAATTATTTTGGGCTAGATTAAAAGTGAAGCACTAAATATCACTTGCACACAAGCGATATTAGCACTCCACTGAGTAATACCAGTGCCCGCTAATGTGGCTGGTATTACAAGTTTAGCACAATTCCTTAGGTCCCAATGGGAGCTTCGTTCTAATGCCGTCATTGACAGCATCAGAACCTAAGCGCATCGAAGGGGGTAAGTGGCGCAGCAAATATAAATAAATATGTATATGCTTATATACATATATAGTTATGTGTGAATATGTGTATATACATATTAACACGTAAATATTTATGTATATAAGCATATACATATATATTTACAGGGAACACACATTTCCCATAGACTGCAAACTAAAGGAACTTTTCAGTGCCACACCCCACTCCAACCAACTTTACCCCCAAAATACTGCCTAATGCAGTTATTTTATTAAAAAAATTAAAATGGTACAATTTATATTTTTTAATAAAATACACTACACTGTATTTTGGGGGCATTTGGAGCATATTTCTAAAATTAACCAGAGATCTGATCTCTGGTTAATTTTATTAGTGCTAATTGCTACAGAGAGCTCGAGGTAGCAATAACCAGCCACTTGTAATGGCAAATTTGCCCATTTGCAGGCGTGTGATAAATTAGCGCTCTACTTGTAATCTAGCCCCTTGTGAGGTATAGGTATTTTTTGAGCAGGGTCACAAGATAAACTAAATAAGCAATTAAATAAGAAACATAATTTCTAATTCCAAACTACTAAGCAATGTAAAATTCAAGTGGCTCTGATTTATACGTTGTGCGAACAAAATATGTATCTGGAAAAAATATGAAGCTACAAAAGTATATACAAAAACATAATACATTAAATCTTTAAAAAAAACACACACACACCCTAATGGGAATATTATAAGTATAGTTGCAAGCATGGATTACAGAGAGAGGCATAATATTACTATTTCTATATAGTTTATTGTGTATGTGCAGGGATGTTGTATATGTGTAAGGTGTCCAAATATTGTCCTGAAGTTGGTTAAGTAGGTCAGAATTGTGGGAGTTAAATGTTTAAAGACATACGTAATTTGCAGTGGTAACAAAAATTCATGGACTGTCTGCTGACCTTGAAGACCAACTTTGTATGACCTTAGTACACAGCCATTAATTCACACTATACTTTACAGCAGGGGTAAAGAAATTACAGTCAATAAGCTCTGTAAACCTAATAGTATTTCAGATTTCTTCTAAATAAGCTAACCAGGTTCAGTTGTTCAGATTAGATTTATTGTGATCAATAAAATAGTTTCTTAAATGTATGAGGTCCTTGAATAGCAGATTTGGACATCCCTTCTGCAATAAACTCAAACAAAACAAAAAATATTGGTATGATGAAGTCAACATTTTTTATTGTTTCAAAATAAAGAAAAGCATTGTACATATGGAGTCCTGGTACTTTTATATTTTTAAGGATTCTTAGACTCTGTGAAATCATGTTTTTAATGGGCTCTTTGAATGAAGACATTGCTTGATATATATGTTTGTGTGTGACTTTCATTGTATGAACTGAAATAAATATAGGTGACAAAGAGAAAGACTATTAAAGCTGTCTGTTGAAGAAGCTATCACCATATGGAGAAATAATATGAAAAACAGAAAACCTTTTTTTCAGTCTGGATAAACAAATCTTTGAAGACAATCAAGCCTGGTGCATCCCCAGAATTTTGAACTAAAACATTTCAAGAATAAATGTAAATTATTTAATTTAATCCTGTGTTTCTTCTTCGTTTGTGTAATATGCAGGACCGTTGTAAAGGATAAAATGCTTCTAAAAAAATGCTGTAGATACAACTTAACATTGGGGTTGACTGGAATGTCAAGATGAGAATTTGACACAACAAAATTTGCCAATATTTATGTTGTGGAATTTAATTGTTAAAAAAAAAATGATATTAATAGAAACATACACATTTGTTATTAGGTAATGTTAACTGATGCCAAGAGAGTACTTTCAGTCAGAAGGACATCTGGCTGGCTGGTCAAGCAATGCAACTTGGTTATTATCTTACATTATGAGTGCTGAAACTTTTCTGTTCTCTACAAACAATCATAGAAACATAGAATTTCAAGTCTACCCATATTACATGTTACTTTTTTCTTAGGATAATCTCATGCATGTCCAAGGCATTTTTAAATTCCTTTACAGTCTTTGTGTTTACCACTTCAGTTGGAAGTTTATTCCATGAATCTACCACCCTCTCTGTAAAAAAATGCTTTCTGACATTTCTCCTGAATCTTTTACCCTCTAACTTAAGATTGTGACCCCTTGTTTTGGCAATTAGTTTTTTGTGGAAAATGCTTTCAGCTTCCACTTTATTGAGTCCTTTCATATATTTGAAGGTTTCTATGATGTCACCTCTTTCCCCTTTCTCCTTTAAACTATACATATTTAGGTCATAGAATATTTCTTTGTACGTGTTATATATTTTAGACCGTGAACCATTTTAGTAGCCCTCCTTTGGAAAGTTTCTAGTCTATATATTTCTGAAAATATGATCTCCAGCACTGTACACAGGATTCCAGATGAGGCCTAACTAATGATCTGTAAAGTGGCATAAGAACCTTTCTGCTACTAATACCTCTCCCAATTCAACCAAGTATTCGACTGGCCTTACTGGCTGCACTGCTGCATTGTGTACCACATTTTAAATCATCTAAAATAATAATTCGCAAATCCTGTTGCTCTTTAGTTACAGTCAGTAATGTACCATTGAGACTATAATTGACCTTTGGGTCTTTGGATCCTATATGCATAATTTTGCTCTTGGTAATATTACATTTCTTATCCCATTTATTTACCCAGTTCTCCAGTTTTTTAATATCACTGTTCATTTGATCAACCCCTCCTGGGTCATCAACTCTGTTATAAATTGTTGTATCATCAGCAAACAAACAAACCTTCCCCTGAAGCTGATTTCCAATATCACTGATAAACATGTTAAACAACACTGACCCTCGAGGAACACCACTAGTAACTGACCCTACCCCTCATCATAAACTCTATCATAAATTCTACTAGCTTCTAAAATATAGCTATGTTCATGTTTTGCCAAGGGTAGTAATATCATTAAGCATATTTAGAGTAATTTGTGCCTAAAGGAACTGTTGTTTGGAAACGGCCTTGGTTTTGAGACTCTTTAAAATATACTTAGAATATTAAATTATTCTGAAATAGAACTTGCACCAATACATCCCCAACAATTAGCACATTTGATGACTCTAGTGCAGACATTGTCAAACGTGGCCCTCCAGAGGTTTTGGAACTACATTTCCCATGATGCTCAGCCAGCTGATATGCTGGATGAGCATCATGGGAAATTTAGTTCCAAAACCTAGGGAGGGCCAAATTCGAGATGTTTGCTCTAGTGCATCTGGGATGTTACACAGATCAACAAATGTTTTTATAATTTTAGGAAGAATCTTCACAAGTTGTCTTGGCATCCTGTCCTGTTAAAGATACTTCCTTCAAGATTCAGTTCACATATAGTCAACATAGATTGTTTATAGTGTGAAAATCTGGTCCCAAGAAAAAAAAGCCTCCACATGCCTTACTTTAAGTGAAAAGAGATTGAATTAGTAGTATGTATTAATCATGCTTTATCTCACATTTTCATGGTAAGATTTTACTTGTGAAAAAATCCCCACTGAAACAGAGTGCTCAAAACAAGGTGTAATTGTAAAAGAAATAAAGTCACTTAAAGGGACAGTGTACTGCAAAAATGGTATTGTTTAAAAAGATGGAGGCCAATAAAAGGTGGCCTTCCAGGGCTTAGAAATTAGCATATGAGCCTACATAGGCTTAGCTCTTCAACAATGAATACCAAGAGAACAAAGCAAATTTCATAATAAAAGTAAATTTGAAAGTTGTTAAAAATTGCATGCCCTATCTGAATCATGAAAGTTTAATTTTGACTAAACTGTCCCTTTAACTGAACAGAAACATTCAGACTCTCAGACAATGCTGCAATGGGATGAATTCAGCAAGCTTTGGAACTTCAGAGCTTAGAAAGAATAATCTTAAAACTTTTACTTCAAAAACAGCCAGTGACAGACATATAACCTTATGAAATTCATTACATTTCTTATTTTCTTTAAAAAAAAAACATTCATAGATCAGTTTTAAATTTTCTGAGTATCTCTTAATGTTTTTGTCAAAGGGTTTCACTATTATTTTTATTTTTTGTTTTATGTATTCACCTTTTTTTACCATCTGTACTGAATATATTTTCCAGAAATATCTAACTGTAATTTGCTCTAGCAAGTGGTATTAGTTACTGAATTTTATATTCTCTCTATAAATTATTTTCATTGTTGCCTTTGACACAGTTGTATTGTTTGTAATTATTGGGCTTTGTAGCTAATGGATCCAATTCCCTTAATACAGTTCTGTTGCAGGTCATGGGGCCTAGTTATCAAGCCGTCAACCTCAAATACGCTGGAATTCCGCAGCGTATTTGTGGCGAGGCTGATTCGCCTTAGTTATCAAAGGCTAGACACCGGCAAAAGTAGAATTTTGTGACGTAAACTTAGATCCGCCGTACTCAGTCCGACACAGATCGATTCTTACGTCACTACAGATGTTCCGCACACAAGTGCGGCACAATCTGACTACTTTTGCTAGTTATCAAAAAACTAGCATCTACGCTCGGCACTTTTCCGGCCCAGCGTACCTGGTTTTCAATCCGCCACCCTGGAGGCGGCGGATCCCATAGGAATCAATGGGAGTCTGACCATAGCGAAAGTACAAGTTCGCTGCTGCCAGACATCCCATTGATTTCTGTGGGAGATGTCTACACCTAACACCCTAACATGTACCCCGAGTCTAAACACCCCTAATCTGCCCCCCTACACCGCCGCAACTAAATAAAGTTATTACCCCCTAAACCGCCGCTCCCGGAGCCCACCGCAAGCTACTCTATACATATTAACCCCTAAACCGCCGCTCCCAGAGCCCACCGCAAGATACTCTATACATATTAACCCCTAAACCGACACTCCCGGAGCCCACCGCAAGCTACTCTATACATATTAACCCCTAAACCGCCGCTCCCGGAGCCCACCGCAACTATAATAAATGTATTAACCCCTAAACCGCCGCTCCCTGACCCTGCCGCAACCTATATTAAATTTATGAACCCCTAATCTGCCCCCCCTACACCGTCGCGACCTATAATAAATTTATTAACCCCTATCCTGCCCCCCAGTACACCGCCGCCACTGTAATAAATCTATTAACCCCTAAACCTAAGTCTAACACTAACCCTAACACCCCCCTAACTTAAATATTAATTAAATAAATCTAAATAATATTTCTATTATGAACTAAATTAATCCTATTTAAAACTAAATACTTACCTTTAAAATAAACCCTAATATAGCTACAATATAAATAATAATTATATTGTAGCTATCTTAGGATTTATTTTTATTTTACAGGCAAATGTAAACTTATTTTAACTAGGTACAATAGCTATTAAATAGTTATTAACTATTTAATAGCTTACCTAGCTAAAATAAAGAGAAATTTACCTGTAAAATAAAAACTAACCTAAGTTACAATTACACCTAACACTACACTATACTTAAATAAATTATTCCTATTTAAAACTAAATACTTACCTTTAAAATAAACCCTAATATAGCTACAATATAAATAATAATTATATTGTAGCTATTTTAGGATTATTTTTATTTTACAGGTAACTTTGTATTTATTTTAGCTAGTTAGAATAGTTATTAAATAGTTATTAACTATTTAATAACTACCTAGCTAAAATAAATACAAAATTACCTGTAAAATAAATCCTAACCTAAGTTACAATTAAACCTAAGACTACACTATCATTAAATAAATTAAATAAATTAACTACAAATAACTACAATTAAATACAATTACATAAACTAACTAAAGTACAAAAAAAAAGCTAAGTTACAAAAAATAAAAAAAATAGATTACAAACATTTTAAAAATATTACACCAATTTTAAGCTACTTACACCTAATCTAAGCCCCCTAATAAAATAACAAACCCCCCAAAATAAAAAAATGCCCTACCCTATTCTAAATTAAAAAAGTTCAAAGCTCTTTTACCTTACCAGCCCTTAAAAGGGCCTTTTGTGGGGGCATGCCCCAAAAAATTCAGCTCTTTTGCCTGTAAAAGAAAAATACAACCCCCCCAACATTAAAACCCACCATCCACATACCCCTAATCTAACCCAAACCCCCCTTAAAATAACCTAACACTAATCCCCTGAAGATCATCCTACCTTTAGTCGTCTTCACTCAGCCGAGCAGCGATGGAACTGAAGAAGAGACCCGGAGCGGCAGAAGTTATCATCCAAGGGGCGCTGAAGAAACCTTCCATCCGATGAAGTGATCCTCCAAGCGGCACTGAAGAATTTTTCCATCCGGGTGATGTCATCTTCCAAGCGGCGATGAAGAAGCCTTCTATCCGGGCGATGTCATCTTCCAAGCGGGGTCTTCAATCTTCATCCCGCCGACGCAGAACATCCTTCTTTCCCGATGGACTACCGACGAATGAAGGCTCCTTTAAGGGACGTCATCCAAGATGGCGTCCCTTCAATTCCAATTGGCTGATAGGATTCTATCAGCCAATCGGAATTAAGGTAGGAAAAATCTGATTGGCTGATGGAATCAGCCAATCAGATTGACTATTGGCTGATAGGAACAGCCAATAGAATGCGAGCTCAATCTGATTGGCTGATTGGATCAGCCAATCGGATTGAACTTGAATCTGATTGGCTGATTCCATCAGCCAATCAGATTTTTCCTACCTTAATTCCGATTGGCTGATAGAATCCTATCAGCCAATCGGAATTGAAGGGACGCCATCTTGGATGACGTCCCTTAAAGGAGCCTTCATTCGTCGGTAGTCTGTCGGGAAAGAAGGATGTTCCGCGTTGACGGGATGAAGATTGAAGATTGAAGACCCCGCTTGGAAGATGACATCGCCCGGATAGAAGGCTTCTTCAGCGCCGCTTGGAAGATGACATCACCCGGATGGAAGAATTCTTCAGCGCCGCTTGGAGGATCACTTCATCGGATGGAAGATTTCTTCAGCGCCCCTTGGATGATAACTTCTGCCGCTCCGGGTCTCCTCTTCAGTTCCATCACTGCTCGGCTGAGTGAAGATGACTAAAAGTAGGATGATCTTCAGGGGATTAGTGTTAGGTTATTTTAAGGGGGGTTTGGGTTAGATTAGGGGTATGTGGGTGGTGGGTTTTAATGTTGGGGGGGTTGTATTTTTCTTTTACAGGCAAAAGAGCTGAATTCTTTGGGGCATGCCCCCACAAAAGGCCCTTTTAAGGGCTGGTAAGGTAAAAGAGCTTTGAACTTTTTTAATTTAGAATAGGGTAGGGCATTTTTTTATTTTAGGGGTTTTTTTTATTTTATTAGGGGGCTTAAATTAGGTGTAAGTAGCTTAAAATTGGTGTAATATTTTTAAATTGTTTGTAACCTATTTTTTTTATTTTTTGTAACTTAGCTTTTTTTTTTGTACTTTAGTTAGTTTATGTAATTGTATTTAATTGTAGTTATTTGTAGTTAATTTATTTAATTTATTTAATGATAGTGTAGTGTTAGGTTTAATTGTAACTTAGGTTAGGATTTATTTTTCAGGTAATTTTGTATTTATTTTAGCTAGGTAGTTATTAAATAGTTAATAACTATTTAATAACTATTCTAACTAGCTAAAATAAATACAAAGTTACCTGTAAAATAAAAATAAATCCTAAGATAGCTACAATATAATTATTATTTATATTGTAGCTATATTAGGGTTTATTTTAAAGGTAAGTATTTAGTTTTAAATGGGAATAATTTATTTAAGTATAGTGTAGTGTTAGGTGTAATTGTAACTTAGGTTAGTTTTTATTTTACAGGTTAATTTCTCTTTATTTTAGCTAGGTAAGCTATTAATTAGTTAATAACTATTTAATAGCTATTGTACCTAGTTAAAATAAATTTAAATTTGTCTGTAAAATAAAAAATAAATCCTAAGATAGCTACAATATAATTATTATTTATATTGTAGCTATATTAGGGTTTATTTTAAATGTAAGTATTTAGTTTTAAATAGGATTAATTTAGTTCATAATAGAAATATTATTTAGATTTATTTAATTAATATTTAAGTTAGGGGGGTGTTAGGGTTAGTGTTAGACTTAGGTTTAGGGGTTAATAAATTTATTACAGTGGCGGCGGTGTAGTGGGGGGCAGGATAGGGGTTAATTCATTTATTATAGGTGGTGACGGTGTAGGGGGGGCAGGATAGGGGTTAATAGGTATAATGTAGGTGGCAGTGGTGTCCGGGAGCGGCGGTTTAGGGGTTAATACATTTATCAGAGTTGCGGCGGTGTCCGGGAGTGGCGGTTTAGGGGTTAATACATTTATCAGAGTTGCGGCAGGGTCTAGGAGCGGCGGTTTAGGGGTTAGTCATTTTATTTAGTTGCGGGGGGCTCCGGGGGCGCCGGTATAGGGGGTAGAACAGTGCAGTTTAGTGTGAGTGCTTAGTGACAGGCTAGCAATAAAGCTGGGAAAAAGCTGAAGAGCAGCGAGATCGGATGAGTGATAACTCTCACAGTCCGCTGCTCATCGCCCCGTACTTGGTGCGCGGCTTTTTGACAGCTTTATTTGATAACTTAGACGAAATTTTTCAGGTCCGCGGCGGCGATGTGAGGCGAGCTTAGGAGTGCGTATTGGGCCAGCGAAGGCAGGAAAGTTGACACGTTGATAACTACCCCCCCATATGTGTACATGACAGTCCTACAGTAATTTGAAGCAGCATATTTCTTCATCCATTGCAAGATATGGAATGTGTTCCATTTTTTTATTGGTTTATGAAAAATGGAAATACACATAGAATCTCTTTACTGTTAGAGTGATTTAAAGCAAACATATGTGCTGCTAAACTCTCTGAGAGTAACGACCCGAAAAACTAACGCCGGCTTTTTTCTGGCCGCACCATAAAAATAACTCTGGTATTGAGAGTCCACATAAAGGCTGCGTTAGGCTCCAAAAAAGGAGCGTAGAGCATTTTTAACGCAGCTTCAACTCTCGATACCAGAGTTGCTTACGCAAGCGGCCAGCCTCAAAAACGTGCTCGTGCACGATTCTCCCATAGGAAACAATGGGGCTGTTTGAGCTGAAAAAAAACCTAACACCTGCAAAAAAGCCGCGTTCAGCTCTTAACGCAGCCCCATTGTTTGCTATGCGGAAACACTTCCTACGTCTGCACCTAACACCCTAACATGTACCCCGAGTCTAAACACCCCTAACCTTACACTTATTAACCCCTAATCTGCCGCCCCTGCTATCGCTGACCCCTGCATATTATTATTAACCCCTAATCTGCCGCTCCGTAAACCGCCGCTACTTACATTATCCCTATGTACCCCTAATCTGCTGCCCTAACATCGCCGACCCCTATATTATATTTATTAACCCCTAATCTGCCCCCCACAACGTCGCCTCCACCTGCCTACACTTATTAACCCCTAATCTGCCGACCGGACCTGAGCGCTACTATAATAAAGTTATTAACCCCTAATCCGCCTCACTAACCCTATAATAAAACATAATTTATGTAAGAACTTACCTGATAAATTCATTTCTTTCATATTAACAAGAGTCCATGAGCTAGTGACGTATGGGATATACATTCCTACCAGGAGGGGCAAAGTTTCCCAAACCTTAAAATGCCTATAAATACACCCCTCACCACACCCACAAATCAGTTTAACGAATAGCCAAGAAGTGGGGTGATAAGAAAAAAAGTGCGAAGCATATAAAATAAGGAATTGGAATAATTGTGCTTTATACAAAAAAATCATAACCACCACAAAAAAAGGGTGGGCCTCATGGACTCTTGTTAATATGAAAGAAATGAATTTATCAGGTAAGTTCTTACATAAATTATGTTTTCTTTCATGTAATTAACAAGAGTCCATGAGCTAGTGACGTATGGGATAATGACTACCCAAGATGTGGATCTTTCCACACAAGAGTCACTAGAGAGGGAGGGATAAAATAAAGACAGCCAATTCCTGCTGAAAATAATCCACACCCAAAATAAAGTTTAACAAAAAACATAAGCAGAAGATTCAAACTGAAACCGCTGCCTGAAGAACTTTTCTACCAAAAACTGCTTCAGAAGAAGAAAATACATCAAAATGGTAGAATTTAGTAAAAGTATGCAAAGAGGACCAAGTTGCTGCTTTGCAGATCTGGTCAACCGAAGCTTCATTCCTAAACGCCCAGGAAGTAGATACTGACCTAGTAGAATGAGCTGTAATTCTCTGAGGCGGAATTTTACCCGACTCAACATAGGCAAGATGAATTAAAGATTTCAACCAAGATGCCAAAGAAATGGCAGAAGCTTTCTGGCCTTTTCTAGAACCGGAAAAGATAACAAATAGACTAGAAGTCTTACAGAAAGATTTCAAAGCTCTAACAACATCCAAAGAATGCAACGATTTCTCCTTAGAATTCTTAGGATTAGGACATAATGAAGGAACCACAATTTCTCTACTAATGTTGTTGGAATTCACAACTTTAGGTAAAATTCAAAAGAAGTTCGCAACACCGCCTTATCCTGATGAAGAATCAGAAAAGGAGACTCACAAGAAAGAGCAGATAATTCAGAAACTCTTCTGGTAGAAGAGATGGCCAAAAGGAACAAAACTTTCCAAGAAAGTAATTTAATATCCAATGAATGCATAGGTTCAAATGGAGGAGCTTGAAGAGCCCCCAGAACCAAATTCAAACTCCAGGAGGAGAAATTGACTTAATGACTGGCTTTATACGAACCAAAGCTTGTACAAAACAATGAATATCAGGAAGAATAGCAATCTTTCTGTGAAAAAGAACAGAAAGAGCAGAGATTTGACCTTTCAAGGAACTTGCGGACAAACCCTTATCTAAACCATCCTGAAGAAATTGTAATATTCTCGGTATTCTAAAAGAATGCCAAGAAAAATGATGAGAAAGACACCAAGAAATATAAGTCTTCCAGACTCTATAATATATCTCTCTGGATACAGATTTACGAGCCTGTAACATAGTATTAATCACAGAGTCAGAGAAACCTCTTTGACCAAGAATCAAGCGTTCAATCTCCATACCTTTAAATTTAAGGATTTCAGATCCTGATGGAAAAAAGGACCTTGAGACAAAAGGTCTGGTCTTAACGGAAGAGTCCACGGTTGGCAAGAGGCCATCCGGACAAGATCCGCATACCAAAACCTGTGAGGCCATGCCGGAGCTACCAGCAGAACAAACGAGCATTCCTTCAGAATCTTGGAAATTACTCTTGGAAGAAGAACTAGAGGCGGAAAGATATAGGCAGGATGATACTTCCAAGGAAGTGAAAATGCATCCACTGCCTCCGCCTGAAGATCCCGGGATCTGGACAGATACCTGGGAAGTTTCTTGTTTAGATGAGAAGCCATCAGATCTATTTCTGGAAGTTCCCACATTTGAACAATCTGAAGAAATACCTCTGGGTGAAGAGACCATTCGCCCGGATGCAACGTTTGGCGACTGAGATAATCCGCTTTCCAATTGTCCATACCTGGGATATAAACCGCAGAGATTAGACAGGAGCTGGATTCCGCCCAAACCAAAATTCGAGATACTTCTTTCATAGCCAGAGGACTGTGAGTCCCTCCTTGATGATTGATGTATGCCACAGTTGTGACATTGTCTTATCTGAAAACAATGAACAACTCTCTCTTCAGAAGAGGCCAAGACTGAAGAGCTCTGAAAATTGCACGGAGTTCCAAAATATTGATCGGAAATCTCACCTCCTGAGATTCCCAAACCCCTTGTGCCGTCAGAGACCCCCACACAGCTCCCCAACCTGTAAGACTTGAATCTGTTGAGATTATAGTCCAGGTCGGAAGAACAAAGAAGCCCCCTGAACTAAACGATGGTGATCTGTCCACCATGTCAGAGAGTGTCGTAAAATCGGTTTAAAGATATTAATTGAGATATCTTTGAGTAATCCCTGCACCAATGGTTCAGCATACAGAGCTGAAGAGGTCGCATGTGAAAACGAGCAAAGGAGATCGCATCTGATGCGGCAGTCCTAAGACCCAACATTTCCATGCATAAGGCTACCAAAGGGAATGATTGTGACTGAAGGTTTTGACAAGCTGATATCAATGTTAAACTTCTCTTGTCTGACAAGAACAGAGTCATAGACACTGAATTTATCTAGAAACCTAAAAAGGTTACCCTTGTCTGAGGAATCAATGAACTGAATGGTAAATTGATCCTCCAACCATGAACTTGAAGAAACAACACAAGTCGATTCGTATGAGATTCTTCGAAAATGAGAAGACTGAGCAAGTACCAAGATATCGTCCAAATAAGGAAATACCAAAACCCTATTCTCTGATTACAGAAGAAGGGCACCGAGAACCTTTGAAAAAAATTCTGTACCTTTCTGAAACAATGTTTCTGAAACCAGAGATTAAGAACGGAATTGATCCAAATTTCTTTGAAGAAAACGTAATCTGCCCCATACCAGCTGAGCTGGAATAAGGGCCGCACCTTCATAGGTACTTAGGAGCTGACTATAGGTTTCTATAAGGCTTGGATATATTCCAAACTGGAAATAGTTTCCAAACTGATACCGCTCCTGAGGATGAAGGATCAGGCTTTTGTTCCTTGTTGTGAGGAAAGGAACGAAATGATTATTTACCCTGGAAAGAAAGGGAAAGCAAAGTTGACTTAGAAGACATGTCAGCATTCCAAGTTTAATCCATAAAGCTTTTCTAGCTAAAATAGCTAGAGACATATACCTGACATCAACTCTAATGATATCAAAAGATGGTATCACCAATAAAATAATTAGCATGTTATAGATAATAATGCTATAAAATTATGATCTGTTACCTGTTGCGCTAAAGCTTCTAACCAAAAAGTTGAAGCTGCAGCAACATCCGCTAAAAATATAGCAGGTCTAAGAAGATTACCTGAACATAAGTAAGCTTTTCTTAGAAAAGATTCAATTTTCCTATCTAAAGGATCCTTAAATGAAGTACTATCTGCCATAGGAATAGTAGTACATTAGCAGGAGTAGAGACAGCCCCATAACCTTAGGGATTTTTGTCCCAAAAAACTCTAATCTGTCAGATGGCACAGGATATAATTTGCTTAAACGTCTAGAAGGAGTAAATAAATTACCCAAATTATTCCATTCCCTGGAAATTACTTCAGAAATAGCATCAGGGAGATAAAACACTTCTGGAATAACTACAGGAGATTTAAAAACCTTATTTAAACGTTTACATTTAGTATCAAGAGGACCAGAATCCTCTATTTCTAATGCAAATAACACTTCTTTAAGTAAAGAACGAATAAATTCCATCTTGAACAAATACAAAGATTTATCAGCATCAACCTCTGAGACAGAAACCTCTGAACCAGAAGAACCATTATCAGTATCAGAATGATGATGTTCATTTAAAAATTCATCTGAAAAAAAGAGAAGTTTTAAAAGACTTTTATGTATACTAGAAGGAGAAATAACAGACATAGCCTTCTTAATGGATTTAAAAAATAAAATCTCTTATGTTATCAGGAACACTCTGAAAATTAGATGTTGACAGACAGCAACAGGTAATGTAATAGTACTAAAGGAAATTTTATCTGCATTAATAAGTTTGACATGACATGCAATACAAATAACAGCTGGAGAAACAGATACCAAAAGTTTATAGCAGACTTAGCTTGGTAGCTCCAGCACTGTGCAGTGATTTTCCTGTAGTATCTTCTGACTCAGTTGCAACGTGGAACATCTTGCAATATGTAAAAGAAAAAAACAACATATAAAGCAAAATTGATCAAATTCCTTAAATGACAGTTTCAGGAAAGGGAAAAAAAAATGCCAGTGAACAAGCTTCTAGCAACCAGAAGCAATAAATAATGAGACTTAAATAATGTGGAGACAAAAATGACGCCCATATTTTTTAGCGCCAAAAAAGACGCCCACATTATTTGGCGCCTAAAATGTTTTTGGCGCCAAAAATGACGCCACATCCGGAACGCCGACATCTTTGACGCAAAATAACGTCAAAAAATGACGCAACTTCCGGCGACACGTATGACGCCGGAAACGGAAAAGAATTTTTGCGCCAAAAAAGTCCGCGCCAAGAATGACGCAATAAAATGAAGCATTTTCAGCCCCCGCGAGCCTAACAGCCCACAGGGAAAAAAGTCAAATTTTTGAGGTAAGAAAAAATATGATAATTCAATGCATAATCCCAAATATGAAACTGACTGTCTGGAAATAAGGAAAGTTGAACATTCTGAGTCAAGGCAAATAAATGTTTGAATACATATATTTAGAACTTTATAAATAAAGTGCCCAACCATAGCTTAGAGTGTCACAGAAAATAAGACTTACTTACCCCAGGACACTCATCTACATGTTTGTAGAAAGCCAAACCAGTACTGAAACGAGAATCAGTAGAGGAAATGGTAAATATAAGAGTATATCGTCGATCTGAAAAGGGAGGTAAGAGATGAATCTCTACGACCGATAACAGAGAACCTTATGAAATAGACCCCGTAGAAGGAGATCACTGCATTCAATAGGCAATACTCTCTTCACATCCCTCTGACATTCACTGCACGCTGAGAGGAAAACCGGGCTCCAACTTGCTGCGGAGCGCATATCAACGTAGAATCTAGCACAAACTTACTTCACCACCTCCCTTGGAGGCAAAGTTTGTAAAAACTGATTTGTGGGTGTGGTGAGGGGTGTATTTATAGGCATTTTAAGGTTTGGGAAACTTTGCCCCTCCTGGTAGGAATGTATATCCCATACGTCACTAGCTCATGGACTCTTGTTAATTACATGAAAGAAATAGTATTAACCCCTAATCTGCCCTCCCTAACATCGCCGACACCTAACTTCAATTATTAACCCCTAATCTGCCGACTGGAGCTCACCGCTATTCTAATAAATGTATTAACCCCTAAAGCTAAGTCTAACCCTAACACTAACACCCCCCTAAGTTAAATATAATTTAAATCTAACGAAATTAATTAACTCTTATTAAATAAATTATTCCTATTTAAAGCTAAATACTTACCTGTAAAATAAATCCTAATATAGCTACAATATAAATTATAATTATATTATAGCTATTTTAGGATTTATATTTATTTTACAGGTAACTTTGTATTTATTTTAACCAGGTACAATAGCTATTAAATAGTTAAGAACTATTTAATAGCTAAAATAGTTAAAATAATTACAAAATTACCTGTAAAATAAATCCTAACCTAAGTTACAATTAAACCTAACACTACACTATCAATAAATTAATTAAATAAACTACCTACAATTACCTACAATTAACCTAACACTACACTATCAATAAATTAATTAAATACAATTCCTACAAATAACTACAATGAAATAAACTAACTAAAGTACAAAAAATAAAAAAGAACTAAGTTACAAAAAATAAAAAAATATTTACAAACATAAGAAAAATATTACAACAATTTTAAACTAATTACACCTACTCTAAGCCCCCTAATAAAATAACAAAGACCCCCACAATAAAAAATGCCCTACCCTATTCTAAATTACTACAGTTTAAAGCTCTTTTACCTTACCAGCCCTGAACAGGGCCCTTTGCGGGGCATGCCCCAAGAAGTTCAGCTCTTTTGCCTGTAAAAAAATAAACATACAATACCCCCCCCAACATTACAACCCACCACCCACATACCCCTAATCTAACCCAAACCCCCCTTAAATAAACCTAACACTAAGCCCCTGAAGATCTTCCTACCTTATCTTCACCATACCAGGTTCACCGATCCGTCCTGAAGAGCTCCTCCGATGTCCTGATCCAAGCCCAAGCGGGGGGCTGAAGAGGTCCATGATCCGGCTGAAGTCTTCATCCAAGCGGGAGCTGAAGAGGTCCATGATCCGGATGAAGTCTTCATCCAAGCGGGAGCTGAAGAGGTCCATGATCCGGATGAAGTCTTCTATCAACGGCATCTTCAATCTTCTTTCTTCCGGATCCATCTTGCAGACCTCCGACGCGGAACATCCTCTTCTCCCGACGCCTACTAGCCGAATGACTGTTCCGATCAGCCAATAGAATGCGAGCTCAATCTGATTGGCTGATTGGATCAGCCAATCGGATTGAACTTGATTCTGATTGGCTGATTCCATCAGCCAATCAGAATATTCCTACCTTAATTCCGATTGGCTGATAGAATCCTATCAGCCAATCGGAATTCGAGGGATGCCATCTTGGATGACGTCCCTTAAAGGAACCGTCATTCGGCTAGTAGGCATCGGGAGAAGAGGATGTTCCGCGTCGGAGGTCTGCAAGACCCTATAATATAGGATACGCAATTTACGTAAGGGGATCTGCGGTATGGAAAAGTTGCGGCTGAAAAGTGAGCGTTAGACCCTATTTTGAGTGACTCCAAATACCGGAGGTAGCCTAAAACCAGCGTTAGGAGCCTCTAACGCTGGTTTTCACGGCTAACGCCAAACTCCAAATCTAGGCCTTAGTGAGGTAGATTCCAACACTGCAGGTAATCTTGCCCAAAATAATTTCATACCCATCTAAAATGAATTGCTGGAACTCAAGCCATTATATGTTTTAACACCTCTGATGTAATTTCACAGTAGTCCTCAAAAAGTTTAACCACAATGTGACAAAATATTTTTAGATCTACTTAAAACCAATTAATACACATAATTTTCAGTTGCTCTGATAGACATATATTGACATATTCATGAATACAGCAATTGTTTAACAAAGAGTGACACCTAACAGTTGATTTTTAAAACAGTAATCAAATACAGAATTTTTTTTTATCAAAGTACAGAACACATTAATTGTAATATTACATTGTAATATTTTTTGGAAAACAATTATAAACTGATATGTGTTTCTTTCTTGGACTAAATGCTATTTTTCAAATGTAAAATAAGCAAACATACGTTAAAGGGAAATTAAATCATACTTACCATAATTATAAGTAAAAATAAGTGAGACTCAATATAGAATTTACAGTAGCTATGATTTAATTTTCATTTATTTTGATTCATAACACTCACCAGTGAATTACTTCAAAAACAATAAATACAAGGTTCAGTAACATTGTGCTTTGCATAGTTCCTTAGAAGATATATCTGACTGCTGCTAAAGAAGTGGAAACAAAAAAAAAGTTACTGCTAATATCGTTATTATTGGTATTCTACATCAATGTATTAGATGAAGAAAACTCATTCTATGGAGGTTCTATTATCACACAGGCAGACCTCTTCTTGACTGAGATGTTCTGTCGGAAAATTGCTTATCCCTAGAAAGTAAACTGCTGTGATGTCCATAAAAACACATTAGCCAATTTAGAATTTTTCAGCATATATAGTGCCCTCCCCTAATATTGGCATTTTGGTAAATATGAGAATATCCTCTACTCTCATCCAAAAATAAACTTCAATAAATTTAATAAATCTTCAATTTGTCAGAAACTACTGGAACTTCAAATAGGATTGGGTTCCATGGTCAGTTAAAACCAAAATTATTATTTTTTTGTCAATAAACACCAGAGGTGGGTTTGGTGCACACAGAGAGGTATCCATATGGAAAAGTACCTCATGCCCACAGTTAAATATGGTGGTGGTTCTTTAATGCTTTGGGGCTGTTTTTCTGCCAGAAGACCTGGACATTTTGTTAGGATACATGGCATTGTGGATTCTATCAAATATTAACAGATACTAAATGAACACCTGACTGCATCTGCCAGAAAGCTTAAAATGGGCTGTGGTTGGATCTTCCTGCAAGAGAATGATCCAAAATATACCTCAAAATCAGTACAAAAATGGTTTACTGAAAATGTTTAGTATAGGTAAGGATGCTCCAGGCAAGAACAGTTCAAATCTCTAAATAAAGGTAAAGAAGTTCTTTATAAACAATGTAATACTATCCAACAGGTAAAATGGATAAGTGGGAACAAATTAAGAAATAACATTTTGCAATGTCCTGTCCTTTTCCAGGTTGAACTTGTCTAGCCAAATATCTGTTTTCATGTAAGATTCTCAGAAGGACTCATTATAATAATATATTTAAAATAAAAACACAATTGTATGCCTTTCTGTACTCTGCATTGAGTTTCACCAGAACCTTGGCAAATGTTCTCTGTAAGGTGGATATCCCAAAAGGGCAGGTATACAAACTTGAAATAATTGCTTAAAAAGGCAAATCTGAGAAAACAACATCAGCCAATGGGTTTGGGGAGCTGAGACATTTAGTTCAACTTTAGGTAGATAAACCTACAGAGGAGTAATTTACATATACAGTGACCACAAGTCTAATACAGTCATTAATAGAAAAAAAAACATTCTTCACTGTGGAGGAACATTCTGGACATCTTTGAAATGGAAAAGCAATGGAATTTAATTGCAAAGCATCATCCATTCCATGTGATTTGTGGAAACTAAGGACATGACAAAATTATTCATTAGTATAGCATTCTTAAACTTGATATTTTAAACTCGATAGGTGATTTATCTGTAGGCCAGCTAACCAGCATTCTGAGGCTTTAATGACAGAGGTCATACATAATAGGTGTTTGATATAATATAGCTGGAAACAGGAAGATTCTCTACACATTGGTTTCCATTTTGTCATACATGGGATCATAAAATGCACCAGAATGATCTATTGGGAAGATCATCTTTTTTTACAATCATGTAAACCTCAGGTGAGCCAGCAAAGGACTGATTAATTTAATAATATAAAATGTTTGCATGATAGCCAAACCCAAATTCCAAAGAAAAGTCTGGGGAACAATTGGTAACTGACTATCTTGTCCAGAGGACAGAACAAAAAGTATTGGTATCATAAAGAGAATAGGTCTTTTTAACCCTTCTGCTGATTTTTGTCCTTTTGAAAAAGCCTGGCTGCAAACCGGGAAAAACGTTTAGCGGTTGTTTGCAACAATTGTTGGCATCTGATCCAGACTGTGCACTGTATAAGGCAGATCACGTGACCCCTGCTTCATTGGTCTCCGGAGACGCTCAGAAGCCGGTGGCCGCATGAAGAGAAAGATCATCACTCTTTCTGTATTATACAGAAATCACTGTTTTTTTACTTTCTTCCTTCCAGTAAGTGCATTTTATGCTTGTGTACTGTTTTATGTAAAAAAAAAAATCACTCGAATCGGGCCATGCACTTTTTCTTTCATGTATAACACTCCTAGGACTGTTAATCTTCAGGAACTTAGATTTTTCCCTATGAATGTTGAGGCCAAGGTGTGCTGATGTGGCTGTCACATTTTTGGTCTCTTGCATCTGTTGATGGGTATGGGAGAGTAGGACCAGATAATCTGCAAAGTCCAAGTCATCGAGCTGCATCCAAGGTGTCTAGTGGATTTAATTTCTTCTTCCTGTTGTAGATGTATTCATAATTCAGTCACTGGCCAGCAGGAAGAGAAAAGGTGAGCGCAAACAACCCTGGCATACTCCGGTCCTCACTTGAAAGGCTTCCATGAGTTGTCCTCCATGGACTACCTTGCAGGTAATTTCCTTTTAAGAGTTCCTAATGATTTTTATGAGTTTATCTGGCACACTGTGATGGCAGAGGCATTTCCAAAGGGTTTCTATGTCCATGCTATTAAATGCCTTTTCATAGTCAATAAAGTTGACATAGAGGGAAGAGTTCCATTCTATCAATTGCTCAATGATAATGTGCAGTGTTGAAATCTGGTCTGAGCAGGACCTATCTTTGCAGAAGCCAGCTTGCTGGTCTCGCAACTAAGCTTCGACTTGCTCCTTCATTCTGTTCAGGAAGACTCTGTTGAACACTTTGCCTTGGATTGATAGAAGAGTTATCCCTCTGTAGTCTACACAGTTACTCAGATCCCCTTTCTTGGAGATCTTGATGAGATATCCCTCTCTCCAGTCTGATGGCACCTTTTCCTCTTCCCAGAACTTTCCAAACATGGGGTAGAGCATGTCTAATGATGTGTCAATGTCTATTTTCAGTGCAAAAATGTTGTCAGGTCCTGCTGTTATCCCATTTCTCACTTGTTTGATGGCTTGCCATATTTCTTCCTAAGTTGGTCTACTGCAATCAACTGGAAAGCCCCTGAATAGTTGTATGTCTAGTAGGGACTGTGGCATGGGCTTGTTCAGCAGCTCTTAAAAGTACTTAATTCATCTTCTTTGTTAGCCTTTGTTACCCATGAATGTCTTCCCAGCTTTTACAGGTCTTTCTTGCTTGATGTACCTGCTGGAGAGATTCCTTGTTCTGCCATAGAGTTTTTTCAAGTTCCCATGGCTTGCTTCTTACTGGGCTTGTGTGGCATGACCACTAATGAATCTTTGTTTGTCTACTCTTAAGCTTCTCTTTGCTTCCTTGTTGGTTTTGGTGTACTTGCTTTTGCTTTGTCTGCTCTTGTATGGCTGGTGTTGACTGCAGCTTTCTTTCCTATCTCTCTTGGGCTTTGTGGAAAGTTTTGGTGGATATCGATTCATTATGTTTTGTGTTTCTTGGGACCCAGTACCTCCTGGCAGGTTGGTATCACTGTTTCTTTCATCTTCGCCCACTGATTTGTTACTTGGTTACTGTCATCTTCTAGTTCTTGAAACACTTGTTGCTAAGGGGGACTGTGTACTCACTCCATTTTTGTACGTCTTTAAGGAGGGTGGTGTTATATTGCTGGTGTTGGTTTGACATCCATGTTTTCTTTCGCTTTAGCTTCTACCTGGTCACAACAAGATGATGATCTAACACCACGTCTGTTCCTCTTATCACTCTCACATCCTACAGGGACCTCTGAAACCTCTTGGCAATGCAGACTTTGTGAATCTTTTGAATAATTTGGAGTTGTTTAGTGGGAGATTAAAGTCAAAATTAAATTTCATGGCTCAGATAGAGCATGCGATTTTAAGAGAATTTTCAGTTGACTTATATTATCAAATTTAGTTAATTCTCTTGGTATGTTCTATTGAAAAGGATATATAGATAGGCTCAGGGGCAACAATGCACTAGATGGTGATTGGTAGCTATGCACATATGCCTTTTATCACTATTTCACCAGATGTGTTCACCTAGCTCTTGGTAGTGTATTGAACTACACGGGTGAAATATATGCAAGCGACGGTTCAGTAATAAAATGCTGTTTATCACATTAGAGCATATTCTTCTTACATTGTTATGCCCCCTAAGTAGCTGACCAATAAATATAGTCAAATAACATTCTAAACGTGCTGATAATAATACATGACAAAGAAAATTAAGTGTAAAAAAAGATATTCTGATGCAAAAATCACGTCAGCATTTCATTTTTGCATTAATTATGAGTTTAATCCCTTTGCGGGAGTTAAATTAATAGGTAGCTTGGCTCGAAATACTAAAATAATATGCTGAGAAAAACGAGAGCATGTAATTTTTGTATCAGAATGTCCCTTTAATACAACATCATTGTAAATACCAGCTGCATTTTACTATGCATAAATGTATTTAATATATTAGTACATTAGTATCTATAATCATATATCAGTGTCGTTTTAAGAATTACTGTCATATGCCACTTATTTTAATGTGTGTGTTTCTAGAGAGGTTTCAGTACCAATTAGTTTAAGATTCTATCATTCATAATAAAATTAAAACCATGAATATGAGTTATCCAATAGTATAGTGCAAAGCCTATCATGCTTCTTATTACAAAAATGTAAAACAATTTTACCATAGTGATAACCTTCCACACGGTACACTTTGTAATTATAACTGCTGTTTTACAGGGAAATGTCACAAGTACAAATGCTATCAGGCAAATGTTAGAACAGATTAGGTTTTATGAAGATCCTTTTATCATGTTGACCTAGTTTTCAGAAATGGATTAAAAAAGACTTTGTTTCCACAGCAATTTATAATGTGTTACCCTAACAAAACGAATCAAGGAATAAAATAACACGCTGTCCTTGTTATAGGGCTTTATCACCTGCTCAAGAAATAAATCTACTGAAAAAATAATAATAATTTTAAAACCAATAAACGTCTTTATATATTTAGATACCTGGATTTTAAAGAATATTCATCAATCCTTTATTGTAGGTACTTACTGATACCTTACAGGGTGCTAATTTTTTAGGGGTTACAACCTGCTCGGGGGAACATAGGAAGAAACAGAGGCTGCACCAACACAGCGGGAATTTCATGGGAAAACCACTCCTACCCACAAGATAACAGAGAATAATATTGTTATTAAGATTAGCAAAATAATGTAATCAGCCTCTTACACCAGTTTGTTTAAAGGGACACTGAACCCAAATTTTTTCTTTCATGATTCAGATACAGCATGAAAATATAAGCAACTTTCTAATTTACTCCTATTATCAAATGTTCTTTATTCTCTTGGAATCTTTATTTGAAATGCAAGAATATAAGTTCAGATGCCGGCCCATTTTTGGTGAACAACCTGGGTTGTCCTTGCTGATTGGTGGATAAATTCATCCAACAATAAAAAAGTGCTGTCCAGAGTTCTGAAAAAAAAAGCTTAGATGCCTTATTTTTCAAATAAAGATAGCAAGAGAACAAAGAAAAATTGATAATAGGAGTAAATTAGAAAGTTGCTTAAAATTGCATGCTCTATCTGAATCACAAAATAAAAATTTGGGTTTAGTGTCCCTTTAATAAAGGTATGAACTTTGTGCTATCTTATGAGTGACCATTTTGATACATTTATTGATAGACATAAATTTCCACCTCTCCTCAAACTGAAGGATCATTTTAAGGAATCTTCAGATATAGGCACAACAACAACTTTAAAAATACTCAGAAAATTTGAACCAATAAACAATCAGGCTACTATCAAAACAATCACTAGGATGGTCTCTAAAGACTTGCTAGAAACCCCATGTACTACTGGCAGATCTAATTTAACTAAAGAGGAATATCAATCATTGAAAGAACTCGCCACAGACCCCAATATTGTGATCTGCAATTTCCTGTGCTTTTAACTTGCGCTAGCGATGTACAGCTTAGCCTAATGCCAAATAAGCTATTTAAAATTTTGAAATATAAACTGTATTCTATATTGTTTCTTTTCTCTTTTTGTCTTTATAAAAGATTTAGAACTTTATGCATTTTTACACTATGGACTCCCTTTGTCTCTTGGTTACTTCATGTAACTTAGTTCACCTAAGTAATTATTTTTTATACACATTGTATTTCTGGTTATAATTAACCACAGCTATACTTTATAATTTAACTCTTTCACTATTCACTCCCTATATATTTATTTATTTATTTCTTCCCTTGAGGAATTTATACTAAAACTAACAGAATTGTGTCTCACACTTAACTATTTTTTATTTAAAAAAAAAAAAAATTCCAGCAGAAAGTGGGTACAGCCATGTGGTCGAACATGGCACCCTCTTATGAAACCTTATTTATGGAGCATTATGAGAGTACATGGGTGTTTTTGTTCACCCACAGGTCCAGCATTACAAACACTAAATAGATTATTTTTCTTTGGTTTGGAGAATCTTTGGTGCAATATTTTTACACACTTGAGACACCAATCCAGCTAAAGTTGCATTATGATATACAACAAATAGATTTCCTTGACCTACATATTTACAAATTGAATAACTCACTGGCAACCACACTGTACAGTAAACCAATGGACAGGAATTCTTTATTGCATGTGAAAAAACACAATTTATGTAAGAACTTACCTGATAAATGAATTTCTTTATATTGGCAAGAGTCCATGAGCTAGTGACGTATGGTATATACATTCCTACCAGGAGGGGGCAAAGTTTCCCAAACCTCAAATGCCTATAAATACACCCCTCACCACACCCACAACTCAGTTTAATGAATAGCCAAGTAGTTAGGTGATAACAAAAAGGAGTAAAAAAAGCATACAAAAAGAGGAACTGGAAATATAATTGTGCTTTTATACAAAAAATACAAAGGGTGGGCCTCATGGACTCTTGCCAATATGAAAGAAATTAATTTATCAGGTAAGTTCTTACATAAATTATGTTTTCTTTCATTTAATTGGCAAGAGTCCATGAGCTAGTGACGTATGGGATAGAAATACCCAAGATGTGGAAGTCCACAGAAGAGTCACTAGAGAGGGAGCTATTTCCAGTGAGAAATTAAATCCACACAATAATTAAGTTTTTTCTTAAAAAAACTTAAATCAAAAGCAGTAGAATCAAACTGAGACAGCTACCTGAAGAACTTTTCTACCAAAGACTGCTTCAGAATAAGCAAAATACATCAAAATGGTAAAAACAATAAAAGTATGCAAAGAAGACCAAATTACTGATTTGCAAATTTGATCAACTGAAGCTTCATTCTGAAAAAGCCCAAGAAATGGCGACTAAACTTAGTAGAATGAGTTGTAAATCTCTGAGGCGGAGCCTGCCCTGCCTCCAAATAAGCCTTGAGAAACAAAAGCTTTAACGAGGATGCCAAAGAAATGGCAGAGGCTTTCTAACCTTCTCTGGAAACAGAAAAACAACAAATAGACTAGAAGTCTTCTGAAATCCTAGTAACCTTGATATAGAATTATAAAGCTCTTACCACATCCAAAGGATGTAAAGAACTCTCAAAGAATTCTTTAGGATTAGGACACAAAGAAGGAACAACAATTTCTCTACTAATGTTGTTCAAATTTACAACCATAGGAAAAAAAGAAGTCCACAAAACAACGTATCTAAATGAAAAAATCAGATAAGGAGACACACAAGAGAGAGCTAATAAAACAGAAACTCTTGTAGCAGAAGAGATAGTCAAAAGAAACAATGCTTTCCAAGAAAGTAGATAATCTTCAAAGAAAATATAGGTTTAAAAGAAAGAGCCTGCAAAATCCTTAAACCAAATAAGACTCCAAAAAGGAGAAATTAATAAATGAACAGGATTGATACCAACCAAAGCCTGAACAAAACAGTGAATATCATGAAGTTTAAACAATCTTTCTAGGAAATAAAACAAAAAGAACAGAGATTTGTCCCTTCAAAAAATTTGCAGACAAACTTATCCAAACCATCCTGAGAAGAACACCATAAAATATAGCTTTTACAAACCTGATAATACATGTTCCTTGAAACAGACTTATAAGCCTGCAACATAGTGATAAAAACTGAGTCAGAGAAACCTCTATGACTAAACACTAATCAATTTCCATACCATCAAATTAGTAATTTGAGATCCTGATGGAAAAATAGCCCCTAAAACAAGAGGGCTGGCCAAAGAAAAAGCGGCCAAGGATGGCAACTGGACATCCGAACAATATCCACATACCAAACCTGTGAGTCTATGCTGATGCTATCAGAAAAACATGAGACTGTTCCAATATGATCTTGGAAATCACCCTTGAAAGAAAAAAACAGAGGCAGAAAGATGTAGTTAAGTTGCAAAACCAAGACACTGCTAATGCATCCACCATTTCCGCCTGAGGACCCTGGACCTGAAAAGGTACCTGGGAAATTGAGAAAACACATCTGTATAGAGATACCACTCTCCCGGCTGTAAAGACTGATGAATGAGATAATCCACCTCCCAAATGTCTAAACCTGAGATTAAAATCGTAGAAATAAGACAGGAGATGAATTCCATCTAAGAACGTGTTCAAGATACTTCTTAATTGCTAAGGAACTGCGAGTCCCTATTTGAAGATTGACATTTGCCACAGTTGTGATATTATCTGTCTGAAAGCAAAAGGAAAAGTTCTCTCCTATAAGAGGCCAAGCCTGAAAGAGCTCTGAAAATAGCACAGAGTTCTAAAATATCAATGGGAAACCTCGCCTCTTGAAGTTTCCAAACCCCTTGTGCTTTTAGAGACCCTCAGACAGCTCCCCAACCTGTAAGACTTGCATCCATTGAGAATACAGTTGAGGAAGGAAGAACAAAAGGAGGCCCCCTGAAGAAAACAATGATAGTCTAATCACCAAAACAGAGAGAGTTAAGTGTTAGGATTTAAGAATATCAACTGTGATATCTGAAAACAATCCCTGCACCATTGATTCAGTATGCAAAGCAAAAAAGGTCTCAGATGAAAAACGAGCAAAGGGAACCACCCCCAATGCTGCAGTACTGAGACCTAAAACTTCCATGCACATAGCCACTGAAAAGAATGTTCTATACTGTAAGTTAGACAGGCTAATGCCAATTACATTTGACTTTTGTCCGATAAAGACAAAAACATGAACACAGAATCCATCTAGAAACCCAAAAAGATGTGACCCTTGTCTGAGGAATCATGAAACTCTTAGGTAAATTAAATCCTCAAACCATGTCTTGAAGAAACAAAACTAGTTGATTTATGAGATAAAAAAAAAGATTAAGCTAATACCAAGATACCAACCAAATAAGGAAACACCACAATACCCTACTGTCTGATTACAGAAAGAAGGGCACCCAGAACCTTTGAAAAGATTCATAAAGCTGTCGCTATACCAAATGGAAAATCGACAAATTGGTAAAGCTTATCTTAAAAAGAGAATCTCAGAATCCACAAGTGGTCTGAATGAAATAAAATATGAGGATAAACATCCTGTAAAATGGAGTGGACATGCTCCATGCTGAACAAAAAGGCATAATAGTCCTTATAATCGCCAACTTGAAAGTTGAGACTCTAACAAAACAATATAAAGTCTTCAGATCCAAGTTGGACTGAATAAACCTTTCTTCTTTGGGACAAAGAATAGAATTGAATAAAAACCCAATCCCTGTTCCTGCTAAAGAACTCCTAAAAAAAAATAATTCACAGAGTGTACGGAGAAAGATTCTTCCCATAGAAGGTCTCATTCTAAAAATCTATTCAAACTCTAAGAATAATATAGATTTTGGAATGAGTTCATCCAAAAGCAATCTAATCTGCCCCCCACCAGAAGGACTGGTTTGAGAACCGCACCTTCATGCAGACTAATAACTAGTAATTATATAGAGTTTTTCTCCCAGAAGGATAAAGAAAATAAACACTTTTTCAGTGCTTACATTCGGAGTTAACCAAATTAGCAGCTGATAAAAACAGTTGTTATTATTACCCAAATAAATGGTACACAATAAATTGACCTTGTAGTCAGGACATTCACCAACTGATACATAACCGGACTAAAAGCAGGGCAGAAAAAAC
This sequence comes from Bombina bombina, assembly GCF_027579735.1. Taxonomy (NCBI): domain Eukaryota; kingdom Metazoa; phylum Chordata; class Amphibia; order Anura; family Bombinatoridae; genus Bombina; species Bombina bombina. Next base: position 629,910,269 of record NC_069503.1, on the reverse strand, counting down.
TCTAAACCTCCAAATAGTGGAGATAATGGCCTCTATTTATCAAGCTGTCAACCGCAAATACGCTGGTTCCACAGCGTATTTGTGGCGAGTCTGATTCACCGTAGTTATCAAACCCTACAGACCGGCAAAAGTAGAATATAGTGACGTAACATACGATCTGCCGGACTCAGTCCGACACAGATCGATGCTTACGTCACTACAGATGTTCCGAACGCAAGTTCGGCACAATCTGACTACTTTTGGAAGTTATCAAAAAACTAGCAGGTACGCTCGCCACTATTCCGGCCCAGCGTACCTGGTTTTCAATCAATGGGAGTCTGACAGCAGCGAAAGCTCATGTTCGCTGCTGCCCGATATCCCATTGATTCCTATGGGAAATGTCTACACCTAAAACCCTAACATGTACCCCGAGTCTAAACACCCCTAATCTGCCCCCCCCTACACCGCCGCCACCTACATTATACTTATTAATCCCTAATCTGCCCCCCCTACACCGCCGCCACCTACATTATACTTATTAACCCCTAATCTGCCCCCCCTACACCTCCGCCACCTACATTATACTTATTAACCCCTAAACCGCCGCTCCCGGAGCCCGCCGCAACTAAATAAAGTGTTTAACCCCTAAACTACCGCTCACTGACCCCGCCGCCACCTACATTAAATTTATTAACCCCTAATCTGACCCCCCCTACACCGCTGCCACCTACATTAAATTTATTAACCCCTATTCTCCCGCCCCCAACGTCGCCGCCACTATATTAAATTTATTAACCCCTAAACCTAAATCTAACCCTAACCCTAACACCCCCTAACTTAAATATAATTTAACTTAATCTAAATAAATATTCCTATCATGAAATAAATTATTCCTATTTAAGAATAAATACTAACCTATAAAATAAACCCTAAGATAGCTACAATATAACTAATAGTTACATTGTAGCTATTTTAGGATTTATTTTTATTTTACAGGCAACTTTGTATTTATTTTAACTAGGTACAATGGTTATTAAATAGTTATTAACTATTTAATAACTTCCTAGTTAAAATAAATACAAATATACCTGTAAAATAAAACCTAACCTAAGTTACAATTACACCTAACACTACACTATAATTACATTAATTACCTAAATTAAAATAAATTCATTACAATTAAATTAAATAAACTAAAGTACAAAAAAAACAAACACTAAATTACAGAAAATAATAAAATAATTACAAGAATTTTAAACTAATTACTCCTAATCTAATCCCCCTAATAAAATGAAAAAGCCCCCCAAAATAAAAAAAATCCTACCCTATACTAAATTACAAATAGCCCTTAAAAGGGCCTTTTGCGGGGCATTGCCCCAAAGTAATCAGCAATTTTACCTGTAAAAAAAAATACAATCCCCCCCAACATTACAACCCACCACCCACACACCCAACCCTACTCTAAAACCCACCCAATCCCCCCTTAATAAAACCTAACACTACCCCCTTGAAGATCCCCCTACCTTGAGACGTCTTCACCCAACCAGGCAGAATTGTGGTCCTCCAGATGGGCAGAAGTCTTCATCCAGATGGCATCTTCTATCTTCATCCATCCGGAGCGGAGTGGGTCCATCTTCAAGACATCCGACGTGGAGCATCCTTCCAGGCTGACAACTACCCGACGAATGAATATTCCTTTAAATTACGCTATCCAAGATGGTGTCCCTTGAATTCCGATTGGCTGATAGAATTCTATCAGCCAATCGGAATTGAGGTAGGAAAAATCCTATTGGCTGATGCAATCTGATTGGAACAGCCAATAGAATGCGAGCTCAATCCTATTGGCTGATTGCATCAGCCAATAGAATTTTTCCTACCTTAATTCCGATTGGCTGATAGAATTCTATCAGCCAATCAGAATTCAAGGGATGCCATCTTGGATGACGTCATTTAAAGGAATATTCATTTGTTGGGTAGTCGTCGGCCTGGAAGGATGCTCCGCGTCGGATGTCTTGAAGATGGACCCGCTCCGGATGGATGAAGATAGAAGATGCCGCCTGGATGAAGACTTCTGCCCGTCTGGAGGTCCTCTTCTGCCCGGATAGGATGAAGACTTCTGTCTGTCTGGAGGACCACTTCTGCCCAGTTGGGTGAAGACATCTCAAGGTATGGTGATCTTCAAGGGGGTAGTGTTAGGTTTTATTAAGGGGGGATTGGGTGGGTTTTAGAGTAGGGTTGGGTGTGTGGGTGGTGGGTTGTAATGTTGGGGGGGGTATTGTATTTTTTTTTACAGGTAAAAGAGCTGATTACTTTGGGGCAATGCCCCGCAAAAGGCCCTTTTAAGGGCTATTTGTAATTTAGTATAGGGTAGGGATTTTTTTATTTTGGGGGGCTTTTTTATTTTATTAGGGGGGATTAGATTAGGTGAAATTAGTTTAAAATTCTTGTAATTATTTTATTATTTTCTGTAATTTAGTGGGGGGGGTTTGTACTTTAGTTAATTTTATTTTAATTGTAATTAATTTATTTTAATGTAGGTATTAATGTAATTATAGTGTAGTGTTAGGTGTAATTGTAACTTAGGTTAGGATTTATTTTACAGGTACTTTTGTATTTATTTTAACTAGGTAGTTATTAAATAGTTAATAACTATTTAATAACTATTGTACCTAGTTAAAATAAATACAAAGTAGCCTGTAAAATAAAAATAAATCCTAAAATAGCTATAATGTAACTATTAGTTATATTGTAGCTATCTTGGGGTTTATTTTATAGGTACGTATTTATTCTTAAATAGGTATAATTTATTTCATGATAGGAATATTTATTTAGATTAATTTAAATTATATTTAAGTTAAGGGGTGTTAGGGTTAGGGTTAGACTTAGGTTTAGGGGTTAATAACTTTAATATAGTGGTGGCGACGTTGGGGCAGGAGATTAGGGGTTAATAAATTTAATGTAGGTGGCGGCGGGGTCCATGAGTGGCGGTTTAGGGGTTAAACATTTTATTTAGTTGTGGCGGGGTCCGGGAGCGGCGGTTTAGGGGTTAATAAATATAATGTAGGTGGCGGTGGGCTCCGGGAGCGGCAGTTTAGGGGTTAAACACTTTATTTAGGTGCGGTGGGCTCCGGGAGCAGAGGTTTAGGGGTTAAACACTTTATTAGAGTTGCGGTGGGCTCCGAGAGCGGCGGTTTAGGGGTTAATAAATTTATTAGAGTTGTGGCGGGGTCCGGAAGCGGCGGTTTAGGGGTTAATAACTTTATTTAGTTGCTGGGGGGCTCCGGGAGCGGCGGTATAGGGGGTAAACAGTTTAGTATAGTGTGGGCGCTTAGTGACAGGGTACCAAGAAAGCTGCAAATAAGCCAAAGAGCAGCGAGATCGATGTTAGTTAACAACAGCCCGCTGCTCATTGCATCGTACTTGGTGTGCGGCTTTTTGACAGCTTTCTTGATAATTTTGGCAAACGCATTCAGGTCCGCGGCAGCGATGTTAGGCGATCTTAGGCGAGCGTATTGGTGTCGTCGAATGTAAGAAAGTCGACGGATTGATAACTAGAGGCCAATAGAAATCAAACAAATTATTATCCTAGAGATAATAAAAAATATTTGAAATCATAATAATAGATATAGTAAACATAATAAAATGAATACATCAGAAGTAAATAAACAGAGTTATATACTTGAGAATCTAAAACTGCTTATGCTAACTGCTCAGTGCTCAACAACAAAAAGGTTGAAAAAAACAGTAATGTCAGCCACAGATAAAGTTGAGCTAAAAATATAAACAGTAAGTGAATATGCTCTACTAAGGTTATATTCAAACTCTAAGGAATCCTAAAAATAAGAATCAATTTCCATAAAAATAGTAGTACAATCCAAAAAGGGAATCAGGATAAACCATTCTTTAGAACATAGTACAGATAGTATCTTGAATAGGAGAAAACCTCAGGAGCAAAATTAAAATCTTAAAATCCAGATTATAAAATAACATACAGCTAGATTACGAGTTTTGAGCGCTATAGAGAAATTAACGAACGCAACAAAAGTTACGTTATTTAATTTCTTGTAGCGCTGCTATTACAAGTTTTCAAACATGCGCCTTTTGCGTGCTATATGGTTGCGTTGAGCTCCATACTGCACACAATCAGAGTGCTGCTGAGACGTGCTTGTGCACGATTTCCCCATAGAGTTCAAACAAAACGTCCATAACGCAGCCCCATTGATGTCTATGGGGAAAAAAATACTGTTTAAACCTAACACCCTGACATAAACCCTACGTCTAATCACCCCTAATCTGCTTCCCCCAACATCGCCAACGCCTGCCTACAGTTATAAACCCCTAATCTGCTGCTCCCAATATTGCCGCCACCTAAATAAAATTATTAACCTCTAATCTGACGCTCCCTATATTGCCGCCACTATACTAAATTTATTAACCCCTAAACCACCAGCCTCCCACATCACAACAAGCTAAATTAAACTATATTAGCCCCTAAACCTAACCCTAACCCTAATGTAACCCTAACCCTAACACCCCCTAACTTTAACATAATAAAAATATAGCTAAATTAAATTTACAATTATTAACTAAATACACCTATTAACCTCTAAACTGCCAGCCCCCCCCCCACATTGCAACAAGCTAAATTAAACTATATTAACCCCTAAACCTAACCATAACCCCCTAACTTTAACATAATTAAATTAGACCTAAATTAAATATACAATTATTAACTAAATAATTCCTATTTAAAACTAAATACATACGTACCTGTAAAATAAAACCTAAGCTAGCTACAATATAACGAATAGTTACATTGTAGCTAGCTTAGGTTTTATTTTTATTTCACAGGCAAGTTTGTATTTATTTTAATTAGGTAGACTAGTTAGTAAATAGTTATTAATTATTTACTAACTACCTAGCTAAAATAAATACAAACTTACCTGTGAAATAAAACCTAACCTGCCTTACACTAAAACCTAACATACATTACCAAAAATAAAAAAACCTACCATTACAAAAAAAAATACGAAATTATCCAAAAAAGTTAATATTAATCCTATTCTAATACCCTTAAAAAACACCCCAAAATAAAAAACCCTACTCTAGAATAAACTAACATGGGCCAGTAAAAAAATGTATTAACGCCTATTACGCCACTCCCTGACATTGTCACCACTATTCTAAAGTTATTAACCCCTAAACCGCCGCCCTCCCACATCAAAAACACTATTTAAATATTATAACCCCTAATCTGCCGTCCGCCCACACCGCCGGTATAATAAACCTATGAACCCCTAAACCGCAAGCCCCCCACAACGAAATATACTAAAATAAACTATTAACCCTTAATTGAAAGCCCCCACAACAAAATAAACTAATTTAAAACTAGTAACCCTTAAACCTAACAACCACCTAACTTTATATTAAAATTACAATTTCCGTATCTTAAATTAAATGAAATCTTACCTGTCAAATTAAAAAAAAAAATTTAAACTAACAATTAAACTATTATAATTATTAAACTAAAATTAAACTAACTACCAATTAAATAAAACTAAACTACCAATAAAAAATCCTAACACTACTCTAAAAATTACAAAAAGCATTTAATTACAAAAAATAAAAACTAACTAAATTACAAAAAAAACCACACTAAATAACGAAAAATAACAAACAAATTATCCAAAATATAAAGAATTACACCTAATCTAATAGCCCTTTCAAAATAAAAAAGCCCACACAAAATAAAAAAAAACCCAAGCCTACAATAAGCTACCAATGGCCCTTAAAATGCCCTTTTGTGGGGCATTGCCCCAAAGATAACAGCTCTTTTACCTGTAAAAAAAAATACAAACACCCCCCAACGGTAAAACCCACCACCCAACCAACCCCCCAAATAAAAAACTATATAAAATAACCTAAGCTAACCATTGCCCTGAAAAGGGCATTTTTTATGGGCATTGCCCTTTAAAGGGCATTTAGCTCTTTTACTGCCCAGACCCTAATCTAAAAAAAAAACACCCAAGAAACCCTAAAAAAAACTAACACTAACCCCCAACGATCCACTTACAGTTGTTTAAGTCCCGCTTGAAGGATCCATCCAGCCGGCGAACTCCTCATACATGTGGAAAGAAGTCTTCATCCAGGCGGCCTCTTCTATCTTCATTCTAATTAGCCAATATATTTGAATAGCCAATAGGATTTTAGAAGCCCTAATTCCTATTGGCTGATTCAAAATTTTCAGCCTATAGGAATGCAAGGGACGCCATCTTGAAACGCGTCCATTGCATTGAAGATTCAGTGTACAGCAGCGACCGTATGAAGAGGATGCTCCACGCCGGATGTCTTGAGGATGGACCCGCTCCACGCTGGCTGGATGAAGATAGAAGAGGCCGCCTGGATGAAGACTACGCCGGCTGGATGAAGATCGAAGAGGCCGCCTGGATGAAGACTTCTTGCCGCATGGATGAGGACTTCGCCGGCTGGATCCTTCAAGCGGGACTTCAACAACTGTAAGTGGATCGTCGGGGGGTTAGTGTTAGGTTTTTTTAAAGGGTTCTTTGGGTGAGTTTTTTTTTAGATTAGGGTTTGGGCAAGGTAAAAGAACTAAATGCTCTTTTAAGGGCAATGCCCATACCAATGCCCTTTTCAGGGCAATGGTTAGCTTAGGTTATTTTAGATTGTTTCTTTATTGGGGGGGTTGGTTGGGTGGTGGGTTTTACTGTTGGGGGGGGTGTTTGTATTTTTTTTACAGGTAAAAAAGCTGATATCTTTGGGGCAATGCCCCACAAAAGGCCCTTTTAAGGGCCATTGGTAGTTTATTATAGGCTAGGGTTTTTCTATTTTGGGTGGGCTTTTTTAATTTGATAGGGCTATTAGATTAGGTTAATTCTTTTTTATTTTTGATAATTTGTTTGTTATTTTTTGTAATTTAGTGTTTGTTTGTTTTTTGTAATTTAGTTAATTTTTATTTTTTGTAATTAGATACTTTTTGTAATTTTAGAGTAGTGTTAGGATTTGTTTATTGGTAGTTTAATTTTATTTAATTGGTAGTTAGTTTAATTTTAGTTTAATAATTATAATAGTTTAATTGTTAGTTTAAAATATTTTTTTTAAATTTGACTGGTAAATTTAATTTAATTTAAGCTAGGGAAATTGTAATTTTAATATAAAGTTAGGTGGTCGTTAGGTTTAAGGGTTACTAGATTAAATTAGTTTATTTCATTGTGGGGGCTTTCAGTTTAGGGGTTAATAGTTGATTTTAGTATATTTAGTTGTGGGGGGCTTGCGGTTTAGGGGTTAATATGTTTATTGTAGTGGCGGTGTGGGCGGACGGCAGATTAGGGTTAATAATATTTAAATAGTGTTTTTTATGCGGGAGGGCAGCGGTTTAGGGGTTAATAACTTTAGTATAGTGGTGACGATGTCGGGGAGCGGCGGAATAGGGGTTAATACATTTTTAGTGCCGGCGATTTCAGGAGCGGCAGATTATGGGTTAATAAATTTATTATAGTGTTTGCTGATATGGGAGGGCCTCGGTTTAGGGGTTAATAGGTAGTTTATGGGTGTTTAGTGTACTTTGTAGCAGTTTAGTTATGAGTCTTAAGTTACAGCTTTGTAGCGTAAAACTCATAACTACTGACTTTAGATGGCGGTATGGATCTTGTCATTTTAGGGTGTAACGCTCGCTTTTTAGCCTCACCGCAAAACTTGTAATACCGGCGCTATGGAAATCCCATGAAAAAACTGAATTTTTACGTGTGCTGGACTGACATTGCGGTATAGGCTAAAAGGTGTGCGGTACACCTATACCGACAACACTTGTAATAGCTGTGTGCTGTTTTAATGCTGAAAATGCCTTATTTTCAGTGTTACAAGCTGCAACGCAAAACTTGTAATCTAGCTGATAGTTAATAGGAGGACTAGGCTCCTAAAAGCTAAAAATAACAAATTTTCCTTAAAAAAGAACAAAGAATGTTCAAATGATAAATTAGGAGATTTTTTTTAACAAAACTGTCTCTGATACAGGATCCTTTGAACCAAGGAAAACCTTCATCAGTAAAATAAACTTAAGTATGCTGTCAGTCAGAACAAAATTAATTAAAACTTAACAATTTTGAAAAGACCTTGTAAGATTTATTTAAAGGCATAATAGCAGTCATAACCTTTTATGATAAAAGCAATAACATGTGACGTTTGCAGATGAAATCAAGTACATGAACTGAGTAAGTAAAAACAGTAAATGTCATTGTACATGTAGAAGCATTATTAGCATAAAATATAATAAAGAAATGCCACCTAATTGAGCTGAAGAAATAACAACAGCTTAATAATGAAAAGAACACACTTAGCTTTGTAAAATAGTGTTTTAGGGCATCATAGTTTCTACAGTAACATCAGAGTTAGGATCAGAATGAGACATCTCGCAAAATGTAACAGAAAAAGAAAAATAACATTAGGCAAAACATTCCATTTCCACAATGCAACAGTTTCAGGAGATAGAAAAACAAAGATAGTATATTTTTCTTTTAAAACAAAAAATAAAATAAAAAAGCAGGCATAATAGCTTTCAAAATTCATGAAAACAGTGAGCAATAGAGGGAGAGGGGTAAAATAACTAAATTTGGCGCCAAGAATGACGCATTGCGCAAAAGAAAGTTAGAAATGACACAACTCGCGTCATAACAAACGCAATTTCGCACCAAAACAACTAGCGTCAACAAAGATGCAGGAAATTACTAAATTTGCACCATCAAAGGCGCAACTTCGTGCTAAAAAAAAAATTGCGCCAAGAATGACGCAATAAAAAACAGCATTTTGCGTCCTCGCGAGCCTAGATTTGCCCACGAAAAAATTGAAAAACAAGTCAAATTATAAAAAGACTGAACCCCAGGTAAGAAAAAGTTTAAATAAACTTCCCAACCTAAGGGAAATATACATAGACCTGACTCATGGCAAATATAAGTAAAATACATATATTTAAAACTTTATATTAATACATAAAGCGCCAGACCATAGCTGAGAGTGTCTTAAACAATGATACATACTTACCGAAAGACACGCATCCACATATAGCAGATTGCCAAACCAGTACTGAAAAGTATCAGCAGTGGTAATGGTATATAAGAGTATATCGTCGATCTGAAAAGGGAGGTAGGAGATGAATCCCTACGACTGATAACAGAGAACCCTTGAAAAGATTTCCCGTGAGAGAAGCATAAAATCAGTAAGTGATACTCTCTTCACATCCCTCTGACAAACGCTGTACTTTGAGAGGAATTGGGCTTCAGAATGCTTAGAAGCGCTAATCATAGAAGAAATCTTAAACATCAAGCACAAACTTACTTCCCCACCTCCATAGGAGGCAAAGTTTGTAAAACTGAGTTGTAGGTGTAGTGGGAGGAATATTCATAGGCATTTTAGGTTTGGGAAACTTTGCCCCCTCCTGGTAGGAATGTATATCCCATATGTCACTAGCTCATGGACTCTTGCCAATTACATGAAAGAAACAACCATCCTCCATCTGTGATCAGGTCAATACCTAAGGCACAATTTGCACAAGTTATAACAAACAATACAATGTTGTAAGAGAGACAGAATCAATGTTTAACAAATTCACAGCAATGGGGATATAACTCTGATATACTACAAGCAGGTTTGCAGGAACTGGCAGAGGAAGCTCAGTTTACACTATTGGAGAAGCCAAGATGAACCAATATTAGGAGGCATTCAACCTTCAGCACCAAGTATAACAGAAAAACAAGGAATAGGTCAACACCTAAGAAAGAGATGATAAATCTTATCTACTGACCCTCAACTTCCTTTCCACAACCTTGACCCCCCGAGAGCCATTTTATTATGTGTTCAATACCCTCCCTGTGGTCTTTCTGAATCCCAATATTTGATCATTTGTTTTATGCAAAAGTTTTTGGCGGTAGATTCAACTCCCATTAAGTGTCCTACTCTCAGGGTCCTTACCCTGGCCACTTGCCACAGCGTATGCGGGGCCCCCAGCGGTCCGTCTTGGCATCCCACGTGCGGCTTCAGCTCTATAGGCTTGCGCGACTGCACGCTGCCTTGATTTAAAGGGCCAGCATCTGATTGTTAGGACTCCCACCTGGAAGGTACAGGTGTGGGAGTCCCTATATAAGACTGCTCAGTACATCACTCTGTACTGAGTTATTGCATAATAAGGTCCTTATACCTTGTCCCTGCTCCTTATCTGAAGGTCCCTACTTGTGTATGCTTATCCTACTGCTGAGACCAAAGACCTCTGTTGTGATACTAGCGTATGCTTATCCTACTGCTGAGACCAAAGACCTCTGCTGTGATACTTGTGTATGCTTATCCTACTGCTGAGACCAAAGACCTCTGCTATGATACTCGTGTATTCTTATCCTACTGCTGAGACCAAAGACCTCTGCTGTGATCCTTGGGTATGCTTATCTTTACTGCTCAGATAAAAAGGCCTCTGCTGTGATACCTATGTATGCTCTCTTGTTCCTGGACATTTTACAAAATACCCACCAACAGCACCCGCTGGGTTCTGAGCTTTCTGAGAGACTTGTGCTTAAAGTTTTCATTGTAAAGACATTCACATAGATTACGAGTTTTGTATGCAGCCCCATTGATGTCTATGGGGGAAAAGAAACTACAGTTTAACCCCTTAACGACACGCGTCGTACAGGGTACGTCTTGCACAAACTGGTCTTTAAAGACCAGCGACGTACCCTGTACGACGTTGGGGTTGAAAGTGGCTGGAAGCGATCGCTTCCAGCCGCTTTCCGGTTATTGCAGTGATGCCTCGATATGGAGGCATCACTGCAATAACATTTTGCCCCATCCGATGCAGAGAGAGCCACTCTGTGGCCCTCTCCGCACCGGACATCGATTGCCGCAATCGTTGGTGGGTGGGAGCCGACATGGGAGGCGGGTGGGCGGCCATCGATGGATTGCAGAGTGCAGAGGTGGGCGGGATCGTGGGCGGGATCGCTGGGGGGGGCGCGCATGGACGCGCGCGCGTGCACGGGGAAGGCGGGCGGGCGCGTGCACGGGGAGGGAGCGGGTGGGAACCATTACCCTATGGAACATAGTTTGTTTACATTTAGAGGGATAGAGGGAATAAAAACATAAATCACAGTAATCAAAGTGATCTGGGAAGGGGTGGGGGTTTAGTCTTGGGGGGGGGAAGCTACACTACAGAAAAGTGGGGGGAAAAATAAAAAATATATTTTTTTTTGTAAACTGGGTACTGGCAGACAGCTGCCAGTACCCAAGATGGCTCCCAATAATGTAGAGGGGGAGGGTTAGAGAGCTGTTTGGGGGGGGGATCAGGGAGGTTTGGGGCTAAGGGGGATCCTACACAGCAGCATATATAAATATGCTAAAAAAAATAATTAAAAAAAAATGAAAGATGCATTTTATTTTAGTACTGGCAGACTTTCTGCCAGTACTTAAGATGGCGGGGACAGTTGTGGGGTAGGGGAGGGAAGAGAGATGTTTGGGAGGGATCAGGGGGTCTGATGTGTTAGGTGGGAGGCTGATCTCTACACTAAAGCTAAAATTAACCCTGCAGGCTCCCTACAAGATCCCTAATTAACCCCTTCACTGCTAGACATAATACACGTGTGATGTGCAGCGGCATTTAGCAGCCTTCTAATTACCAAAAAGCATCCCCTAAGCCATATATGTCTGCTATTTCTGAACAAAGGGGATCCCAGAGAAGCATTTACAACCATTTGTGCCATAATTGCACGAGCTGTTTGTAAATAATTTCAGTGAGAAACCTGAAATTGCGAAAAAAATTATGTTTTTTTTTAAATTTGATCGCATTTGGCGGTGAAATGGTGGCATTAAATATACCAAAATGGGCCTAGATCAATACTTTGGGTTGTCTACTACACTACACTAAAGCTAAAATTAACTATACAAGCTCCCTGCATGCTCCCTAATTAACCCCTTCACTGCTGGGCATAAAACACGTGTGGTGCGCAGTGGCATTTAGCAGCCTTCTAATTACCAAAAAGCAACGCCAAAGCCATATAAGTCTGCTATTTCTGAACAAAGGGGATCCCAGAGAAGCATTTACAACCATTTATGCCATAATTGCACAAGTTGTTTGTAAATAATTTCTGTGAGAAACTTAAAGTTTGTGAAAAAATTTGTGAAAAAGTGAACAATTTCTTTTATTTGATCGCATTTGGCGGTGAAATGGTGGCATGAAATATACCAAAATGGGCCTAGATCAATACTTTGGAATGTCTTCTAAAAAAAAATATATACATGTCAAGGGATATTCAGGTATTTCTGACAGATATCAGGGTTCCAATGTAACTAGCGCTCATTTTGAAAAAAAGTGGTTTTGAAATAGCAAAGTGCTACTTGTATTTATTTCCCTATAACTTGCAAAAAAAGCAAAGAACATGTAAACATTGGGTATTTCTAAACTCAGGACAAAATTTAGAAACTATTTAGCATGGTTGTTTATTGGTGGTTGTAGATGTGTAACAGATTTTGGGGGTCAAAGTGTGTTTTTTTCCATTTTTTCCTCATATTTTATAATATTTTTTATAGTAAATTATAAGATATGATGAAAAGAATGGTATCTTTAGAAAGTCAATTTAGTGGCGAGAAAAACGGTATATAATATGTGTGGGTACAGTAAATGAGGAAGAGGAAAATTACAGCTAAACACAAACACTGCAGAAATGTAAAAATAGCCCTGGTCCTTAAGGTAAAGAAATTGAAAAATGGCCTTGGTCCTTAAGGGGTTAAAAGCCCCTATTCTGCCGCTCCCGATATCGCCGCCACCTAAATAAAATTATTAACCCCTAATCTGCCGCTCCCGATATCGCCGCCACCTAAATAAAATTATTAACCCCTAATCTGCCGCTACCGATATCGCCGCCACTATACTAAAATTATTAACCCCTATTACGCTGCTCCCGATATCTCCGCCACCTAAATAAAGCTATTAACCCCTAAACCTCTGGCCTCCCACATCACTACCACTAAATAAACCTATTAACCCCTAAACCGCCACCCACCACATTGCAACAACCTAAATTAAACTATTAACCCCTAAACCCTAACGTAACCCTAACCCTAACACCCGCTAATTTTAACATAATTAAAATAGATCTAAATTAAATTTACAATTATTAACTAAGTAAACCTATTAACCCCTAAACTGTCAGCCCCCCACATCGCAACAACCTAAATTAAACTATTAACCCCTAACCCTAAACTTAACCCTAACCCTAACACCCCCTAACTTTAAAATAATTAAAATAGATCTAAATTAAATTTACAATTATTAACTAAATAATACCTATTTAAAGCTAAATACTTACCTGTGAAATAAAACCTAAGCTAGCTACAATATAACTAATAGTTATATTGTAGTTAGCTTAGGTTTTATTTTTATTTCACAGGTAAGTTTGTATTTATTTTAACTAGGTAGACTAGTTAGTAAATCGTTATTAACTATTTACTAACTACCTAGCTAAAATAAATACAAACTTACCTGTGAAATAAAACCTAACCTGCCTTACAGTAAAACTTACCATTACAAAAAATAAAAAAAACTAACATTACAAGAAATAAAAAAACAACCATTACAAAAAAAAAAATTATCCAAAAAAATAAAGATTATTCCTATTCTAATACCCTTAACCCCCCCAAATAAAAAAGCCTAATCTAGAATAAACTACCAAGGGCCTTTTGGGGGGCCTTAAAATTGCCTTTTGCAGGGTATTGCTTTGAGATAAACAGCTCTTTTGCTCCAAAACAATACAAACACCCCCTAACACTATACAAACCCCCACCCCCAAAACTACCAAGGGCCCTTAAAGGGACAGTCTACACCAAAAATGTTCTTATTTAAAAAGATAGACAATCCGTTTATTACCCATTCAACGTTTTTGCATAACCAACACAGTTATATTAATATACTTTTTACATCCGTGATTACCTTGTATCTAAGCCTTTGCAGACAGCCTCCTTATCTAAGTGCCTTTGACAGACATGCAGTGTAGTCAATCAGTGAAAACTCCTAAATAACTTCACGGGAGTGAGCACAATGTTATCTATATGACACATGTGAACTAGCACAGTCTAACTGTGAAAAACTTTCAAAATGCTCTGAGCTAGGAGGCATTTTCAACTGTTTAGAAATCAGTTTGAGCCTAGCTAGGTTTAGCTTTTCAAAAATACCACCAAGGGAACAAAACAAATTTGATGATAAAAGTAAATTGGAAAGTTGTTTAAAATTGCTTGACCTATCTGAATCATGAAAGTTTAGTTTTGACTTTACTGTCCCTTTAAAAGGGCCTTTTGTAGGGCATTGTCCTAAGTTAAACAGCTCTTTTGCTACAAAAAATAAAACACCCCCTAAAATTATACATTACACAAAATAAAAAACTAAGGCCTAGATTTGGAGTTTGGCGGTAAAAGGGCTGTTAACGCTCCGCGGGCTTTTTTCTGGCCGCACCATAAATTTAACTCTGGTATCGAGAGTTTAAACAAATGCTGCGTTAGGCTCCAAAAAAGGAGCGTAGAGCATTTTTACCGCAAATGCAACTCTCGATACCAGAGTTGCTTACGGACGCGGCCGGCCTCAAAAACGTGCTCGTGCACGATTATCCCATAGGAAACAATGGGGCTGTTTGAGCTGAAAAAAAAACCTAACACCTGCAAAAAAGCAGCGTTCAGCTCCTAACGCAGCCCCATTGTTTCCTATGGGGAAACACTTCCTACGTCTGCACCTAACACTCTAACATGTACCCCGAGTCTAAACACCCCTAACCTTACACTTATTAACCCCTAATCTGTCGCCCCCGCTATCGCTGACACCTGCATATTTTTTTTAACCCCTAATCTGCCGCTCCGTAAACCGCCGCAACCTACGTTATCCCTATGTACCCCTAATCTGCTGCCCTAACATCGCCGACCCCTATATTATATTTATTAACCCCTAATCTGCCCCCCTCAACGTCGCCGACACCTGCCTACACTTATTAACTCCTAATCTGCCGAGCGGACCTGAGCGCTACTATAATAAAGTTATTAACCCCTAATCCGCCTCACTAACCCTATCATAAATAGTATTAACCCCTAATCTGCCCTCCCTAACATCGCCGACACCTACCTTCAATTATTAACCCCTAATCTGCCGAGCGGACCTCACCGCTACTATAATAAATGTATTAACCCCTAAAGCTAAGTCTAACCCTAATACTAACACCCCCCTAAATTAAATATAATTTACATCTAACGAAATAAATTAACTCTTATTAAATAACTTATTCCTATTTAAAGCTAAATACTTACCTGTAAAATAAATCCTAATATAGCTACAATATAAATTATAATTATATTATAGCTATTTTAGGATTAATATTTATTTTACAGGCAACTTTTTAATTATTTTAACCAGGTACAATAGCTATTAAATAGTTAAGAACTATTTAATAGTTACCTAGTTAAAATAATAACAAATTTACCTGTAAAATAAATCCTAACCTAAGATATAATTAAACCTAACACTACCCTATCAATAAATTAATTAAATAAACTACCTACAATTACCTACAATTAACCTAACACTACACTATCAATAAATTAATTAAACACAATTCCTACAAATAAATACAATTAAATAAACTAGCTAAAGTACAAAAAATAAAAAAGAACTAAGTTACAAAAAATAATAAAATATTTACAAACATAAGAAAAATATTACAACAATTTTAAACTAATTACACCTACTCTAAGCCCCCTAATAAAATAACAAAGCCCCCCAAAATAAAAAATTCCCTACCCTATTCTAAATTAAAAAAGTTACAAGCTCTTTTACCTTACCAGCCCTGAACAGGGCGCTTTGCGGGGCATGCCCCAAGGATTTCAGCTCTTTTGCCTGTAAAAAAAAACATACCATACCCCCCCCCAACATTACAACCCACCACCCACATACCCCTAATCTAACCCAAACCCCCCTTAAATAAACCTAACACTAAGCCCCTGAAGATCTTCCTACCTTGTCTTCACCATACCAGGTTCACCGATCCGTCCTGGCTCCAACATCTTCATCCAACCCAAGCGGGGGTTGGCGATCCATCATCCGGTGCTGAAGAGGTCCAGAAGAGGCTCCAAAGTCTTCCTCCTATCCGGCAAGAAGAGGACATCCGGACCGGCAAACATCTTCTCCAAGCGGCATCTTCAATCTTCTTCCATCCGGTGCGGAGCGGGTCCATCTTGAAGCAGGCGACGCGGATCCATCCTCTTCTTCCGTTGTCTCCCGACGAATGACGGTTCCTTTAAGGGACGTCATCCAAGATGGCGTCCCTCGAATTCCGATTGGCTGATAGGATTCTATCAGCCAATCGGAATTAAGGTAGGAATTTTCTGATTGGCTGATGGAATCAGCCAATCAGAATCAAGTTCAATCCGATTGGCTGATCCAATCAGCCAATCAGATTGAGCTCGCATTCTATTGGCTGATCGGAACAGCCAATAGAATGCGAGCTCAATCTGATTGGCTGATTGGATCAGCCAATCGGATTGAACTTGATTCTGATTGGCTGATTCCATCAGCCAATCAGAAAATTCCTACCTTAATTCCGATTGGCTGATAGAATCCTATCAGCCAATCGGAATTCGAGGGACGCCATCTTGGATGACGTCCCTTAAAGGAACCGTCATTCGTCGGGAGACAACGGAAGAAGAGGATGGATCCGCGTCGCCTGCTTCAAGATGGACCCGCTCCGCACCGGATGGAAGAAGATTGAAGATGCCGCTTGGAGAAGATGTTTGCCGGTCCGGATGTCCTCTTCTTGCCGGATAGGAGGAAGACTTTGGAGCCTCTTCTGGACCTCTTCAGCACCGGATGATGGATCGCCAACCCCCGCTTGGGTTGGATGAAGATGTTGGAGCCAGGACGGATCGGTGAACCTGGTATGGTGAAGACAAGGTAGGAAGATCTTCAGGGGCTTAGTGTTAGGTTTATTTAAGGGGGGTTTGGGTTAGATTAGGGGTATGTGGGTGGTGGGTTGTAATGTTGGGGGGGGGGGTATTGTATTTATTCTTTTACAGGCAAAAGAGCTGAAATTCTTGGGGCATGCCCCGCAAAGGGCCCTGTTCAGGGCTGGTAAGGTAAAAGAGCTTGTAACTTTTTTAATTTAGAATAGGGTAGGGAATTTTTTATTTTGGGGGGCTTTGTTATTTTATTAGGGGGCTTAGAGTAGGTGTAATTAGTTTAAAATTGTTGTAATATTTTTCTTATGTTTGTAAATATTTTATTATTTTTTGTAACTTAGTTCTTTTTTATTTTTGTACTTTAGCTAGTTTATTTAATTGTATTTATTTGTAGCAATTGTATTTAATTAATTTATTGATAGTGTAGTGTTAGGTTAATTGTAGGTAATTGTAGGTAGTTTATTTAATTATTTTATTGATAGGGTAGTGTTAGGTTTAATTATATCTTAGGTTAGGATTTATTTTACAGGTAAATTTGTTATTATTTTAACTAGGTAGCTATTAAATAGTTCTTAACTATTTAATAGCTATTGTACCTAGTTAAAATAATTACAAAGTTGCCTGTAAAATAAATATTAATCCTAAAATAGCTACAATGTAATTATAATTTATATTGTAGCTATATTAGGATTTATTTTACAGGTAAGTATTTAGCTTTAAATAGGAATCATTTATTTAATAAGAGTTAATTAATTTCGTTAGATGTAAATTATATTTAAGTTAGGGGGGTGTTAGTGTTAGGGTTAGACTTAGCTTTAGGGGTTAATCAATTTATTAGAATAGCGGTGAGCTCCGGTCGTCAGATTAGGGGTTAATAATTGAAGGTAGGTGTCGGCGATGTTAGGGAGGGCAGATTAGGGGTTAATACTATTTATGATAGGGTTAGTGAGGCGGGTTAGGGGTTAATAACTTTATTATAGTAGCGCTCAGGTCCGCTCGGCAGATTAGGGGTTAATAAGTGTAGGCAGGTGTCGGCGACGTTGAGGGGGGCAGATTAGGGGTTAATAAATATAATATAGGGGTCGGCGGTGTTAGGGGTAGCAGATTAGGGGTACATAGGGATAACGTAGGTGGCGGCGCTTTGCGGTCGGAAGATTAGGGGTTAATTATTTTAAGTAGCTGGCGGCGACGTTGTGGGGGGCAGGTTAGGGGTTAATAAATGTAATACAGGGGTCGGCGGGGTTAGGGGCAGCAGATTAGGGGTACATAAGTATAACGTAGGTGGCGGTCGGCAGATTAGGGGTTAAAAATTTTAATCGAGTGGCGGCGATGTGGGGGGAGCTCGGTTTAGGGGTACATAGGTAGTTTATGGGTGTTAGTGTACTTTAGGGTACAGTAGCTAAGAGCTTTATGAACCGGCGTTAGCCAGAAAGCTCTTAACTCCTGCTATTTTCAGGCGGCTGGAATTTTGTCGTTAGAGCTCTAACGCTCACTTCAGAAACGACTCTAAATACCAGCGTTAGAAAGATCCCATTGAAAAGATAGGATACGCAAATGGCGTAGGGGGATCTGCGGTATGGAAAAGTCGCGGCTGAAAAGTGAGCGTTAGACCCTTTAATCACTGACTCCAAATACCGGCGGTAGCCTAAAACCAGCGTTAGGAGCCTCTAACGCTGGTTTTGACGGCTACCGCCGAACTCCAAATCTAGGCCTAAATGATCCAAAATAAAAAAGAATTACACCTAATCTAACAGCACTATCAAAATATAAAAGTCCACCTAAAATAAAAAAAATGATCGGTACAGCCAATAGAACATTGTGTCAGAGAGATCACAGTTTTCTGAGTAGGCTAGGAGTTCAGAACTAGGTCCGGATGTTTTTCGATTAGCCAATAGAATGAGAGCTCAATCCTATTGGCTGATTGGAACAGCCAATAGAATGAGAGCTCCATCCTACTGGCTGATTGGAAGAGCCAATAGGATTTTAGCAGCTCTAATTCCTATTGGTTGATTGAAATCTTTCAGCCAATAGGAATGCAAGGGACGCCATCTTGGATTGTGTCACTTGCATTGAAGAATCAGTATACGGTGTCGACCGTATGAAGAGGATGCTCCGCGCCGGATGTCTTCAGGATGGACCCGCTCCGTGATGGCTGGATGAAGATCGAAGAGGCCACCTGGATGAATACTTCTTGCTGCATGGATGAGGACTTCACCGGCTAGATGAAGATAAAAGAGGCCGTCTGGATGAAGACTTCTTTACGCATGGATGATGACTTTGCAGGCTGGATGGATCCTTCAAGCGGAACTTCAACAACTGTAAGTGGATCGTCGGGGGTTAGTGTTAGGTTTTTTAAGGTTTTTTTGGGTGTTTTTTTTTTTTAGATTAGGGTTTGGGCAAGGTAAAAGATCTAAATGCCCTTTTTCAGGGCAATGGTTAGCTTAAGTTATTTTATATAGTTTTTTATTTGGGGGGGTGGTTGGGTGGTGGGTTTTACTGTTGGGGGGTGTTTGTATTTTTTTTACATGGAAAAGAGCTGTTATCTTTGGGGCAATGCCCCACAAAAGACCCTTTTAAGGGCCATTGGTAGTTTATTGTACGCTAGGGTTTTTTTTATTTTGGGGTGCTTTTTTATTTTGATAGGGCTGTTAGATTAGGTGTAATTCTTTTTTATTTTTGATAATTTCGTTTGTTATTTTTCGTAATTTAGTGTTTGTTATTTTTGTAATTTAGTTATTTTTTGTAATTAGATACTTTTTGTAATTTTTATAGTAGTGTTAGGATTTTTTAATGTGTAGTTTAATTTTATTTAATTGGTAGTTAGTTTAACTTTAGTTTAATAATTATAATAGTTTGTTAGTTTAAAATAAAATTTTTAAATTTGACAGGTAATTTTTAATTTAATTTAAAATAGGGAAATTGTAATTTTAATATAAAGTTAGGGGGTCGTTAGGTTTAGGGGTTAATAGTTTATTTTAGTATATTCCGTCAGGGTTCTCCATTCCCCTCCCAGATCTGCTAAAAGCATCATTTCTAAATGGGCAAAGGGCCATAGGATCTGTCTTTGTAGGGCAGAGCTGAAAGTAACTATAAGGGGCTGCCACTTTTTTAAGAAGGGTTGCAGTCTGTGGGCCATGTCTAGTTTGACGTCATATTGTTCCACATAAAGTTGTTTCATGAGGAGGCGCTTAAATTGGGCAATGGCTGGGGGTTGCCTGGTAATCAACTTATTGAGAATGCAGTGTCTAGCTAGTATTGTACACAACGTGAGCAATCTGTGATATTTTTTGTGTGTGTTGTCCTATTTGAAAAGGTATATCTCAGTTGTGTTTAGTGTTATATCTATATGAAATGTAGATTTTATCCAGTATTGGTAATGCCCCCAAAATCGTCTGATGATCAGGCAAGCGTAGAAATAGTGTTGGAATGATGGGGATGTGCTGCTACATTTGATACACTGATTAGGGAACTGTATATTCCACTTTGATAATCTGTTCAGTGTTATGTAGTCTCTATGTAACATTCTAGTTTGCGCTTCTCTATAGGTGATCGCAAGCATTGCCTGCTTGGTGCGGTCTAGACTATCTTTTATATCCTGTATTGTCACCTCTGTAGGGATGTCTGTACTTAGTTTTGTCAGTATGGTATTCTGGATGATCAGTTCATTCTGTCTTATAAGTTGTGAGTAAAAGTCTGATAGGGAAAATCTCCTCAGCCGAAACAAGGTCTGTGAGATGGCAAAGGGTAATTTGTCCCAAAACTTTGCGTTGGACATTTGCAGTGTTGTCACATAGTGTCTTAGCTGTAGGTATGCGTAGAAATGTCTGTTTGGAACTTGGAATTCAGTCTTCAGTTCTTGGAAGGATCGGATTGTATGTTGTAGCGTGTCTAAAACATCTCCCACCACCCCAATGCCAAGGTGCTTCCAAAGATGAAATGGTTCATAGTCGTTCACTGCAGGGAAATCAGGATTTCCCATCAAGGGGATGAATTTAGGGGTAGGGCATTCAATTTTTAGATATTTATGGATCATGTGCCAAGCCCTTAGTGGGTCTCTGTACAGTGTCCCACCCATAATCGAGGGTGGCAAGTTCTTCATATTTGCATATGGAAGATAGGCGAGTGCCAGCCGCGCTATCACTGCTTCCTCTAGTCTCATGTCGCAAAAATGACTCGTATTGAGTTGCCAGTACGTAACTAGCCTAGCCAGGGCAGCCCAGTTGTAGAGATTTAAATTTGGGAGGCCAAGGCCTCCTCCAAGATAGGGGAGCTGCAGTTTTTCTGCAGCTATCCAGGGTTTACCTCCTCTCCAGATGAAATGTGACAGAGCCCGAGACAGCAGATTTAGATCATTTTTGTTCATAAGGAAAGGGAGCATGAGCAACGGATAGAGAATCCTAGGCAAGACTGCCATTTTAACCAAGTTAATGTGACCTAACAGTCCCAGAGGGAGATTAGACCAATTTTCTAGCTGAGAGGAAAGGCTCAGGCACTTGTCAGATATATTTGTTTTATATATTTTGCTCACTCTATGCAAGTGGATACCCAAATAAGTAAGACCGTCTGATACTTTGACAAATGGGAAGCTATAACTAGAGTTTGCATGTTTGTGTAACCACAACACCTCTGACTTGGATGCATTTATTTTATATCCTGAGAAACTCCCGAAGTCAGTAATCGCCTGTAGTATACTGTACGTGGGACATGGGTCTGTGGCTTGTCCACAAACAGCAGCATATCAACTGCATACAACGCCAGGTGTAGGGGAACACCTCCAACCCTAATTCCCGGGAATAGTTGTCTTAATTTCATTGCAAGTGGCTATAAGTTGAACAGGAACGGTGATAAGGGGCAGCCCTGTCTAGTGCCTCTTAGTAGTTGGAAGTCGGGGGAAAAAAGCCCATTGGTTAGGATGCATGCCTCAGGGAATTTATACATCTTACCAATTACCTCTAGGAAAGGACCTTCAAAGCCGAACCATTGCATGGTGTGAAATAGGTGGGACCACTCCATGCGGTCGAAGGCCTTCTCCGTGTCCAAGGACAGCAGGAAGGCCTCCAACATGTCCCTCCGTCCACCCTCTTTTCCCAGGGACCAGTAGTGATCAATAACCTGCAATACTCTGCGGAGGTTAACCACAGAGGTGCGCTTAAAGACAAAGCCTGTTTGATCCGGGTGTAATAAATCCGGTAGAATAACCCTTAGTCTATTTGCCATGATTTTCATGAAAAGCTTCTAATCGGTATTTAATAACGATATTGGTCGGAACGACTCCCGTAGGGAGTGGTCTTTACCTGGCTTAGGGATGAGGGTGATGTGTGCTGAGGTGAAGTTCTTGGAGGGGGAGGATTCTGTTAAAAGTGTTGTATAATCTATTCATTGTGGCTGTGAGTTGTGGTTGGAGAATTTTATACAATTCGGCAGGCAAGCCATCTGGGCCTGGTGCTTTACCAGACGGTATAGTTTTTACGGTGAAAGCCAGCTCTTCACTGGTTATAGGGGAATTTAAGTTACGTATTTGGTCAGCTGGGGCAACTTTAATGACTGTCAGAACTGGGCCTGAGTCCCCTCGGGTGCTAGGTCCTGTCGTGTATAGAGTTGTGCGAAGTATTGTGCGAAACAGCTCGCAATGTCTGCCAGTGTAGTGTAAGTCCTACCCTGTACCCTCAATGCCGCCACCCTAGTTTTTGCTATCTGCAGCTTTGTCAGAGTTGCCAACATTCTACCTGCTCTATTACCGAATCTATAAAATCTACCTGCTGGTTTTAGCAGTCCTGACGACGCTTGGTGCTTTGCAAAGGCCTCGAGTTCTGCCTTTGCAGCAATGTATGATTCATACTGTTCTTTCGTCTTAGTTTGGAGATATGCCTGGTATTTTTGTCCTAAATGTTTTTGTAGGGTTTTGTATCTGTGTTGGGTTTTATATCTTAGTTTAGAGACATAGGATATTATGGAGCCCGTCAACACTGCTTTTGCCATTTCCCAAAATAATTGGGTGTTGTCTAAATGCGCTATATTGTCAGTGTAATAATCCGTCCAGGATTGTGTTAGGAATTTTGTGAATGCTTCTGAAGTTGTCAGATATGTGGGGAATCTGAGTGTGTTTCTGTTCGGGCGTGGCCCATGGGCCCCTAAGGACAGTTCCACTGGCGCATGGTCCGATAATAAAATGTCATATATCTTACAATGATGCACTCTTGTGGTTAAATCGTTAGCAACTAGAAATAAGTCTATTCATGTTGTGAGGTTTAAGCAACAATCTGTCTAACATGTGTGTGGGGGCGATGTTAAAGTCTCCTCCAATGATCAACCTCGAACCTATATATGGGACTAAGTGTTGAATCAAATCTTTCCAAAAGCTCATCATTCTGTGATTAGGGGCATATATATTGCAGAATACATAGTCGACTGAGTTCACCGTAGTGTGGACTATCATAAATCTCCAATTTGTATCTGTGTATGTTTGATTAACTTGAACCGTGAGTCGTTTCCCAAACACAACCGCCAGACCCCGACTTGCACTAGTGTGAGATAAAAATTATACCTGTCCTACCCAGTCTCTCTGTAATTTTTGGTGTTCAGGGTCAGTCAAGTACGTCTCCTAGAGTAGAACTATACTTTGCGTTTTATGGGTGAGTTAAGTCCACCCACATTCCATGTTACAATTTTAAGTGACATGTCAGTCTAAAGATGCATAAATATGTTTTGACAAAAAAAAAAAGGCGGGGAGAGGGGGAGGAGAAGGGAGGACCTGCAGTATTATTATTATTATTATACGGCTGATACAGTTTCTTGACAATCACATGTAGATAGAGCAATGCTATAGCAGATTCTCGCATAATTAAACAGATGAACGAGGTAGCTAGGTAAAGACTACAGCTAAGGTTCGGTTGTCTCCTAGCCGTCATTGCTATGAATTTGTGGGTGGTTAGATGTGTTTGAGGCCTATTAGATGTTATGTTAGTGTCCCCATATTGTGTATACAATATCACCTTCTTTAATTGGTGTTTAGCAAAGACTTTAGGTTTGCACCAGGCAATACTGTCAGCTAAGGCGTAATTTGTGTAGTTACTGGTCCCTTCAGACTGACCCCTCCCCCATGTTAGAGCATTAATGATAAGGGGAGGCGGTGGTAGCCAGCACCTTACATGAACCTTTGGGAGTGTGGATCCTATGATACTACCCATAAATGGTAGGTAATTAACAAAGTGTTTCCCCTCCTTGGGTCTGAATCCCTCATTATTGCATTGAATGTAGCGTTTCTGTAAGCACTAGTACCTCCTCACATTTTATAACCATTGTGTGTTGGGTCTGAAACCCTCATTGATGCATTGAATTTAATGTTTCTGTAAGAACTAGTACCTCCTCCCATACTATAACAATAGTGTGTGAGTCCTCCTATAAATAACAATTCTAAACCATAACTACAAAACCTAAAAACATTAACTTTGGCAATACTTGTTACTTTTACTTGTACATATTTTGAAATCTGCAGCAGTAATAAAGTGCAACAAAAAAGGAAATTTATGCTTACCTGATAAATTTATTTCTTTTACAATATGACGAGTCCACGGATTTCATCCTTACTTGTGGGATTTATCCTCCTGCTGACAGGAAGTGGCAAAGAGCACCACAGCAGAGCTGTATATATAGCTCCTCCCTTCCCTCCCAATCCAGTCAATCGACCGAAGTTAGGAAGAGAAAGGAAAAGCTAAAGGTGCAGAGGTGCCTGAAGTTTAATAAAAATAAATATATACCTGTCTTAAAAATGACAGGGTGGGCCGTGGACTCGTCATATCGTAAAAAAAAAAATTTATCAGGTAAGCATAAATTTCCTTCTCTTTTACAAAGATATGACGAGTCCACGGATTTCATCCTTACTTGTGGGATACCAATACCAAAGCTATAGGACACGGATGAAAGGGAGGGACAAGACAGGAACCTAAACAGAAGGCCCCACTGCTTGAAGAACCTTTCTACCAAAAACAGCCTCAGAAGAAGCAAAAGTATCAAATTTGGAAAATTTGGAAAAAGTATGAAGAGACGACCAAGTTGCAGCCTTGTGAATCTGTTCAACAGAAGCATAATTTTTAAATGCCCATGAGGAAGCCACAGCCCTAGTAGAATGAGCCGTAATTCTTTCAGGAGGCTGCTGTCCAGCAGTCTCATACACCAGATGGATGATACTCTTCAGCCAAAAAGAAAGAGAGGTAGCCGTAGCTTTCTGCCCCCTACGCTGTCCAAAATAAACAATGAATAATGAAGATGATTGACAAAAAAAAAAAAAATCCAGGTTATGCAATTTACGCTCCTTCTTAGAAGAAGGATTAGGACATAATGAAGGAACAACAATTTCCTGATTAATATTCTTATTAGAAACAACCTTAGGAAGGAAACCAAGTTTGGTACGTAAAACCACCTTATCAGAATGGAAGATAAGATAAGGTGAATCACATTGTAATGCTGAAAGCTCAGAAACTCTACGAGCAGAAGAAATTGCAACCAAAAACAAAACTTTCCAAGATAACAGCTTAATATCTATGGAATGCATAGGTTCAAACGAAAACCCCTTGAAGAACATTAAGAACTAAATTCAAACTCCAGGGTGGTCTAAACACAGGCTTAATTCTAGTTAAAGCCTGACAAAAAGACTGAACATCTGGAACAGCTGCCAAACGTTTGTGTAGTAAAATTGACAAAGCTTTTTTAAGGAACTCACTGATAACCCTTTCTCCAATCCTTCTTGGAGAAAAGACAGAATTCTGGGAATCCTAACTCTACTCCATGAGTAGCCCTTGGATTCACACCAAAAAGGATATTTACGCCATATCTTATGGTAGATCTTCCTAGTAACAGGCTTACGTTTTGGGTGCTGGAAGGGTCCCTGAATGAGAAGGTCCTGCCTCAGTGGAAGCTTCCACAGCGGCAGAGAGGACATGTCCACTAGATTGGCATACCAAGTCCTGCTAGGCCACGCAGGTGCGATTAGAATTACTGAAGCCCTCTCCTGCTTTATCCGAGCAATCACCCGGGGCAGGAGAGCAAACGGTGGAAACACATAAGCTAGGATGAACGACCAAGGTACTGCCAAGGCATCTATCAGTTCGGCCTGAGGATTCCTTGACCTGGACCCATATCTTGGAAGCTTGGCATTCTGTCTAGGTGCCATCAGATCCAACTCCGGTCTTCCCCATTTGAGGATCAGAGTGGCAAAGACCTCCGGATGGAGCTCCCACTCCCCCGGATGAAACGTCTGTCTGCTTAAGAAGTCTGCTTCCCAGTTGTCTACTCCTGGGATGTGGATTGCTGACAGACTACAAGAGTGGGCCTCCGCCCACCGAATTATCTTGGATACGTCTGTCATCGCTAAGGAACTCCTTGTTCCCCCCTGATGATTGATGTAAGCCACAGTCGTGATGTTGTCCGACTGAAAGTGAATGAACTTGGCCGAATCCAACTGAGGCCACGCCTGAAGTGCATTGAATATTGCTCTCAATTCCAGAATATTTATTGGAAGAAGAGACTCTGACCGAGTCCACACACCCTGAGCCCTCAGGGAATTCCAGACTGCACCCCAACCTAGAAGGCTGGCGTCCGTCATTACAATCACCCAGGATGGTCTGCGGAAACACATCCCTTGGGACAGATGATCCTGAGACAACCACCAAAGAAGAGAGTCTCTTGTCTCCTGATCCAGATTTATCTGAGGAGACACATTTGTATAATCCCCATTCCACTGTCCGAGCATGCTCAGCTGTAGCGGTCTGAGATGAAAATGAGCTAACGGAATGATGTCCATTGCTGCCACCATCAATCCAATTACTTCCATGCACTGGGCCACTGATGGTTGAGGATTGGACTGAAGGGATCGGCATGTATTCAGAATCTTTAACTTTCTGACCTCTGTCAAGAAGATTTTCATGGATACAGAATCTATTAGAGTTCCCAAGAAGGGAACCCTTCTCTGTGGAATTAGTGAACTCTTTTCTAGATTCACCTTCCACCCGTGAGTCCTCAGAAAGGACAGAACGTTGTCTGTGTGAGACTTTGTCAGATGGTAAGACGACGCCTGGATTAGAATATCGTCCAGATAAGGCGCCACTGCGCCTTGTGAATCTGTTCAACAGAAGCATAATTTTTAAATGCCCATGAGGAAGCCACAGCCCTAGTAGAATGAGACGTAATTCTTTCAGGAGGCTGCTGTCCAGCAGTCTCATACACCAGATGGATGATACTCTTCAGCCAAAAAGAAAGAGAGGTAGCCGTAGCTTTCTGCCCACTACGCTGTCCAGAATAAACAATGAATAATGAAGATGATTGACAAAAAAAAAAAAATCCAGGTTATGCAATTTACGCTCCTTCTTAGAAGAAGGATTAGGACATAATGAAGGAACAACAATTTCCTGATTAATATTCTTATTAGAAACAACCTTAGGAAGGAAACCAAGTTTGGTACGTAAAACCACCTTATCAGAATGGAAGATAAGATAAGGTGAATCACATTGTAATGCTGAAAGCTCAGAAACTCTACGAGCAGAAGAGAACTGTGAGAAATATGCCCAGGCACCAACAATATGGAGGCTAAGGTTTAGGTATAAAAATGAACTATGTCGTGTACTTTAAAGGTGTTATAAAAATGTTAAAACAATTTATTGTACAGAAGAAGAGGTGAAATACAATATTTCCTAAAAACGATACTTCCTAAAAACAATACTTCATAAAAACACAATATTACATGTGCATGGATCCATGCTATAAAATACAATATGAATAAAATACAATATGAATAAAATCTTCAGAGTGTAAACATACGCTGGTAAATTACAGTATGAATAGAATCTTCAGAGTATAAACACACGCTATCAGATTACAGTATGAATAAAATCTTCGGAGTATAAACACATAGGAGAAGTAAACAGTATTAAAACTGGTCCTAGTGGTAAAGGGATTCAAATACAATAAAGGTGTGTAATAAAAAACAAAAATGAGAAAAATGTAAAAGATATAAAAAAATTATAAAAAACGTGACAGTGTTCCAATATTCAAAAAGAGAGAGTGTTCCAATGCTTAATATTCCAAAAAGTGGGGAAATAAATGTCAATCCTGTGTTGGGAAATGCGAAAAAATATATGAAACTGAGTGTCAATCCTGTGTTGGGAATGCCAAAAAAAGGAAGAGGTAAAAAATGTGTCAATCCTTGGTTTTAAAAATAATGAAAAAAAAGGAAAAAAGAAAGAAAAAGTCGTCCTTATCCCTTAGTGTTGTGATGTCCTTCTCCCTTGGGGAGCTCTGCCCCAGTGGATGATACCAAAAAGTGCTGAGTGCAAAGGTTCCAACAAAAATTATATAAAAAATACAAAAGTGAATGTTCAAAAATAGAAACCTGTAAATACAAATGTACACAATGTGTAAAACGATTACAAATTAATTCTCCTATTGAAATGATGCTTACCAGGTCTACGCGTTTCGGCCTTTCCTTAGGCCTTTATCAAGACTAATGGTAAGCTTTGATTAGGGGTCTTTTATAGGGAAAATGTGCCTGTGACTGGAAGTGGTAATATTTTCTGACTTCCGGTTTTTCGTAACTTTTAAAGTTTTAATTTGTCATTATATGTTGATTTTATTTTGTCTGTACAGCTTCTGCTGAGGGCTTATATGGTAGCTGTGAAGGGCTTAAGTTGTTTCAAACTTATACTTAATAGTCCCTAGCCTCCGTGATTTGTGACGTCACTTCCGGTGGGAAATTCGGATCGATGCCGACTATTATCTCCGGCCCTCATGCTTGGCGATCAAATTACTGATTTGACTAAAAGTTAGGTGAATAATAGGGTGAATAATAATTCATACATATTTTTAGATTTGGGGTTTTTTGTTTGGTTTTAGTTCCGTTTTCCCGGAGGTTTCTATTGGTCGTGACGTCACGGCCTGTTGGCGCTGTTCATAGGCTCAAGTTGTTGCTAGGTCTTAATGATAAAGGGCAATTGTTTATTGGTAACGGGGGGGTGTCTTGCTGTAACAATTTGATAGGTCATACTTGCTTTGAGTTGAGGAGCAGCAGAGGATGTGAAAAATCAGCTGTTTATTAATAACAGAGATGTATGCGGCTCTAGTGATATCTTCTATGAACTTAATAATGATAAGGGGAGTTAAAGTGGAGATCAGATTGTGAAATAAATGGGAGAAAAAACGAAAGAAGGGGAGTAAAAACGAGAGAATTTTTGTGAACAGTAAACAATTCTAATATAAGGTGGCATATTTGTAACGTAGCTCGTGTTTTCGGTTTTTGGATCTGCTCAGAGATTTCATAGATCGGTCATATCTGCAGGTTGTTTGGACCTACTTGTGCATTATATATAATATGAATATGGAGGAGCTGATGTTAGTGCATGTAGGAATTTGTTATAGAATTGTTGTAGCGGCGATTTTTTGTCTTTTCCACAAGTGATGGTACTTAGTTTACTTTTTTAACTTTTTGAAACCATTTTCCTCATAAGGGGTGGTGCTTGGTTTGCTTTTTTTGAGTCCATTGTCCTCATAAGGAATCTATTGTCCTCATAAGTGGATCACAAAATATGTTGGGATATTAATATTGTAAAATATTAGTATTGTGAAATATATACTATTGGTGATGTAAAATTATTAATGGTGCAAAAATATTGCAACAATATAATCTATTTGAGGGGTAGGGGCAGTTGGTGTTTTAAGATTTCTACCATATAGATGTCATATTGGTGATTAAAGATATAGTGTAATTACACTTTTTCTTTCAATCGTGCAGGCTGCTGTTCCTCTAGGGATTGTGATCGATTGTGGGTATCTTAGTCAATTCTGATCTTTAGTCAGGATGATAAGTACTTAGAGGATGAGACAGTATATACATATAGAAGAGGGGGGTATGTCATGAGGTCATGGTTGTTAGTATGTAATCGTGTATTTTGCTTTTTTTGTGTGTGAAGACATATATTCTTTCTTCACAGGGCTATTTACAATGTGGTAAATCAAGATCTAATCGGAGGGGATTTATCCTGCCATCTGTTTAATTGGAATTAGTATAGTGGTCACTTATTTGGTTTTAAACTTGAATTTGTTGGGATTTGGTAATCTATATGTTGAAGGAAGCCACCTTTGAACCACTTGTATCTGGTTTAGTATAGAAGGTGAATTGGCAGGTTATATATATATATCGACTGGTACCTAGAGGGGAGAGATCTTCAATATGAATCAATTCAATTATATTAAGTTATACAGGTGGGATAGATCCTCCTTATTGTTCAATCCCTTCGGATGGAGGCAGTCCAATTTAAAAATCCACTTAGATTCGGCGGTGAGTAATTTCTTTGTATAGTTTCCGCCTCTCCAATCTTTTCCGATCTTCTGGATGCCCATAAAGGTCAGTTCTTTAATATTGCCCTTATGTTTGGTGGAGAAGTGTCTGTATAGGGCTGTGTCCATATTTAGTTTTTCAATCAGTAGTATATGTTCACGTATCCTATCTTTCAGGATACGTGACGTCTGGCCTATGTATTGAAGGCCGCACGAGCATTGTAGCATATATACTACTCCACTGTCATGACATCTGATTAGCTCGTTAATTTTATATTTCTCTTTAGTATGAAAATTGCTAAATGTGGTCGATTTCATACCACATCTGCACGCTTTGCATAGCGGGCAGGGAAAGAAACCTCTTATTTCCTTTCCAAATGTATCTGTAATGCCTCGCTTCTTCTTCTTCTCGATGCTTGGAGCCAGTCTGCTTTGTAAGTTTTTGGTCTTTCGATATACAAACTTAGGCTTGGATGGCAATCGGTCCCCTATTAGGTCATCATCTTTCAGAAGTGGCCAATGTTTCTGAAATATTTTCTCGATCATGTCTTTGTTCTCACTGTATTCTGTGATCATGACCACATTGAGACAATCGTCTTCCGTTGGATATGTTTTTTCTTTATATTTCAGAAGGTCCTTCCTTTTAACACTTTCGACTTCTTGAATCTTCTGGTCCAGTAGGTGTTCATCATATCCCCTCTCTATGAACTTGTTTTTGATGATCTTGGCCTGTTCTTCCCATTTGTCATTTCTGGAGCAGTTCTTCTTGATTCTTAATAACTGCCCTTTAGGGATGTTATTTTTCCAGTTTTTGTGATGGCAACTCATACTATGTATATAATTGTTGCTGTCAACGCTTTTAAAATGTGTGGATGTTTCAATTTTGCCATCTATAACTTCAATTTTTAGATCTAAAAAGATAAGTTTGGTTGTGCTCCACGAGTATGTAAACTTTAGGTTGTTTGTGCTTCTGTTCATGACCTCAATGGTATAGTCTAGGTCCTCCTGGGTGCCTTTCCAAATGATGATTATATCATCTATATACCGGCGGTATAGGACCAGGTCCGCGCCCGATGGGCAAGAGTCCCAGAAGATGTTCTCCCACTAGCCCATATACAGATTCGCATAACTGGGCGCGAACCTGGTCCCCATTGCTGTGCCGCATATCTGCTGGTAATAGTTTCCTTCGTCGTAAAAGTAGTTGTGAGTTAGTATATACTGAATCCCATCCAGAATGAATTCTTCTTGGACCTGAGGTATCTCTGGATCTTTATCTAGAAAGAACCTCACAGCTTCTATTCCATCCTCATGGGGGATGCATGTATATAGTGACGTCACATCACATGTCGCCAGGATGTAGTCTTCTTCCCATGGGATCTCATCCAAGAGATTCAACACCTGGGTTGAATCTTTGAGATATGACGGTAGCCGTTTTACATATCCCTGGAGGTTAAGATCAATATATTCTGAGAGGTTGCTACTAAGCGAACCAATACCTGAAATAATTGGTCTTCCAGGTGGTCTCTGTAGGGATTTATGTATCTTCGGTAAATGGTATAACACCGGTGTGATAGGATGGTTTATGTTGATATAATCGTATTCTTTTTTATTCAGGATACCTCGTTCCTTTGCTTGATCCAGAATCTGTAATAGTTCTTTTTTGTAAGAAGAAGAAGAAGCGAGGCATTACAGATACATTTGGAAAGGAAATAAGAGGTTTCTTTCCCTGCCCGCTATGCAAAGCGTGCAGATGTGGTATGAAATCGACCACATTTAGCAATTTTCATACTAAAGAGAAATATAAAATTAACGAGCTAATCAGATGTCACGACAGTGGAGTAGTATATATGCTACAATGCTCGTGCGGCCTTCAATACATAGGCCAGACGTCACGTATCCTGAAAGATAGGATACGTGAACATATACTACTGATTGAAAAACTAAATATGGACACAGCCCTATACAGACACTTCTCCACCAAACATAAGGGCAATATTAAAGAACTGACCTTTATGGGCATCCAGAAGATCGGAAAAGATTGGAGAGGCGGAAACTATACAAAGAAATTACTCACCGCCGAATCTAAGTGGATTTTTAAATTGGACTGCCTCCATCCGAAGGGATTGAACAATAAGGAGGATCTATCCCACCTGTATAACTTAATATAATTGAATTGATTCATATTGAAGATCTCTCCCCTCTAGGTACCAGTCGATATATATATATAACCTGCCAATTCACCTTCTATACTAAACCAGATACAAGTGGTTCAAAGGTGGCTTCCTTCAACATATAGATTACCAAATCCCAACAAATTCAAGTTTAAAACCAAATAAGTGACCATTATACTAATTCCAATTAAACAGATGGCAGGATAAATCCCCTCCGATTAGATCTTGATTTACCACATTGTAAATAGCCCTGTGAAGAAAGAATATATGTCTTCACACACAAAAAAAGCAAAATACACGATTACATACTAACAACCATGACCTCATGACATACCCCCCTCTTCTATATGTATATACTGTCTCATCCTCTAAGTACTTATCATCCTGACTAAAGATCAGAATTGACTAAGATACCCACAATCGATCACAATCCCTAGAGGAACAGCAGCCTGCACGATTGAAAGAAAAAGTGTAATTACACTCTATCTTTAATCACCAATATGACATCTATATGGTAGAAATCTTAAAACACCAACTGCCCCTACCCCTCAAATAGATTATATTGTTGCAATATTTTTGCACCATTAATAATTTTACATCACCAATAGTATATATTTCACAATACTAATATTTTACAATATTAATATCCCAACATATTTTGTGATCCACTTATGAGGACAATAGATTCCTTATGAGGACAATGGACTCAAAAAAAGCAAACCAAGCACCACCCCTTATGAGGAAAATAGTTTCAAAAAGTAAAAAAAGTAAACTAAGTACCATCACTTGTGGAAAAGACAAAAAATCGCCGCTACAACAATTCTATAACAAATTCCTACATGCACTAACATCAGCTCCTCCATATTCATATTATATATAATGCACAAGTAGGTCCAAACAACCTGCAGATATGACCGATCTATGAAATCTCTGAGCAGATCCAAAAACCGAAAACACGAGCTACGTTACAAATATGCCACCTTATATTAGAATTGTTTACTGTTCACAAAAATTCTCTCGTTTTTACTCCCCTTCTTTCGTTTTTTCTCCCATTTATTTCACAATCTGATCTCCACTTTAACTCCCCTTATCATTATTAAGTTCATAGAAGATATCACTAGAGCCGCATACATCTCTGTTATTAATAAACAGCTGATTTTTCACATCCTCTGCTGCTCCTCAACTCAAAGCAAGTATGACCTATCAAATTGTTACAGCAAGACACCCCCCCGTTACCAATAAACAATTGCCCTTTATCATTAAGACCTAGCAACAACTTGAGCCTATGAACAGCGCCAACAGGCCGTGACGTCACGACCAATAGAAACCTCCGGAAAACGGAACTAAAACCAAACAAAAAACCCCAAATCTAAAAATATGTATGAATTATTATTCACCCTATTATTCACCTAACTTTTAGTCAAATCAGTAATTTGATCGCCAAACATGAGGGCCGGAGATAATAGTCGGCATCGATCCGAATTTCCCACCGGAAGTGACGTCACAAATCACGGAGGCTAGGGACTATTAAGTATAAGTTTGAAACAACTTGAGCCCTTCACAGCTACCATATAAGCCCTCAGCAGAAGCTGTACAGACAAAATAAAATCAACATATAATGACAAATTAAAACTTTAAAAGTTACGAAAAACCGGAAGTCAGAAAATATTACCACTTCCGGTCACAGGCACATTTTCCCTATAAAAGACCCCTAATCAAAGCTTACCATTAGTCTTGATAAAGGCCTAAGGAAAGGCCGAAACGCGTAGACCTGGTAAGCATCATTTCAATAGGAGAATTAATTTGTAATCGTTTTACACATTGTGTACATTTGTATTTACAGGTTTCTATTTTTGAACATTCACTTTTGTATTTTTTATATAATTTTTGTTGGAACCTTTGCACTCAGCACTTTTTGGTATCATCCACTGGGGCAGAGCTCCCCAAGGGAGAAGGACATCACAACACTAAGGGATAAGGACGACTTTTTCTTTCTTTTTTCCTTTTTTTTCATTATTTTTAAAACCAAGGATTGACACATTTTTTACCTCTTCCTTTTTTTGGCATTCCCAACACAGGATTGACACTCAGTTTCATATATTTTTTCGCATTTCCCAACACAGGATTGACATTTATTTCCCCACTTTTTGGAATATTAAGCATTGGAACACTCTCTCTTTTTGAATATTGGAACACTGTCACGTTTTTTATAATTTTTTTATATCTTTTACATTTTTCTCATTTTTGCTTTTTATTACACACCTTTATTGTATTTGAATTCCTTTACCACTAGGACCAGTTTTAATACTGTTTACTTCTCCTATGTGTTTATACTCCGAAGATTTTATTCATACTGTAATCTGATAGCGTGTGTTTATACTCTGAAGATTCTATTCATACTGTAATTTACCAGCGTATGTTTACACTCTGAAGATTTTATTCATATTGTATTTTATTCATATTGTATTTTATAGCATGGATCCATGCACATGTAATATTGTGTTTTTATGAAGTATTGTTTTTAGGAAGTATCGTTTTTAGGAAATATTGTATTTCACCTCTTCTTCTGTACAATAAATTGTTTTAACATTTTTATAACACCTTTAAAGTACACGACATAGTTCATTTTTATACCTAAACCTTAGCCTCCATATTGTTGGCGCCTGGGCATATTTCTCACAGTTCTCTTTCTATAGGTGGGAGCTAGGTACCACCGCCTTAGGCTCACAAGGTTTCTGTTGGCGCTGGGGTATATCACTATATTTCTAATTATCCACTCCTAGACTTATTCCAGCTGCCATCACTAGACAAAAACAACCCCATAGAAATATGGAGACTTTGACTTCACTCAGACAGGATGTATCAATTAATGTAAACAAACAGACTAAATTAATTAGCATAGAAATAGATGAGGATGAGACTGTAGATATACAATCCATATTTAGAGAGTTAGAAAAACTTCTAATCTCAGAGGTGAAATATAAGGCCGAAATCTCATTCTTGAAAAAATGCCTGGAATTGGATATTATTACAAAAGGGCTTTTAACACACAAAGAATGTGCCTTCCCTCTATCTGACTCCATCTCCGAGAAATGGAGGTCTGTTCTAATAAACACCTCCAGACAACTAATAAAACTCATTATTGAATACAGAGAAACTTCAATAATAGATATGGACTCAAAAATTAAGGAAAATGAGGAAATTCTAATTAATTTAGAACATTCTGGACATGGGTCCATAGATATAACCGAAAAGAAAGATAATCTTTTCAAAAAGGTAAAAAAGACTAGAGATGATGTCATACAGAAAAAAACAAAAAAACTCCTAAGAGAATTAGAAAATAAAGAGACAACAAAAGAGGAACACATAGACACCACAACAGAAGAGATGATAAATACAAAGACAGAAAAGGAGATAGCAGACACATTCATTCACAATAGAAACAACAGTAACCAACAACAGGACACAAGATATGGGCGAGAACCTAGAAGAGAAACAAACAGATACTACAAACCCAGAAACTTTTATTCTAACAGACCACATAGAAGACACTATACACGACCAAACTATTATGCTCCAACATTTTACGACAACAATAGGCCAATACCCCACTATGATAATAGATGGCAAAATAACAACCAACAATGGAGTTTTGGGAGTGATAGACAATACACAAGGAGGAGGGAATATACACCTACAGGAAGGAGAGATTCCTGGCACAACAATTGGGATTATACTGAAGATAGAGTATATAATAGGGGAGAGTTTCAACACCAATACTCACCAAAACGACAATACCATGAGGGGAGATCGAACCATTATAGACGAAATGATATAGAGTCCACTTATAGAGACCATCACTATGAGATGAACGATAGAAGAGATGAGATACATCATACCAACAATAATATGTACAGAACTCCAAAGAGGAAGGAAGGACCGATCACTCACAGAAAAGATGAGGGGAATGCAAGGGAAGAATGGAAAATCCAACAGCATACTAGAAGGATGGATCAATATAAAGAGCCTCAGAAATCCATACCCACTACTACAACAGAAACTTCATCTTCATCTTTTTTAGGATCAGATCAGGCATACAACAGGGAAAGGAACAGGTCCCTGAAGTCCCAGAAAGAAAGGGATACAGACAGACCAACAACCTCACTAAGAAGAAGACACACCGAGGGAGACGAGGAGGTGCCAAAATAAACAAAAAGATTGACGACAGGATTGAAATAACCACTACAGGCAACAACGAAGGTATATTCAATCTAAGCTCGCATACTTTGACTAAGGAAGAGAACTCTGTCCTCAAATATGGCCTCTCGTTTGCCCCCACAAGAAGTTTGGATAAGTTCCAGACTTTTATTAACACTAAAGAATTTGTCCAGAAATTAACACTGAAGAGATTTTTTGCTAAATCAGCATTGGAGAGGACATTATGGAAACCACAAGAACATCATGACGGTTACAAACACACAAGTTTGAAACCAAAGTCATCCTTCTTTCCCATAAGCAGCAAAGGAGCCTCCATAGAAGCTTTTGAGACTATAGTCTGCAAAGAGATTAAGGAACTACAAACCAAAAAACTAAAACCAAGATCACAAAACCTTTCTCATCAAAAGATGAAAACAGTCAAAACATTGGAAGAAAATCATAACCTAATCATAAAACCAGCAGATAAGGGGGGAGGAATTGCAGTCATGGACCGAACGGACTACAAATTGGAAAACGCCAGAATCCTAAACGATCCTGAAACCTATAGAAAACTACCATCAAATCCAATAGGGACTTACAAAAAAGAACTATTACAGATTCTGGATCAAGCAAAGGAACGAGGTATCCTGAATAAAAAAGAATACGATTATATCAACATAAACCATCCTATCACACCGGTGTTATACCATTTACCGAAGATACATAAATCCCTACAGAGACCACCTGGAAGACCAATTATTTCAGGTATTGGTTCGCTTAGTAGCAACCTCTCAGAATATATTGATCTTAACCTCCAGGGATATGTAAAACGGCTACCGTCATATCTCAAAGATTCAACCCAGGTGTTGAATCTCTTGGATGAGATCCCATGGGAAGAAGACTACATCCTGGCGACATGTGATGTGACGTCACTATATACATGCATCCCCCATGAGGATGGAATAGAAGCTGTGAGGTTCTTTCTAGATAAAGATCCAGAGATACCTCAGGTCCAAAAAGAATTCATTCTGGATGGGATTCAGTATATACTAACTCACAACTACTTTTACGACGAAGGAAACTATTACCAGCAGATATGCGGCACAGCAATGGGGACCAGGTTCGCGCCCAGTTATGCGAATCTGTATATGGGCAAGTGGGAGAACATCTTCTGGGACTCTTGCCCAGCGGGCGCGGACCTGGTCCTATACCGCCGGTATATAGATGATATAATCATCATTTGGAAAGGCACCCAGGAGGACCTAGACTATACCATTGAGGTCATGAACAGAAGCACAAACAACCTAAAGTTTACATACTCGTGGAGCACAACCGAACTTGTCTTTTTAGATCTAAAAATTTAAGTTATAGATGGCAAAATTGAAACATCCACACATTTTAAAAGCGTTGACAGCAACAATTACATACATAGTATGAGTTGCCATCACAAAAACTGGAAAAATAACATCCCTAAAGGGCAGTTATTAAGAATCAAGAAGAACTGCTCCAGAAATGACAAATGGGAAGAACAGGCCAAGATCATCAAAAACAAGTTCATAGAGAGGGGATATGACGAACACCTACTGGACCAGAAGATTCAAGAAGTCGAAAGTGTTAAAAGGAAGGACCTTCTGAAACATAAAGGAAAAACATATCCAACGGAAGACGATTGTCTCAATGTGGTCATGATCACAGAATACAGTGAGAACAAAGACATGATCGAGAAAATATTTCAGAAACATTGGCCACTTCTGAAAGATGATGACCTAATAGGGGACCGATTGCCATCCAAGCCTAAGTTTGTATATCGAAAGACCAAAAACTTACAAAGCAGACTGGCTCCAAGCATCGAGAAGAAGAAGAAGCGAGGCATTACAGATACATTTGGAAAGGAAATAAGAGGTTTCTTTCCCTGCCCGCTATGCAAAGCGTGCAGATGTGGTATGAAATCGACCACATTTAGCAATTTTCATACTAAAGAGAAATATAAAATTAACGAGCTAATCAGATGTCACGACAGTGGAGTAGTATATATGCTACAATGCTCGTGCGGCCTTCAATACATAGGCCAGACGTCACGTATCCTGAAAGATAGGATACGTGAACATATACTACTGATTGAAAAACTAAATATGGACACAGCCCTATACAGACACTTCTCCACCAAACATAAGGGCAATATTAAAGAACTGACCTTTATGGGCATCCAGAAGATCGGAAAAGATTGGAGAGGCGGAAACTATACAAAGAAATTACTCACCGCCGAATCTAAGTGGATTTTTAAATTGGACTGCCTCCATCCGAAGGGATTGAACAATAAGGAGGATCTATCCCACCTGTATAACTTAATATAATTGAATTGATTCATATTGAAGATCTCTCCCCTCTAGGTAC
Source organism: Bombina bombina (assembly GCF_027579735.1). Taxonomy (NCBI): domain Eukaryota; kingdom Metazoa; phylum Chordata; class Amphibia; order Anura; family Bombinatoridae; genus Bombina; species Bombina bombina. The sequence continues at coordinate 629,871,228 of NC_069503.1, read as the reverse complement.
CAGTCGATATATATATATAACCTGCCAATTCACCTTCTATACTAAACCAGATACAAGTGGTTCAAAGGTGGCTTCCTTCAACATATAGATTACCAAATCCCAACAAATTCAAGTTTAAAACCAAATAAGTGACCACTATACTAATTCCAATTAAACAGATGGCAGGATAAATCCCCTCCGATTAGATCTTGATTTACCACATTGTAAATAGCCCTGTGAAGAAAGAATATATGTCTTCACACACAAAAAAAGCAAAATACACGATTACATACTAACAACCATGACCTCATGACATACCCCCCTCTTCTATATGTATATACTGTCTCATCCTCTAAGTACTTATCATCCTGACTAAAGATCAGAATTGACTAAGATACCCACAATCGATCACAATCCCTAGAGGAACAGCAGCCTGCACGATTGAAAGAAAAAGTGTAATTACACTATATCTTTAATCACCAATATGACATCTATATGGTAGAAATCTTAAAACACCAACTGCCCCTACCCCTCAAATAGATTATATTGTTGCAATATTTTTGCACCATTAATAATTTTACATCACCAATAGTATATATTTCACAATACTAATATTTTACAATATTAATATCCCAACATATTTTGTGATCCACTTATGAGGACAATAGATTCCTTATGAGGACAATGGACTCAAAAAAAGCAAACCAAGCACCACCCCTTATGAGGAAAATAGTTTCAAAAAGTAAAAAAAGTAAACTAAGTACCATCACTTGTGGAAAAGACAAAAAATCGCCGCTACAACAATTCTATAACAAATTCCTACATGCACTAACATCAGCTCCTCCATATTCATATTATATATAATGCACAAGTAGGTCCAAACAACCTGCAGATATGACCGATCTATGAAATCTCTGAGCAGATCCAAAAACCGAAAACACGAGCTACGTTACAAATATGCCACCTTATATTAGAATTGTTTACTGTTCACAAAAATTCTCTCGTTTTTACTCCCCTTCTTTCGTTTTTTCTCCCATTTATTTCACAATCTGATCTCCACTTTAACTCCCCTTATCATTATTAAGTTCATAGAAGATATCACTAGAGCCGCATACATCTCTGTTATTAATAAACAGCTGATTTTTCACATCCTCTGCTGCTCCTCAACTCAAAGCAAGTATGACCTATCAAATTGTTACAGCAAGACACACCCCCGTTACCAATAAACAATTGCCCTTTATCATTAAGACCTAGCAACAACTTGAGCCTATGAACAGCGCCAACAGGCTGTGACGTCACGACCAATAGAAACCTCCGGAAAACGGAACTAAAACCAAACAAAAAACCCCAAATCTAAAAATATGTATGAATTATTATTCACCCTATTATTCACCTAACTTTTAGTCAAATCAGTAATTTGATCGCCAAACATGAGGCCCGGAGATAATAGTCGGCATCGATCCGAATTTCCCACCGGAAGTGACGTCACAAATCACGGAGGCTAGGGACTATAAGTATAAGTTTGAAACAACTTGAGCCCTTCACAGCTACCATATAAGCCCTCAGCAGAAGCTGTACAGACAAAATAAAATCAACATATAATGACAAATTAAAACTTTAAAAGTTACGAAAAACCGGAAGTCAGAAAATATTACCACTTCCGGTCACAGGCACATTTTCCCTATAAAAGACCCCTAATCAAAGCTTACCATTAGTCTTGATAAAGGCCTAAGGAAAGGCCGAAACGCGTAGACCTGGTAAGCATCATTTCAATAGGAGAATTAATTTGTAATCGTTTTACACATTGTGTACATTTGTATTTACAGGTTTCTATTTTTGAACATTCACTTTTGTATTTTTTATATAATTTTTGTTGGAACCTTTGCACTCAGCACTTTTTGGTATCATCCACTGGGGCAGATCTCCCCAAGGGAGAAGGACATCACAACACTAAGGGATAAGGACGACTTTTTCTTTCTTTTTTCCTTTTTTTCATTATTTTTAAAACCAAGGATTGACACATTTTTTACCTCTTCCTTTTTTTGGCATTCCCAACACAGGATTGACACTCAGTTTCATATATTTTTTCACATTTCCCAACACAGGATTGACATTTATTTCCCCACTTTTTGGAATATTAAGCATTGGAACACTCTCTCTTTTTGAATATTGGAACACTGTCACGTTTTTTATAATTTTTTTATATCTTTTACATTTTTCTCATTTTTGCTTTTTATTACACACCTTTATTGTATTTGAATTCCTTTACCACTAGGACCAGTTTTAATACTGTTTACTTCTCCTATGTGTTTATACTCCGAAGATTTTATTCATACTGTAATCTGATAGCGTGTGTTTATACTCTGAAGATTCTATTCATACTGTAATTTACAAGCGTATGTTTACACTCTGAAGATTTTATTCATATTGTATTTTATTCATATTGTATTTTATAGCATGGATCCATGCACATGTAATATTGTGTTTTTATGAAGTATTGTTTTTAGGAAGTATTGTTTTTAGGAAATATTGTATTTCACCTCTTCTTCTGTACAATAAATTGTTTTAACATTTTTATAACACCTTTAAAGTACACGACATAGTTCATTTTTATACCTAAACCTTAGCCTCCATATTGTTGGCGCCTGGGCATATTTCTCACAGTTCTCTTTCTATAGGTGGGAGCTAGGTACCACCGCCTTAGGCTCACAAGGTTTCTGTTGGCGCTGGGGTATATCACTATATTTCTACGAGCAGAAGAAATAGCAACCAAAAACAAAACTTTCCAAATAACAGCTTAATATCTATGGAATGCATAGGTTCAAACGAAAACCCCTTGAAGAACATTAAGAACTAAATTCAAACTCCAGGGTGGTCTAAACACAGGCTTAATTCTAGTTAAAGCCTGACAAAAAGACTGAACATCTGGAACAGCTGCCAAACGTTTGTGTAGTAAAATTGACAAAGCTTTTTTAAGGAACTCACTGATAACCCTTTCTCCAATCCTTCTTGGAGAAAAGACAGAATTCTGGGAATCCTAACTCTACTCCATGAGTAGCCCTTGGATTCACACCAAAAAGGATATTTACGCCATATCTTATGGTAGATCTTCCTAGTAACAGGCTTACGTTTTGGGTGCTGGAAGGGTCCCTGAATGAGAAGGTCCTGCCTCAGTGGAAGCTTCCACGGCGGCAGAGAGGACATGTCCACTAGATTGGCATACCAAGTCCTGCTAGGCCACGCAGGTGCGATTAGAATTACTGAAGCCCTCTCCTACTTTATCCGAGCAATCACCCGGGGCAGGAGAGCAAACGGTGGAAACACATAAGCTAGGATGAACGACCAAGGTACTGCCAAGGCATCTATCAGTTCGGCCTGAGGATTCCTTGACCTGGACCCATATCTTGGAAGCTTGGCATTCTGTCTAGGTGCCATCAGATCCAACTCCGGTCTTCCCCATTTGAGGATCAGAGTGGCAAAGACCTCCGGATGGAGCTCCCACTCCCCCGGATGAAACGTCTGTCTGCTTAAGAAGTCTGCTTCCCAGTTGTCTACTCCTGGGATGTGGATTGCTGACAGACTACAAGAGTGGGCCTCCGCCCACCAAATTATCTTGGATACGTCTGTCATCGCTAAGGAACTCCTTGTTCCCCCCTGATGATTGATGTAAGCCACAGTCGTGATGTTGTCCGACTGAAAGTGAATGAACTTGGCCGAATCCAACTGAGGCCACGCCTGAAGTGCATTGAATATTGCTCTCAATTCCAGAATATTTATTGGAAGAAGAGACTCCAACCGAGTCCACACACCCTGAGCCCTCAGGGAATTCCAGACTGCACCCCAACCTAGAAGGCTGGCGTCCATCATTACAATCACCCAGGATGGTCTGCGGAAACACATCCCTTGGGACAGATGATCCTGAGACAACCACCAAAGAAGAGAGTCTCTTGTCTCCTGATCCAGATTTATCTGAGGAGACACATTTGTATAATCCCCATTCCACTGTCCGAGCATGCTCAGCTGTAGCGGTCTGAGATGAAAATGAGCTAACGGAATGATGTCCATTGCTGCCACCATCAATCCAATTACTTCCATGCACTGGGCCACTGATGGTCGAGGATTGGACTGAAGGGATCGGCATGTATTCAGAATCTTTAACTTTCTGACCTCTGTCAAGAAGATTTTCATGGATACAGAATCTATTAGAGTTCCCAAGAAGGGAACCCTTCTCTGTGGAATTAGTGAACTCTTTTCTAGATTCACCTTCCACCCGTGAGTAAACAGAAAGGACAGAACGTTGTCTGTGTGAGACTTTGTCAGATGGTAAGACGACGCCTGGATCAGAATATCGTCCAGATAAGGCGCCACTGCAATACCCCGCGGCCTGAGAACCGCCAAAAGGGACCCTAGAACCTTCGTGAAGATCCTGGGTGCTGTGGCCAACCCGAATGGAAGAACCCCGAACTGAAAATGTTTGTCCAGGAAGGCAAACCTTAGGAACTGATGATGCTTGTGGATAGGAATATGAAGGTATGCATCCTTCAAGTCCACGGTAGTCATATATTGACCCTCCTGGATCAATGGCAGAATTGTGTGAATAGTCTCCATCTTGAATGATGGGACTCTGAGAAAACTGTTTAGACTCTTTAGATCTAAAATGGGTCGAAATGTGCCCTCTTTTTTGGGAACCACGAAAATATTCAAGTAAAACCCCTGTCCCTGTTCCAGTCTTGGAACAGGATGAATTACTCCCATAGTAGAGAGGTCTTTTACACAACGTAAGAACGCCTCTCTCTTTGTCTGGTCTGCAGACAACCGTGAAAGAAGAAACCTCCCCCTTGGGAGAGAACCCTTGAATTCCAGTTGATACCCTTGGGACACAATTTTCAGTGTCCAAGGATCCTGAACATCTCTTACCCAAGCCTGGGCAAAGAGAGAAAGTCTGCCCCCAACTAGATCCGGTCCTGGATCGGGGGCCACCTCTTCATGCTGTCTTGGTAGCAGAAGCGGGCTTCTTGGGTTGTTTACCCTTGTTCCAAGCCTGGTTGGGTCTCCAGACAGTCTTGGCCTGAGCAAAATTCCCTTCCTGTTTGGCAGAAGAAGATGAAGACGAGGGAGGCTCCTTTAAAGTTCCGAAAGGAATGAAAATTATTCTGTCTACCCCTTAGTTTAGCAGTTCTATCCTGAGGTAGGAACTGACCCTCACCTCCCGTAACATCAGAAATGATCTCTTTCAAGTCAGGCCCGAATAGGGTTTTCCCTTTGAAAGGGATAGCCAAAAGCTTAGACTTAGATGACACATCAGCAGACCAAGATTTTAACCATAACGCTCTACGCGCTAAAATGGCAAATCCAGCATTCTTAGCCGCCAGCTTGGCAATCTGAAAAGCGGCATCTGTAATAAAAGAATTAGCCAGCTTAAGAGCCTTAATTCTGTCTAAAATATCCTCCAAAGGAGTTTCAGTCTTAAGAGACTCTTCTAAAGCATCAAACCAGAAGGCCGCCGCAGTAGTAACTGGTACGATGCAGGCCGTTGGTTGTAAAAGAAAACCCTGATGAATAAACAATTTATTTAGCAGACCCTCCAATTTCTTATCCATAGGGTCTTTAAAAGCACAACTGTCCTCAATAGGGATAGTTGTACGCTTAGCCAGGGTAGAAATAGCTCCTTCCACCATAGGGACTGTTTGCCACGAGTCCCGAACAGTGTCAGATATAGGATACATTTTTTTTTTTAAATTAGGAGAGGGAGAAAACGGGATACCCGGTCTGTCCCATTCCCTCTTAATAATCTCCGAAATTCTCTTAGGAACTGGAAAAACATCAGTGTAAGCAGGTACCTTTAAGTATTTGTCCATCTTACACAATTTCTCTGGTGGAACTACAATAGGGTCACAGTCATCCAAAGTTGCTAAAACCTCCCTAAGTAACAGACGGAGGTGCTCAAGCTTAAATTTAAAGGACACGACTTCCGAGTACGTGTGAGGTAATGCACTTCTTGAATCAGAAAGCTCCCCCTCAGGCAGAAGTTCCCTGACCCCCAAATCAGATCCCTGTGAGGGTACACCTGAAATAGCTAACAACGCATCAGAAGGCTCATGCAAATTAACCTCTGTCCTACTGCGTTTACCCTGTAATACTGGCAACTTAGATAATACCTCTGTAAGGGTAGTTGACATAACTGCAGCCATATCCTGCAGAGTAAATGAATTAGACGCAGTTGAAGAACCAGGCGTCGCTGGTGGGCGTTAAAGGTTGTGACGCTTGGGGAGAAGTTAGCGGAAAAAAATATGTGCTTTACATTGTAAGGCCCTCTCAGTACATGAGGGACAAAAAGATAAAGGGGGTTCCACAGTGGCAATTAAACACATAGAACAATGAGTTAACAGTTAACAGACATGTTAAACAGATTAACAATCTCAAATATAGTCATTTATAAAATAAACTTTTATCTCTGAATTATATTATAATAAAAAATAAAAATAAAAAAAAATAATGCAGCAAAAAAACTGTACTGCCCCTTTAAATTTTAAAAAAGCAACTATTTTTCTCAAAAACTTCAAAAACGGTTTTATGGTAATAAATATCCTTTTATAAGTTTCCCAAACACTAACTAACAGTATTGAATAGTTTGCAAAGAAGACAGATCAATACGATAACGTCTTTGTCCCAAGAATAAAAAATAATATTTTAGTAAACCTCTGCACCACAGCAGTGCTGTGGCGCCTACCTGCCCCCGGACTGAACACAGCCGCAGATCGAGAAGCCTGTCAGGTCCTAGCAGCTCCGGATAACATAGGCCCCACAACAGATCAGAATTCTAACCTCCACACGATCCGGTTATGCTGCGCGTCTAAGCACGCGAAACAAGGCCCCGTCCACCGTGAGCGTCATACAAACTCAGCAAGACCCGCATGGGTCTGAATGAACAAAAACTAAAAACATGTCCGAAAAAAAGCCATGTACCCTCTATAATATCAGGTACCTATGGCCAGTGTATACCCAACAACCTAAAATAAACCGCAACTCCCAGCGTCTAAAAACAAGCCCATAGTAAAAACAAAGAACATAGTATAAACTATGTCAAAACAAAATAACAAATAAGGGATTTCAGGTACATTAACACTTTACACATAATGTATACTGCTTACCCCTACCCATAAGGTAAAAATGTCAGCCTGTTCTGTACATCAAGTCTCCCAGAAACAAAAAGGACTGAGCATACCTCAAAGTTGCTTGTAGCAAGACATCGTTCTCCACACTGAAGATTTTCTTTCACTACCTTTAGATGCTGTGGGAACTAACATGGATCTTAGACAACCTTTCTTAAGATCATAAACATCAGTACAGAAAACCAAATGTTCCCACTCCTCTTAGGAAGTAAGGAACTGTCAATTTTCTCCCTGAGAAAAATAGTACTCACTGGCACCATTTTAAAATAAAAAAATCTTGATTGAAGAAAATAAAGCTAACACCTCACTTTACCTCTTCCTAGTACTAACAATTCAAAGAGAATGACTGGATTGGGAGGGAAGGGAGGAGCTATATATACAGCTCTGCTGTGGTGCTCTTTGCCACTTCCTGTCAGCAGGAGGATAAATCCCACAAGTAAGGATGAAATCTGTGGACTCGTCATATCTTTGTAAAAGAAACATAAACAGATCATTTCCAAATATTACCCAAGAGGTATGGGCAGTCTCCCATCTGGGGTCATTTGTCATCGTCAATCTTGGGTCTTCATCAAACCAACAGGTGACACCACTAAAACAAAGCATCTCCATTCATAACATCTTTTGGGGGTTAAGAGAGAGGCATTCCCACCTCATTGTAGAGCCTTTTCATGTAGGTGGGGGTTGATTTTCTGTTGCAAGATAACTTTTCAGAGCTTGTGGTGAGTGAAAGAATTTGACACCATGTGAGGTTTGCAGGTGTAATTTGGCTGGGTAGAGCAGCGCCACTTGTCTGCCTCGTTCATGTAATTGTGAACGGGGCTAATTCCTTTCTCTATCGTGTCACCTCCATTGAGAATTCCTGAAACAGCAGCAGCTTTGAGCCCTCATACAGGACCTCCTAGTGTGCTCGATAGGCTTGCAGAATCTTTAGCTTTTCCTGAAAGTTCAGGCATTTAAAAATGACCCTCTATAATATCAGGTACCTATGGCCAGTGTATACCCAACAACCTAAAATAAACCGCAACTCCCAGCGTCTAAAAACAAGCCCATAGTAAAAACAAAGAACATAGTATAAACTATGTCAAAACAAAATAACAAATAAGGGATTTCAGGTACATTAACACTTTACACATAATGTATACTGCTTACCCCTACCCATAAGGTAAAAATGTCAGCCTGTTCTGTACATCAAGTCTCCCAGAAACAAAAAGGACTGAGCATACCTCAAAGTTGCTTGTAGCAAGACATCGTTCTCCACACTGAAGATTTTCTTTCACTACCTTTAGATGCTGTGGGAACTAACATGGATCTTAGACAACCTTTCTTAAGATCATAAACATCAGTACAGAAAACCAAATGTTCCCACTCCTCTTAGGAAGTAAGGAACTGTCAATTTTCTCCCTGAGAAAAATAGTACTCACTGGCACCATTTTAAAATAAAAAAATCTTGATTGAAGAAAATAAAGCTAACACCTCACTTTACCTCTTCCTAGTACTAACAATTCAAAGAGAATGACTGGATTGGGAGGGAAGGGAGGAGCTATATATACAGCTCTGCTGTGGTGCTCTTTGCCACTTCCTGTCAGCAGGAGGATAAATCCCACAAGTAAGGATGAAATCTGTGGACTCGTCATATCTTTGTAAAAGAAACATAAACAGATCATTTCCAAATATTACCCAAGAGGTATGGGCAGTCTCCCATCTGGGGTCATTTGTCATCGTCAATCTTGGGTCTTCATCAAACCAACAGGTGACACCACTAAAACAAAGCATCTCCATTCATAACATCTTTTGGGGGTTAAGAGAGAGGCATTCCCACCTCATTGTAGAGCCTTTTCATGTAGGTGGGGGTTGATTTTCTGTTGCAAGATAACTTTTCAGAGCTTGTGGTGAGTGAAAGAATTTGACACCATGTGAGGTTTGCAGGTGTAATTTGGCTGGGTAGAGCAGCGCCACTTGTCTGCCTCGTTCATGTAATTGTGAACGGGGCTAATTCCTTTCTCTATCGTGTCACCTCCATTGAGAATTCCTGAAACAGCAGCAGCTTTGAGCCCTCATACAGGACCTCCTAGTGTGCTCGATAGGCTTGCAGAATCTTTAGCTTTTCCTGAAAGTTCAGGCATTTAAAAATGACCTGTCTAGGTCTGGTTTTTGCATGATCTAGAGTCCTCTCAGGTCCCACACGGTGGGCCCTTTCCACATCAATAGGTAAAACATCAGGGTGTATGCCCAGCATTTTTGAGAATGTAAGTGCGGTCAATTCTAGTAGATCTTTGCCTTTAATTATCTCTGGCACCCCCACTATTCGTAGGTTGTTGCGACGACTTCTGTTCTCTAAGTCTTCTATACGATCTTGGAGTAGCTGATTCTTCTTAACCAGTTGTTTGACTGTGGTATCTGAGGTGAATTGTCTGTCTTCTACCTCAGAGATGCGAGACTCAGCTGAGCTTAACCGCGAAGAGAATTGTCTGACTTCACTTGTCAATGTGTCCACCCCAACTTGAAGGGAGTCCATTTTTGGAAGAAAAAAGGACTTTAACTCTTGTAATAGTGATGCCTGATCTGGTCCCGGGACCATTACCTGTTCATTCACAGCTGGATTCTCCATATGGACTTCAGCAGTCTGTTTCTGTTGTTTTTTGTCAGTTGTTTTTGTTCTGTGGAACATGTCTGTCTTGATTTTGGGAGAGAGTTTGTAGAAATATTTATCAACTTTCATTAGAGTATATACAGAGTTTTGTTCAGCTCAGCAAACTGTATGTGAGCCCAGCAAATCTTATTCGGTTCTTTTTCAGAGATGTGAGTGTCTATTATAGGTGAGATTTGCAGACCTTTCCCCTCTCCCTGTTTAATGCTCAATGTCCGCTTTATTAGGGGTATTCTGTGCAATACTAAACACACTGGGATTGCTTTTTCTTTTTGTTCTTGAGTTAGAAAATATCAGTTGTTGTAATCTTTCCCAGCTATCACATAAAGGGATCTGGACTGTGGGCACAAGCCACGTGGGTCTTTCTTGATTTATAGTCAGCCTGTGGGTTACAGCGCTAGTAGTTTTCTCACTGTGGTTTTCTCATTCTATGTCCCATTTTAATTGTAATGCTTAGGTTTTATTTATCTGTGTATCTTGAGCAGGGTCTGACGTCATACAAGTGTATATGTGCAGTTGTGTCTCTCTCACAATTCCACTCAGCTCACCCCTTCCAGAAATAGCTGGGCTCCAAGGTTCCGAAGCAGTGCTCATATGCTGTTCTCTATTTGTTTCTCAACCGACCATACGGACCAGGTAGTCTGAGGTTCGTCTTCACTCCGGTGTTGGATTGCGGCCTGAGATCCAAGATGGCACCGCTAGGACTGATTGCGCTGTACAGTTCAGGAGCTCTCTGATGGCCAGAACAGGTGGAGGTCATCCTGCGCACTTTAGTAGGCAGCCGGCGTGTAGGTTATCAACCCGGCAAGTCTGTTGTGCGGGGCCTGGCAGAAAAAAAACATAATTTATGCTTACCTGATAAATTTATTTCTCTTGTAGTGTATCCAGTCCACGGATCATCCATTACTTATGGAATATATTCTCCTTCCCAACAGGAAGCTGCAAGAGTCCACCCACAGCAAAGCTGCTATATAGCTCCTCCCCTAACTGCCATATTCAGTCATTCGACCGAAAACATGCAGAGAAAGGAAAAACCATAGGGTGCAGTGGTGACTGTAGTTCAAATGAAAAAATTACCTGCCTTAAAGTGACAGGGCGGGCCGTGGACTGGATACACTACAAGAGAAATAAATTTATCAGGTAAGCATAAATTATGTTTTCTCTTGTTAAGTGTATCCAGTCCACGGATCATCCATTACTTATGGAATACCAATACCAAAGCTAAAGTACACGGATGATGGGAGGGACAAGGCAGGTACTTAAACGGAAGTTACCACTGCCTGTAAAAAACCCTTTCTCCCAAAAATAGCCTCCGAAGAAGCAAGGTATCAAATTTGTTAAATTTGAAAAGTATGAAGCGCAGACCAAGACTCCGTCTTGTAAATCTGTTCAACAGAAGCCACATTTAAAAAAGGCCCAAGTGAAAACCACAGCTCTAGTAGAATGAGCTGTAATCCCTTCAGGAGGCTGCTGTCCAGCAGTCTCATAAGCTAAATGAATTATGCTTTTTAACCAAAAAGACAGAGAGGCTGCTGAAGTCTTTTGACCTCTCCTCTGTCCAGAATAGACAACAAACAAGGTGAACGTTTGATGAAAACTGTAGTAGCTTGTAAGTAAAACTTTAAAGCACAAACCACGTCCAATATTGTGTAATAGACGTTCCTTCTTTGAGGAAGGATTAGGATACAAGCATGGAACAACTATCTCTTGAGTGATGTACTTGTTAGATACCACCTTAGGAAAAAACCCAGGTGGTACGCAGGACTACCTTATCCGTACGAAGGACCAGATAAGGAGAATCACATTGTAACACAGATAACTTGGAGACTCTACGAGTCGAGGAATTAGCTACCCAAAAGGAACTTTCCAAGATAAAGATTGATATCTATGGAACAAAAAAGGTTCAAACAGAACTTCTTGAAGAACCTTAAGAATCAGGTTTAAGCTCCATGGCGGAGCAACAGTTTTAAACACAGGCTTGGATCTAACCAAAGCCTGACCAAATGCCTGAACGTCTAGAATACCTGCCAGACGCTTGTGCAAAAAAATAGACAGAGTAAAAATCTGTCCCCTTTTAAGGAATTAGCTGACAACCCTTTTCTCAAAAACATCTTGGAGAAAAGATAATATCCTGGGAATCCAGACTTTACTCCATGAGTAACCCTTGGATTCATAACAATCAGATATTTACACCATATCTATGTTCATTTTCCTAGAGACAGGCTTTCATGTCTGTATTAAGGTATCAATGACTGACTCGGAGAAGCCATGCTTTGATAACATCAAGCGTTCAGTCTCCAGGCAGTCCATCTCAGATTGATTCTATTTAGATGGTTGAAAGGACCCTGAGGTAGAGGGACCTGTCTCAGAAGCAGAGACCGTGATGGAAAGGATGACATGTCCACCAGATCTGCATACCAGGTCCTGCGTGGCTACGCAGGCGCTGTCAAAAACACCAAAGCCCTCTCCTGCTTGGTCTTGACCTCCGGAGGAAATCCCACTCCCCCGGAAGAAAAGTCTGACGACTTAGAAAATCCACCTCCCAGTTCTCAACACCTGGGATATGGATAGCTGATAGACAAGAGTGAGTCTCTGTCCAGTGAATTATTGTAAGACTTCTAACATCGCTAGGGAACTTCTGTTCCCCCTTGATGGCTGATGTAAGCCACAGTCGTGTATATTGTCCGACTGAGTATGATGTACCTCAGAGGTGCTAACTGAGGCCAAGTCTGAAGAGCATGGAATATCACTCCCAGTTCCAGAATGTTTATTAGAAGGAGGGTCTCCTCCTAAGTCCACTATCCCTGAGCCTTCAGGGAGTTCCAGACTGCATCCCAACCTAAAAGGCTGGCATCTATTGTAACAATTGTCCCATCTGACCTGCGGAAGGTCATACCCTTGGACAGATGGACCCGACATAGTCACCAGAGAAGAGAATCTCTGGTCTCTTGGTCCAGGTTTAACAGGGGGACAAATCTGTGTAATCCCCGTTCCTCTGACTGAGCATGCATAGTTGCAGCGGTCTGAAATGTAGACGTGCAAACGGTACTATGTCCCTTGCCGCTACCATTAAGCCGATTTCATTCATGTACTGAGCCACCGAAGGGCGCGGATGGGATGAAAAAACACGGCAGAAATTTAGAAACTTTGACAACCTGGACTCCGTCAGGTAAATTTTCATTTCTACAGAATCTATCAGAGTCCCTAGGAGGGAAACCCTTGAGATTGGGGATAGAGAACTCTTTCCTTGTTCACTTTCCACCCATGTGATCTCAGAAATGCCAGTACTACGTCCGTATGAGACTGGGCAATTTGGATGTTTGACGCCTGTATCAGGATGTCGTCTAAATAAGGGGCCACTTCTATGCCCCGCGGTCTAAGGACCGCCAAAGCGACCCCAGAACCTCCATAAAGATTCTTGGGGCTGTAGATATCCCAAAGGAAAGAGCTACAAACTGGTAATGCCTGTCTAGAAAGGCAAACCTGAAAAACGATGGTGATCTTTATGCATCACAATGTGAGGATAAGCATCCTTCAAATCCATTGTAGTCCTCTATTGACTGTCCTGGATCATAGTTAAGATGGTACGAATAGTTTTCATCTTAAATGACGGAATTCTGAGGAATTTGTTTAAGATCTTTAGATCCAAAATAGGTCTGAAGGTTCCCTCTCCTTGGGAACCACAAACAGATTTGAGTAAAAACTCTGTCCCTGTTCCTCTCTTGGAACTGGATGGATCTCGTACACAATGTAAGAATGCCTCCTTCTTTATCTGGTTTGCAGATAATTGTGAAAGGCGAAATCTCCCCTTTTTTTGGGGGGGAATCTTTGAAATCCAGAAGATATCTCTGGGATATAAATTCCAATGCCTAGGGATCCTGGGCATCTCTTGCCCACGCCTGGGCGAAGAATGAAAGTCTGCCCCCTATAGGATCCGTTACCGGATAGGGGTCCGTTCCTTCATGCTGCCTTAGAGGCACTAGCAGGCTCCTTGGCCTGCTTATCTTTGTTCCAGGTCCGATTGTCTCCAGACCGCCTTGGACTGAGCAAAAATTCCCTCTTGTTTTGCCTTAGAGGAAGAGGATGCCACACCTGCCCTGAAGTTTTTAAAAGGTACGAAAATTAGACTTTTTTTTTTTTTTTTTTTTGCCCTTGATTTAGACCTATCCTGAGGAAGGGCATGACCTTTTCCTCCAGTGATATAAGCAATAATCTCCTTCAAACCAGGCCCGAATAGGGTATGCCCCTTGAAGGGAAGTTAAGTAGCTTATTTATTAAAGTCACGACAGCTGACCATGATATAAGCCATAGCGCTCTGCGCGCCAGTATAGTAAAAAACAGAATTCTTAGCCGTTAGTCTAGTCAAATGAACAAGGCATCAGAAAACAAAGGAATTGGCTAGCATAAGCTTGTCAAATATATTCATCCAATGGAGTCGCTTAACTGTAAAGCCTCATCAAGAGACTCAACCCAGAACGCCGCAGCAGCAGTGACAGAAGCAATGTATGCAAGGGGCTGCAGGATAAAACCCTGTTGAATAAACATTTTTTATCCATTGGATCTAAAAAGCACAACTGTCCTCGTCAGAGGTAGTGGTACGCTTAGCTAGAGTAGAAACTCTTCTCTCCACCTTAGGAACTGTCTGCCAGAAGTCCCGTGTGGTGGTAACTATTAGAAAACATTCTTCTAAAAAATAGGAGGGGAAGAGAACGGCACACCTGGTCTATCCCATTCCTTATTAAAAAAAGTTTAGTAAACCTCTTTAGGTATTGGAAAAACATCAGTACACACCGGCACTGCATATTATTTATCCAGTCTACACAATTTCTCTGGCCCTGCGATTGTACACATTCATTCAGAGCAGCCAAAGCCTCCCTGAGCAACAAGTGGAGGTTCTCAAGCATAAATTTTAAATGTAGAAATATCAGAATCAGGTTAAATCATCTTCCCTGAGTCAAAAAAAAAAAATCACCCACAGACTAAGCATATTGTGAGGTAGTATCATACATGGTTCTTAAAGCGTCTGTATGCTCTGTATCTACCCCCAGAGCTAACTGCTTTCCTTTAATTTCAGGTAGTCTGACTAATACTGCTGCCAGAATATTATTCACCACCTTTGCCATGTCTTGTAAAATAAACGCTATGGGCGCCCTTGATGTACTTGGCGCCATTTGAGCGTGAGTCCCTGAAGCGGGAGTCGAAGGGTCTGACACGTGGGGAGAGTTAGTCGGCATAACTTTCCCCTCGACAGAATCCCCTGGTAAAAGAAACGCTATGGGTGCCCTTGATGTACTTGGCGCCATTTGAGCGTGAGTCCCTAAAGCGGGAGTCAAAAGGTCTGACACGTGGGGAGATTTAGTCGGCATAACTACCCCCACGACAGAATCCTCTGGTGATAATGTTTTTAAAGACAAAAAATGATCTTTATTGTTTAACATGAAATCAGTACATCTGGTACACATTCTAAGATGGGGTTCCACCATGGCTTTAAAACATAATGAACACAGAGCTTCCTCTATGTCAGACATGTTAGAACAGACTAATAATGAGACTAGTAAGCTTGGAAAACACTTTAAATCAAGTTAACAAGCAAATATATAAAACGTTACTGTGCCTTTAAGAGAAACAAATTTTGTCAAAATTTGAAAAACAGTGAAAAAAAGGCAGTAAAACAAACGAAATTTTTACAGTACATGTAATAAGGTAACAGAGCATTGCACCCACTTGCAAATGGATGATTAACCCCTTAATGCAAAAAACAGATAAAAACAAAACAAAAAAAAAACGACATAGACGTTTTTAAAAACAGACACAACAAACTGCCACAGCCAACAGTGGGAAGCTTCAGTTAACTGTTTCTATGCAAAATTTAAGCCAGCCATGTGGAAAAAACTTAGGCCCCAATAAGTTTTATCACCAAACATATGTTAAAAAACGATTAAACATGCCAGCAAACGTTTTAAAACACATTTTTACAAGAGTATGTATCTCTATTAATAAGCCTGATACCAGTCGCTTTTACTGCATTTAAGGCTATACCAACATTAAAGTGTTATCACCAATGTACGTTAAAAAACGATTAAACATGCCAGCAAACGTTTTAAAACACATTTTTATAAGAGTATGTATCTCTATTAAGAAGCCTGATACCAGTCGCTATCGCTGCATTTAAGGCTTTACTTACATTACTTCGGTATCAGCAGTATTTTCTTAGTCAATTCCATTCCTAGAAAAATATTTTACTGCACATACCTTATCTGCAGGAAAACCTGCATGCCATTCCCCCTCTGAAGTACCTCACTCCTCAGAATGTGTGAGAACAGCAAATGGATCTTAGTTACGTCTGCTAAGATCATAGAAAAACGCAGGCAGATTCTTCTTCCAAATACTGCCTGAGATAAACAGCACACTCCGGTGCCATTTAAAAATAACAAACTTTTGATTGAAGAATAAACTAAGTAGAAAGCACCACAGACTCTCACGACCTCCTATCTATGTTGAGGCTTGCAAGAGAATGACTGAATATGGCAGTTAGGGGAGGAGCTATATAGCAGCTTTGCTGTGGGTGGACTCTTGCAGCTTCCTGTTGGGAAGGAGAATATATTCCATAAGTAATGGATGATCCGTGGACTGGATACACTTAACAAGAGAAATAGCTTTTAAAGCTGAGTTAAGTGCTCCGATTTACGAGCTTCACACTGATGTGCCCACCGGATGTCCCCATTTTTATATATTTTTTATATATTTTTTTTAATATTATATTTGATATATACACACCTTTAGATTAGTCATATCCTTGATTTAATTTAAATTATAATTACACTTAATCCTATTTCTCTAAGATATACTTAGAGTAAGTATCCCAAATAGGAGCTTTTTCAATCACAGACTTCACCAATAAACTCCAATTCCCATATACACTAGCGGTATAGCCAGAAATGACTAAGCGGAATAACCGTAAGTGACATAACGGCATAACCGGAAGTGACGTTACACACCAGTAGTAATATTGCAAGATTGTCGTAGTCACTCACATGCAAGAATCTAACGCCATTTATATTAAGGGCAATAAATACACGATTACATCTAAAGTATAGGAAACATGTAAGAGCATTCTTTTGGTGGGACAAGGTAGTTTGGTGATTGGTTGGCTAACGGCTATTTAAGCCTGAATAATACTAGCAGTTGATATTCTTGATAAATGCCCACACCAGGGCCGAAATGTGTCGATAGAGGTCACTGCTAGAGTCTTTTGTATATGGTAAGCCAGGTTTTAGTAGGGATTTGGTCATATATCTTTACAATATTGCACTACGTGATTTTTATCTCCACAGGTATCTCATACTTTGGATTATTTTTTGTTTGTTTTTTACTTTGATTTTTTTTTTTCACTGTTTTCCTTGTTACACCCCCCTTGAGGACTCCATCTTGGATCTCCTGGACACTATTTATTTTATTATAACACTTTGGACATCATTGTAGATGACATATATCACAAACTTTATTTCCAATTAGTATTTGTATATTATTTATATTAGCTGGTCTTTCTTTGACCTCTATAGGATACCCTATAATCTATGTTATTTATATTACAATAAATGTTGAATGTCAAATTTTAATATAAATACATGCTTCAGCCTTCTTTGGCACTCCCTTTCTTTGTATTATTAGTGTATCTCACTTTCAAACTTTTATCACCTCTTGTCAAATATTTTCTCTACAACCAAAAACTTACCATTCAGATTTCATATGTGTACGAACTGTCATTTCACTCCTTACTGGCGAACCTCAATTATGGGCTCATCAACTCCTTGTTTCTCAAAGCCCCATCCTAGAGTCTTGGGATCAGTTCTTGAAAACCCTAGAGACACAATACGAAGATCCCTATAAGACCTCCACTGCTCAAGCAAGAATTTGTGTTCTTAAACAAAGCAAAAGAGATGTAGAAGAATATGCAACAGAGTTTCGCCAGCTTGCCACTCTTACATCCTGTATATATTAATTGTATATACTAATTGTGTGTAATGCAGGTATGAATAATAATAATATGTTGCTAACAAATACAAAGGTAGCAATAGGTTGGCCAACCCTTATACAGACTTCATAACAAATATCAAAAAACTATTTCACTTAAACCTTAAAACAGTATTAATTTTTAAGTGAAATTGTTTTTTGATATTTGTTATGAAGTCTGTATAAGGGTTGGCCAACCTTTTACTACTTTTGTATTTGTTAGCAACATATTTGTATTATTCATATCTGCATTGCACACAATTAGTATATACAATCAAATGTGGAAAATCAGTAAATAGATACCATTTCTACTAAGAGTAAATAATATTTATATTAATAAAATGATCTCAGATTTTATAAAAACATAGTGTGTCATATGCATTCTATCTCCATAGGGTATTAGGGATTATCTTCACCTGGTGGCTTTCTTATCTCAAGTTCTCTCCCCGGCAGAGAGAAACTATGATGTTGGGGACAGAGAATTACTTGCCATAAAGATAGCATTCGAAGAATGGAGACACCTTCTGAAAGGAGCTGATCACCCCATTTCTATGTATACAGATCCCAGAAAACTAGAATACCTGCATACTGCTTGCAGACCTGTTGGTCTTCTACAACCACTCCCTGTACCCACAAGACCCTGGACAGATATAGCCATAGACTTAATTGTTGATTTACCCTCTGCTCAAGGCTACACTTCTATCTTGGTAGTGGTTGACCGGTTTTCTAAAATGGCCCATTCTGTTGCTGCCAAAGGTGTACCTGATGCTAACCAAATAGCTACCATCTTTCTCCAAGAGATTTTCCATTTACGTGGCTTACCGGAAACTATAGTATTCGACACAGGTTCCCAGTTGACCTCTAAGTTTTGGACTGCCTTTTGCAAGGAGTTGCATATCCAGCGAGCACTATCTACTGCAAACATAAGAGAAATACGCTCACATCACATGAACCATCCGACAGTCAATAATGCACTCGGTACCCCACTTCCATAGGTGCACTCAGCAAATCAACAGAATACCTGAATAGCAGAGAACAGGCTAGGATGCACTAATGCACTCAACACAGTGTGCCCCGTGGGCATAATAGAGTCCTGGCACCCACAACAGTGGAATAGGGGACCAGCCGCTATGACTCCACCAAAGCTTGGGAGGAAAATCCTCAGGTTTGCTACTGCAGTGCACACCGGCCAGCCACAACTCCGGTTGTATTGGTTCTTCCATTTGTTTCATAGATTCTTTTTGTATACCTATATATCTATATTCATGTCTTCTTCTTAAACTTGTACCTTTTACCCTTTTACGCATTCTACATCCAGAATTATTGTACCGCATTTATTATAAGCGATAAAGCATTCTTAGTAAATGTTCTCTTATTGTCTGATCTGTAACAATATTGCATAATGTTGTTAAGGTGTTATGATTTCCATTATAACTGAATCCACATATGACAATATGATTGTATGCACCAGTCTCACTTTAAGATTGTATAGTAAGATTGTATAGTGATTTACTTAGGCCTAGATTTAGAGTTCGGCGGTAGCCGTCAAAACCAGCGTTAGAGGCTCCTAACGCTGGTTTTGGCCGCCCGCTGGTATTTGGAGTCAGTGATTAAAGGGTCTAACGCTCACTTTACAGCCGCGACTTTTCCATACCGCAGATCCCCCTACGCCATTTGCGTAGCCTATCTTTTCAATGGGATCTTTCTAACGCTGGTATTTAGAGTCGTTTCTGCAGTGAGCGTTAGAGCTCTAACGACAAGATTCCAGCCGCCTGAAAAAAGCAGGAGTTAAGAGCTTTCTGGCTAACGCCGGTTTATAAAGCTCTTAACTACTGTACCCTAAAGTACACTAACACCCATAAACTACCTATGTACCCCTAAACTGAGGTCCCCCCACATCGCCGCCACTCGATTAAAATTTTTAACCCCTAATCTGCCGACCGCCACCTACGTTATACTTATGTACCCCTAATCTGCTGCCCCTAACCCCGCCGACCCCTATATTATATTTATTAACCCCTAACTTGCCCCCTACAACGTCGCCGCAAGCTACTTAAAATAATTAACCCCTAATCTTCCGACCGCAAATCGCCGCCACCTACGTTATCGCTATGTACCCCTAATCTGCTGCCCCTAACATCGCCGACCCCTATGTTATATTTATTAACCCCTAATCTGCCCCCCACAACGTCGCCGACACCTGCCTACACTTATTAACCCCTAATCTGCCGAGCGGACCTGAGCGCTACTATAATAAAGTTATTAACCCCTAATCCGCCTCACTAACCCTATCATAAATAGTATTAACCCCTAATCTGCCCTCCCTAACATCGCCGACACCTACCTTCAATTATTAACCCCTAATCTGCCGACCGGAGCTCACCGCTATTCTAATAAATGTATTAACCCCTAAAGCTAAGTCTAACCCTAACACTAACACCCCCCTAAGTTAAATATAATTTTTATCTAACGAAATAAATTAACTCTTATTAAATAAATGATTCCTATTTAAAGCTAAATACTTACCTGTAAAATAAATCCTAATATAGCTACAATATAAATTACATTTATATTATAGCTATTTTAGGATTAATATTTATTTTACAGGCAACTTTGTAATTATTTTAACCAGGTACAATAGCTATTAAATAGTTAAGAACTATTTAATAGTTACCTAGTTAAAATAATAACAAATTTACCTGTAAAATAAATCCTAACCTAAGATATAATTAAACCTAACACTACCCTATCAATAAAATAATTAAATAAACTACCTACAATTACCTACAATTAACCTAACACTACACTATCAATAAATTAATTAAACACAATTGCTACAAATAAATACAATTAAATAAACTATCTAAAGTACAAAAAATAAAAAAGAACTAAGTTACAGAAAATAAAAAAATATTTACAAACATAAGAAAAATATTACAACAATTTTAAACTAATTACACCTACTCTAAGCCCCCTAATAAAATAACAAAGACCCCCAAAATAAAAAATTCCCTACCCTATTCTAAAATACAAAAATTACAAGCTCTTTTACCTTACCAGCCCTGAACAGGGCCTGAGCTCGCATTCTATTGGCTGTTCCGATCAGCCAATAGAATGCGAGCTCAATCTGATTGGCTGATTGGATCAGCCAATCGGATTGAACTTGATTCTGATTGGCTGATTCCATCAGCCAATCAGAATATTCCTACCTTAATTCCGATTGGCTGATAGAATCCTATCAGCCAATCGGAATTCGAGGGACGCCATCTTGGATGACGTCCCTTAAAGGAACCGTCATTCGTCGTCTAGTCGTCGGAAGAAGAGGATGGATCCGCGCTGGAGGTCTTCAAGATGGAGCCGGTCGTCATCGGATGGAAGAACATAGAAGATGCCGCTTGGAGAAGATGTTTGCCGGTCCGGATGTCCTCTTCTTGCCGGATAGGAGGAAGACTTTGGAGCACCGGATTATGGATCGCCAACCCCCGCTTGGGTTGGATGAAGATCTTGGAGCCAGGACGGATCGGTGATACCTGGATGGTGAAGACAAGGTAGGAAGATCTTCAGGGGATTAGTGTTAGGTTTATTTAAGGGGGTTTGGGTTAGATTAGGGGTATGTGGGTGGTGGGTTGTAATGTTGGGGGGGGGGGTATTGTATGTTTTTTTTTACAGGCAAAAGAGCTGAAATTCTTGGGGCATGCCCCGCAAAGGGCCCTGTTCAGGGCTGGTAAGGTAAAAGAGCTTGTAATTTTTGTATTTTAGAATAGGGTAGGGAATTTTTTATTTTGGGGGTCTTTGTTATTTTATTAGGGGGCTTAGAGTAGGTGTAATTAGTTTAAAATTGTTGTAATATTTTTCTTATGTTTGTAAATATTTTTTTATTTTCTGTAACTTAGTTCTTTTTTATTTTTTGTACTTTAGATAGTTTATTTAATTGTATTTATTTGTAGCAATTGTGTTTAATTAATTTATTGATAGTGTAGTGTTAGGTTAATTGTAGGTAATTGTAGGTAGTTTATTTAATTATTTTATTGATAGGGTAGTGTTAGGTTTAATTATATCTTAGGTTAGGATTTATTTTACAGGTAAATTTGTTATTATTTTAACTAGGTAACTATTAAATAGTTCTTAACTATTTAATAGCTATTGTACCTGGTTAAAATAATTACAAAGTTGCCTGTAAAATAAATATTAATCCTAAAATAGCTATAATATAAATGTAATTTATATTGTAGCTATATTAGGATTTATTTTACAGGTAAGTATTTAGCTTTAAATAGGAATCATTTATTTAATAAGAGTTAATTTATTTCGTTAGATAAAAATTATATTTAACTTAGGGGGGTGTTAGTGTTAGGGTTAGACTTAGCTTTAGGGGTTAATACATTTATTAGAATAGCGGTGAGCTCCGGTCGGCAGATTAGGGGTTAATAATTGAAGGTAGCTGTCGGCGATGTTAGGGAGGGCAGATTAGGGGTTAATACTATTTATGATAGGGTTAGTGAGGCGGATTAGGGGTTAATAACTTTATTATAGTAGCGCTCAGGTCCGCTCGGCAGATTAGGGGTTAATAAGTGTAGGTAGGTGTCGGCGACGTTGTGGGGGGCAGATTAGGGGTTAATAAATATAACATAGGGGTCGGCGATGTTAGGGCAGCAGATTAGGGGTACATAGGGATAACGTAGGTGGCGGCGGTTTACGGAGCGGCAGATTAGGGGTTAAAAGTGTAATGCAGGGGTCAGCGATAGCGGGGGCGGCAGATTAGGGGTTAATAAGTGTAAGGCTAGGGGTATTTAGACTCGGGGTACATGTTAGGGTGTTAGGTGCAGACGTAGGAAGTGTTTCCCCATAGGAAACAATGGGGCTGCGTTAGGAGCTGAACGCTGCTTTTTTGCAGGTGTTAGGTTTTTTTTCAGCTCAAACAGCCCCATTGTTTCCTATGGGAGAATCGTGCACGAGCACGTTTTTGAGGCCGGCCGCGTCCGTAAGCAACTCTGGTATCGAGAGTTGCATTTGCGGTAAAAATGCTCTACGCTCCTTTTTTGGAGCCTAACGCAGCATTTGTTTGAACTCTCGATACCAGAGTTAAATTTATGGTGCGGCCAGAAAAAAACCCGCGGAGCGTTAACAGCCCTTTTACCGCCAAACTCCAAATCTAGCCGTTATTATGTTAAAGGGACAGTCAAGTCCAAAAAAACTTTCATGTTTCAAATAGGGCATGTAATTTTAAACAACTTTCCAATTTACTTTTATCACCAATTTTGCTTTGTTCTTTTGGTATTCTTAGTTGAAAGCTAGACCTAGGAAGGCTAATATGATAATTTCTAAGCCCTTGAAGGCCGCCTCTAATCACATGCTTTTGTATTTGCTTTTCACAGCAGGGGAGAGCTAGTTCAGGTAAACCCTATAGATAACATTGTGAGCACGCCCGTGGATTGTGGCAGACACTGCACTAATTGGCTAAAATGAAAGTCAAAACATAATAAATAAAATGTCATGTGATCAGGGGGCTGTCAGAAGATGTTTAGATACAAGTTAATCACAGAGGTAAAAAGTGTATTATTATAACTGTGTTGGTTATGCAAAACTGGGGAAAGGGTAATAAAGGGATTATCTATCTTTTAAAACAACAAAAATTCTGGTGTTGACTGTCCCTTTAATGCTCAATTTATTACCTAGTTAAATGCTCTACTCCCCCCCCCCCCTTTAAGCATATATGCCTAACTGGGCTCAATACCTCGCTTTGGCCGAATTTGTTTATAATAACCAAATTCATAGATCTACATCCATGTCTCCTTTCTTGTGTATCTATGGGTATATGGGTATTATCCAACCATATTACCTGACTCTCCTCTCCAAAGGTCGGTGCCAGTCACTGATCAACACCTACAAGAAGTTCAAAACACATTCTTAATTGTAAAGAAAAAGTTAGTGGAGGCTCAGCAACAATACAAACGCTATGCCGATAGGAAAAGACGTTCTTCCCCCGATTATCAAGTAAGGGATAAAGTGTATTTATCTACCTCTCATCTTTGACTTACTCTACCTTCCAAGAAATTAGGTCCTCATTTTATTGGACCCTTCATCATTGAAAAGATCATATCTCCAGTTGCAATACCTCTCTGAATACCATCTTCCTATCATATTCACCCAGTGTTTAATGTCTCTCTTCTCAAATCACTAATACATGATCCATTTCCATCCCGTACACCATCTACTCCAGGACCCATCATGGTGGATGAACCAGAAGAATATGAAGTTAAAGAGATCCTGAATGCCAGAATTCATAGAGGGAGGTGGGAGTACTTAATCCACTGGAAAGGATATGGTCCTGATGAAAGAAGTTGGGTTGCAGCATCAGAGATTCATGCTTCAGCACACATCCGAGATTTCAGAAAACATACTCACCATCCTGCTCACAGTTGTCTCCGGAGGTTACGCCTGTGGGGGGCACTGTCAGGGTCCTTACCCTGGCCGCTTGCCATGGTGAATGCAGGGCCCCCGGCGGTCAGTCTCGGCATCCCACATGCAAAGACACTGAGACCAGTCTGATGAATAGATGCAGCTTTAGCTTTCTAGGCGCGTGCAACTGCACGCTGCCTAGATTTAAAGGGCCAGCCTCTGATTGTTAGGACTCCTACCAGAAAGGCACAGGTGTGGGAGCCCCTATATAAGGCTGCTCAGTACATCACTCTGTACTGAGTTATTGCCTAAGATGGTCCTTATTACCTTGTTCCTGCTCCTTATCTGAAGGTCCCTACTTGTGTATGTTTATCCTACTGCTGAGACAAAAACCTCTGCTATGATACTTGTGTATGCTTATCCAACTGCTGAGACCAAAGACCTCTGCTGTGATACTTGTGTATGCTTATCCTACTGCTGAGACCAAAGACCTCTGCTGTGATACTTGTGTATGCATATCCTACTGCTGAGAGCAAAGACCTCTGCTGTGATACTTGTGTATGCTTATCCTACCACTGAGACCAAAGACCTCTGGTGTGATACTTGTGTATGCTTATCCTAATGCTGAGACCAAAGACCTCTGCTGTGATACTTGGGTATGCTTATCCTACTGCTGAGACCAAAGACCTCTACTGTGATACTTGTGTATGCTTATCCTACTGCTGAGACCAAAGAGCTCTGCTGTGATACTTGTGTATGCATATCCTACTGCTGAGAGCAAAGACCTCTGCTGTTATACTAGTGTATGCTTATCCTACCACTGAGACCAAAGACCTCTGCTGTGATACTTGTGTATGCTTATCCTACTGCTGAGACCAAAGACCTCTGCTGTGAAACTTGTGTATGCTTATCCGACTGCTGAGACCAAAGACCTCTGCTGTGATACTTGTGTATGCTTATTCTACTGCTGAGACCAAATACCTTTGCTGCGATACTTGTATAGGCTTATCATACCGCTGAGATCAAAGACCTCTGCTGTGATACTTGTGTATGCTTATCCTACTGCTGAGACCAAAGACCTCTGCTGTTATACTAGGGTATGCTTATCCTACTGCTGAGACCAAAGACCTCTGCTGTGACTCTTGTGTATTCTTATCCTACTGCTGAGACCAAAGACCTCTGCTGTGATCCTTGGGTATGCTTATCTTTACTGCTCAGATCAAGGCCTCTGCTGTGATACCTATGTATACTCTCTTGCTCCTGGACATTCTACAAAATACCTCACCAATAGTACCCGCTTGCTGAGAGATTTGTGCTTAAAGTTTTCAATGTAAAGACTTTATTTCTTCTTTATTCTGGTTCAATATTGACCTCAATTTGATTTACCATTTTGTTTCTTCAATAAAGTTTGTTCATGAAAATACTTTGGTTTTGGTTTTCTATTCCTGCATACTAAATTCAAGACACCTCCCTCACCCTCACACCTACCTACCAATTTACTTATTTTCAATATAGCTATGCCTTTATATATATTGACAGCCTTGTGAATTCTTTATAAGAGAGCATTTCCCTGTACCAATCCTGATTGCCATTTGTTATTGCAATTCAATGATCCTTTTAATGAGAACTGTAATCTTGACACGGGAGAGGCTATAGGTCATGGCATGATTGATTTGAGCTGCAGTAGACATTATTGAACATATGTATGCTACATATGATACAGTTAATAAAGCAATTTATCCTGATTGCCACTTGTAACTGACACCCAATGATCACTAATGATGAGGGTTGCAGCTCTGACAAAGGATATTTAAATTGGCTAAATCTATCCACTACTATTATGTTTTTCCTGCTTGTGTTATTGTTGATTTTATTTGTCCACGTAGTTAGTGTAGTTATATCATTCATGGCATTATGTACCCATAGGCTCACTTCCACAAATGATTACAAACCTATGATATTATATATATTTGTAGGTAACAACAGTGTTACAGGATACCTAGTGGGCAGCACATTAAGCATCTGTATTATTCTTTATTTGTCACATACAATTATTTGTCACATACAATAAAGCACAATGTTAACAATATGGCACACATAAACTAACGCCCTCTAGTTGTGAAAAACTGTCAAAATGCCCTGAGAAAAGAGGCGGCCTTCAAGAGCTTAGAACTCAGCATATGAGCCTACCTAGGTTTAGCTTTCAGCAAAGAATACCAAGAGAACAAAGAAAAATTTGATGATAAAAGTAATTTGAAAAGTTGTTTAAAACTGCATGCCCTATCTGAATCATGAAATTTAATTTGACTAGACTGTCCCTTTAAGCATATTTTATATAGTGTCGTTTCTTGTACCCATTCTATGACCCATTCTAGTCCGGCTCCATAGTTACATTATCACGGCTGGTCTATTATTGCCACAACTAGCTACAGTCTATATGCTTAGGTTATTTTTTGGCATTATTATCGTAGGCATATTATACATTATTAAGACTAGAAGTAGTGGATAAGGATTATCCACAAAAAAGAATGCATATAGCACTCATGTGCCCAGACTCTGAAGTATGCGGTATTCTGTGTATTAAAACATAAC
The DNA here is from genome assembly GCF_027579735.1 of Bombina bombina. Taxonomy (NCBI): domain Eukaryota; kingdom Metazoa; phylum Chordata; class Amphibia; order Anura; family Bombinatoridae; genus Bombina; species Bombina bombina. The sequence goes on along the minus strand of NC_069503.1, from coordinate 629,844,426 downwards.
TTTTAATTCATTCTATAAAAATAAACACTACAACAAAACATCCATCCATTTAAAATTTCTAAACTCTGTTGGTCATGAAATTCAAATTCAAGAAAGTGGAGCCGGTCCAATAATAATGGCCATATTCACAATATATGTCTTCACATTTTCTACAATCAATATTGAATTTAACACTTGAGTTGGTCAAGCTTATAGTGTATATGTGTGTAACTAGTAGATTTTCTCCACTATTGTTGTATATTCATGTCCAATCTATCACTTCAAATCATAATAATATCTGTCCTAATTGTTTAGGATCATACGTTATATAAGTACTAATCTAAGTCAGAAGTGGTGATGTCGCGAACATAAAAATTTGGGTTCTCGAACGTCGAACGCGAACTTCCGCAACTGTTCGCGAACGGGCGAACCGGGCGAGCCACCATAGACTTCAATAGGCAGGCGAACTTTAAAACCCACAGGGACTCTTTCTGGCCACAATAGTGATGGAAAAGTTGTTTCAAGGGGACTAACACCTGGACTGTGGCATGCCGGAGGGGGATCCATGCCAAAACTCCCATGGAAAATTACATAGTTGATGCAGAGTCTGGTTTTAATCCATAAAGGGCATAAATCACATAACATTCCTAAATTGTTTGGAATAACGTGCTTTAAAACATCAGGTATGATGTTGTATCGATCAGGTAGTGTAAGGGTTACGCCCGCTTCACAGTGACAGACCAAACTCCCGTTTAAAGGGACAGTCTACACCAGAATTGTTATTGTTTTAAAAGATAGATAATCCCTTTATTACCCATTTCCCAGTTTTGCATAACTAACACATTTATAATAATATACTTTTAACCTCTGTGATTATCTTGTATCTAAGCCTCTGCAAACTGCCCCTTTTTTCAGTTCTTTTGACAGACTTGCAGTCTAGCCAATCCGTGCCTGCTCCCAGATAACTTCTCGTGCACGAGCACAGTGTTATCTATATGAAATACGTGAACTAACACCCTCTAGTGGTGAAAAACTGTTAAAATGCAATTTGAAAGAGGTGGGCTTCAAGGTCTAAGAAATTAGCATATGAACCTCCTAGGTTAAGCTTTCAACTAAGAATACCAAGAGAACAAAGCAAAAATGGTGATAAAAGTAAATTGGAAAATTGTTTAAAATTACATGCTCTATCTGAATCATGAAAGTTTATTTTGGCCTAGACTGTCCCTTTAACGCACTGCAAACAACCGCAAACAGTCCATTTGCACAACCGCAAACTCCTCATTTGCACAAGGTTGGATACCAAGCTAGCCATGTCCCGTTCCTTGTCCTCACTGATGTCATTGAAGGTCTCTTCCTCCACCCAGCCACGTACAACACCAAGGGTCCCTGAAAGGTGACAACAAGCCCCCTGGGACGCCTGCTGTGTTTGGTCTTCCACCTCCTCAAAGCCACCTTTCTCCTCTGACTCCTCTTCTTCAGACTCCTCTCTCTGCATTGCCTCTCTCTGCGTTATTATAAGGTGTGTTAAGTAGTACTATTCGTATCAGTTTAATCCCTGTTATGTCCCCTATCAGGGGACGTGTATATGGCATCGATTTTAGGAACCGGGAGATGGAAAAAGATGCTTGGTCGGTCCTCCTACTTCAAATTTGGGGCTCTGCGCGTGCAATCTAATGAGCCACTAGATAGGAGTGGTGTGTTAAGTAGTACTATTCTTATCAGTTTAATCCATGTTACGTCCCCTATCAGGGGACGTGTATATGGCATCGATTTTAGGAACCGGGAGATGGAAAAAGATGCTTGGTCGGTCCTCCTACTTCAAATTTGGGGCACTGCGCGTGCAATCTAATGTGCCACCAGATAGGAGTGGTGTGTTAAGTAGTTCTATTCTTATCAGTTTAATCCCTGTTACGTCCCCTATCAGGGGACGTGTATATGGCATCGATTTTAGGAACCGGGAGATGGAAAAAGATGCTTGGTCGGTCCTCCTACTTCAAATTTGGGGCACTGCGCGTGCAATCTAATGTGCCACCAGATATGAGTGGTGTGTTAAGTAGTTCTATTCTTATCAGTTTAATCCCTGTTACGTCCCCTATCAGGGGACGTGTAAATGGCATCGATTTTAGGAACCGGGAGATGGAAAAAGATGCTTGGTCGATCCTCCTACTTCAAATTTGAGGCACTGCGCGTGCAATCTAATGTGCCACAAGATAGGAGTGGTGTGTTAAGTAGTACTATTCCTATCAGTTTAATCCCTGTTATGTGCCTTTTTATTGGTTTGGTTTTTGAAGCCACAGTGCAGCACCAGAGGCCAGAAAAATTAGGCATGTACACATGCCTGAAAAATTAGGTATTGTTGCAGCCGCTGCTGTAGCAGCGGCCAGAAAAATTGATGTTTGTTTCCCAGGCAGAAAGTGCCCTAAAACATTACGGCTTGAATCCTAGTTGGTGGCGGATAAGTCACGCAAGTCATCCGGCATTCAGAGATAAAATACAGCAGCGTGTGGACCATTTTTAGCCCAAGGCAGCTCATCTCATCAGGCCTTTTTTAGTCGAATGTATCGCCCACTGTCAGTCCCTTCGGGATCCATCCCTCATTCATCTTAATAAAGGTGAAGTAATCTAGACTTTTTTGACCTAGACGACTTCTCTTCTCAGTGACAATACCTCCTGCTGCACTGAAGGTCCTTTCTGACAGGACACTTGAAGCGGGGCAGGCCAGAAGTTCTATCGCAAATTGGGATAGCTCAGGCCACAATTGCCTGCACACCCAGTAGTCAAGGGGTTCATCGCTCCTTAGAGTGTACAGGGATATAAAGTGGGAAAAATAATGTTGCCATGACACCCCTATACCACACGCCATGCAGCCTTGGCAATCTATAGAAATGCCCTGCAATGGCAGCGGTAAAATCCCTGTCCCTGGCAGTAAGATGTCTGCTCAGCCGCCATATATCCCAAATTAACGGATATATATAAGAAATATAAACCCCTTCTACTGCCCTGAATGTCCCAGTCCTTCCTCCAAAATATTTCTGACCTGAGAAATATATATAGAAAGGACTTACCCTCTAGGGTCCTCTGCTGTGGAGCAGTCACAGCATATCATCTGACCACTGACAGGGACCTGAAGATACAAGAAATGCAGAGTAACCAACCCTGGTTTTCTATATAGGGGTTAGCATAATTGTTGGATTTAAAGTAAGGTCTACCTCACCGACCACCAACAGCTAATAGCCACCATTACTCTTACTAAAGAGGATTAAATGGACACAGCATTGCCCCAATTCTTGCTTGCAGGGAAAAGTACCCATTAAAGGATTAAATACTTGATTTTCTTCAGACACCATCTTTGCACATCCTCCTGATGTACAAGGCAAAGAATGACTGGGGATTATGGGAAGTGGGAGGGATCTTAAGCTTTGCTGGGGTGTCTTTGCCTCCTCCTGGTGGTCAGGAGCTGAATTCCCAACAGTAATTGAATGGAATTGTGGACTCTCTATGCCATTGGAAAGAAATCAAATATTGATGACGAGGTATTTTTTCCCACCAGCCAAAAGCTCTTGTTTAAAAATAGGGTGCTTTAGGTGAATTTTAATTAACAGCTAATGAATGCCATAAGTGAGAGAATAAACTATAGGGCCAGATTACAAGTGAAGCGCTAATTAACGCTCCCGCTCAAGCATTAACTGCGATAGAAGCTTTTTGCATGCATCGGGGTGAGATCGTATTATGAGTTGAAAGTAAACTGTTTTCGCTCATGTGCTAACCCAATGAGTGCAAAAAGCTAAACTTAGAATATCGCGCGCACGTTCACATTTTCCCCCATAGAAGTCAATGGAGAAAAAAGTGTGAAAAAACACCAACTCAAGCGCAAACTCGATCGCAAATCCTCATGTGCACTAACCGGACATGAAAATATGAATATTTCACATTCCAATGTCTCTTACATACAAGATTATGTTCTATATATTCCTAAATATTTTTAAATATATCTGATGGTATTTTGGTAAAATATATATTTATATAAGCAACCCAAGAGCTCCGCGCTCACTGGATTTTTAGGTGTAGCAACTGTGGTGATTTGTGGATAGATGATTGACAGCGGCATACAACCAAAAAAAAATAGGATTGCATACACACTCCCCTAAATAGTGAGTCCATAGCGATGTTGCATGCGGCTTGCGTTTACATATGGAATGACATGATGGCATAGTATATGCTGATTACCTATGGTGATTTGTATATAAATTTGAAGCCACATTCACTAGAGTATCAGAGATATAACATGAGGTGTGTACAGCAATACCTCATGTATGGATCCCTTTGAGCCGATATGGGGTTGCATGAAATAGATGTAATAATACAGCATATGGAGATACGGATAATAATAATCACTTAAGCTGTCACACAGTAAATATACATATCAGGTTACCTAATATATTGGGTTCTGTGATGAACAACATATGCACTTTTACCAATTCAGCACACTTTGAAATGTTATGTTGTTTAAATTGTTATGTTTGTGTCACTACGGCAACCATGATGAGATCACTTCCACAGTGTCCACATCCTGTGAAGGGGGAGGTTCTCACACTATATGTTTATAAATTTGCATTTGTTTATTGTCTGAAGAAGGGGAATAAGTTCCCCTAAACGTCACATATTTATATATATAAATAAGAAATTTATAAAAGGGACAGAAGGCAGACATCTAAGTATATATACACTCACCGGCCACTTTATTAGGTACACCTTGCTAATACAGGGCTGGACCCACTTTTGCCTTCACAACTGCCTTAATTATTTGTGTCATAGATTCAACAAGGGGTTGGAAACATTCCTCAGGCATTTTGGTCCATATTGACATGATAGCATCATGCAGTTGCTGCAGATTTGTCGGCTGCTCATCCATGATGCAAATCTCCCGTTCCATCACATCCCAAAAGGTGCTTTATTGGATTGAGATCTGATGACTGTGGAGGCCATTGGAGTACAGTGAACTCATTGTCATGTTCAAGAAACCAGTTTGAGATGATTTGAGCTTTGTGATATGGTGCATTATTCTGCTGGAAGTAGCCATCAGAAGATGGGTGCACTGTAGTCCTAAAGGGATGGACATGGTTAGCAACAATACTCAGGTATGCAGTGGCATTTAAACGGTGCTTAATTGGTACTAACGGGCCCAAAGTGTGCCAAGAAAATATCCCCCACACCATTACACAACCAGCCTGAACTGCTGCTACAAGGCAGGATGGATCCATGCTTTCAAGTTGTTAACGCCAAATTCTGAATATACCATCTGAATGTCACAGCTGAAATCGAGACTCATCAGACCAGGCAATGTTTTTCCTATCTTCAATTGTGCAATTTTGGTGAGCCTGTGCAAATTGTAGCCTCAGTTTCCTGTTCTTAGCTGACATGAGTGGCACCCGGTGTGGTCTTCTGCTGCTGTAGCCCATCTGCTTCAAGGTTTGACGTGTTGTGGGTTCAGAGATGGTATTCTGCATACCTTGGTTGTAACAAGTGGTTATTTGAGTTACTGTTGCCTTTCTATCATCTCGAACCAGTCTGCCCATTCTCCTCTGACCTCAACAAAGCATTTTTGTCCACACTGGATATTTTCTCTTTTTCAGACCATTCTCTGTAAACCCTAGAGATGACTGTGTGTGAAAATCCCAGTAGATCAGCAATTTTTTAAATACTCAGACCAGTCCATCTGGCACCAACAACCATGCCATCTTCAAAGTCACTTAAATCCCCTTTCTTCCCCATTCTGATGCTTGGTTTGAACTTCAGCAAGTCGCCTTCACCTTGTCTAGATGCCTAAATGCATTGAGTTGCTGCCATGTGATTGGCTGATTAGCAATTTGTGTTAGCAAGCAATTGAACAGGTGTGCCTAATAAAGTGGCCGATGAGTGTATATTTTGGTATCTACTTAACAGTTAGTTAAACTGCTTGAAGATAGTGGTGCAGACCCTTGATAAAGATAATAATTAGAAAAAAGGAGAAAAAGAAAATTAAGATTTAACAGCCTAATCTTGAAAAGAAAGGGAATTCAGCACTCCTTTAAACCCCAAATAGAATAGAAAAAAATAAAGGAAAGGACATCAGACAAGAAATGACCATTCTAATATTTAATGTCAAAACACCTGATGAGCAAAACCTAATCACATGAAAAAGCATCCTAGATTTATATGCAGGTCAATATGTTGCTAATAATGTATACAGCATTGCAAACAGAAATGTACAACTGACCAACACATGAAAGAATATATGTATAAGTCAGTCACCAGCTAGTATATATAGAGACTGAGTCCCCATCTGTGATATATAAATAATACTAGTTCTCCTGCAGGAGTGCTTATAACGAATGCTACTTCATACATAGATTTCAACTTGTGGTGAGCTATTAAGTTGCAAAGCTCACAATCGGCTTGAAAATGCAACAGATTGAAATGATTAATTCTGGTGGAACTAATGTCCCATAGCAAAAAGCTCAAGTGTGAGGGAAAGTTAAAGCAAACTACTCATGGAACCTTTTTTGTGTATGGCCTTTCCACAAACTTTCACTGCATATTGTTACCAGCTTTAAAGTGTCAGTTTCCAATAAATAAAGACTATGAATCTTGGGTTGACAGCCCTGATGAGGCCCCCGGCTTTCGCTTTTCATTATGGGGCAAAACGCACGTCGGCTGTACTAAAGTTTGTAAAACATGTGTTGCTGTCAACTGAGATTTGAAATATATACTCTGCCGGTTGTTTGGAGTTTACAACTCGTGTAAATGTCCCGACACCTGTAGGTTGAAGAGTATACCTTGTGCAACTGCCAAAAGAAAAGTCCCAAACCTGTGAGGGGCTATTGTGAAGCGATATCGTTATATGCTTGGCACCTATGTAAGAGGACGCTTTTACCTCAAAGCTATTAACAATAGGCAATGAAAGTCTGCGGAAAGGCCATACACCGCTTGTTATCAGGAAAACACAGAAAAAATGCAGTGAGAAGTTTGCTTTAACTTTCCCTCACGCTTGAGCTTTTTGCTATGGGACATTGTAGCAATTAATTCTGGTGGAAACAATTTGTTACAATTTGAAGCTGATTGTAAACTTTGCAACTTAGTACCTCACCACAAGTTGAAATCTATGTATGAAGCAGCATTTGTTATAAGCCCTCCTGCAGGAGAACTGGTATTATTTATATATCACGGATGGGGACCATCAGTCTCTATATATACCAGCTGGTGACTCTGAAAGGATACATATATCCTTTCATGTTGCAAATTTAGTCAAAATCTCTAAGGGATTTGGACTCAAAGGATGCACTTGTGTAGCACTTCTAACACCCCTTAAATAAAGGACATCATGCTGAACGGAAAAAAACAAAAAGATGGATTCATATATTAAAACATAACTTTTATTGGGTTCAAAATTGCATAAAATCAATGTGCGAGTGAGTGTAATTTAAAAATCACACAGGGACTCGAATTAGCATTACAATTACTGATGATTAGGCACTAATAGCAGTGGGCGTAGTACAAAAAACATAATTTATGCTTACCTGATAAATTCCTTTCTTCTGTTGTGTGATCAGTCCACGGGTCATCATTACTTCTGGGATATAACTCCTCCCCAACAGGAAATGCAAGAGGATTCACCCAGCAGAGCTGCATATAGCTCCTCCCCTCTACGTCAGTCCCAGTCATTCGACCAAGAATCAACGAGAAAGGAGTAACCAAGGGTGAAGTGGTGACTGAAGTATATTTTAAAAGATATTTACCTGCCTTAAAACAGGGCGGGCCGTGGACTGATCACACAACAGAAGAAAGGAATTTATCAGGTAAGCATAAATTATGTTTTCTTCTGTTATGTGTGATCAGTCCACGGGTCATCATTACTTCTGGGATACCAATACCAAAGCAAAAGTACACGGATGACGGGAGGGATAGGCAGGCTCATTATACAGAAGGAACCACTGCCTGAAGAACCTTTCTCCCAAAAATAGCCTCCGAAGAAGCAAAAGTGTCAAATTTGTAAAATTTGGAAAAAGTATGAAGCGAAGACCAAGTTGCAGCCTTGCAAATCTGTTCAACAGAGGCCTCATTCTTAAAGGCCCAAGTGGAAGCCACAGCTCTAGTGGAGTGAGCTGTAATTCTTTCAGGAGGCTGCTGTCCAGCAGTCTCATAGGCTAAACGTATTATGCTACGAAGCCAAAAGGAGAGAGAGGTAGCAGAAGCTTTTTGACCTCTCCTCTGTCCAGAATAAACGACAAACAGGGAAGAAGTTTGGCGAAAATCTTTAGTTGCCTGCAAGTAGAACTTGAGGGCACGAACTACATCCAGATTGTGTAGAAGACGTTCCTTCTTTGAAGAAGGATTTGGACACAAGGATGGAACAACAATCTCTTGATTGATATTCCTGTTAGTGACTACCTTAGGTAAGAACCCAGGTTTAGTACGCAGAACTACCTTGTCTGAGTGAAAAATCAGATAAGGAGAATCACAATGTAAGGCTGATAACTCAGAGACTCTTCGAGCCGAGGAAATAGCCATTAAAAACAGAACTTTCCAAGATAACAATTTTATATCAATGGAATGAAGGGGTTCAAACGGAACACCCTGTAAAACGTTAAGAACTAAGTTTAAACTCCATGGCGGAGCAACAGCTTTAAACACAGGCTTGATTCTAACTAAAGCCTGACAAAAGGCCTGGACGTCTGGATTTTCTGACAGACGCCTGTGTAACAAGATGGACAGAGCTGAAATCTGTCCCTTTAATGAACTAGCTGATAAACCCTTTTCTAAACCTTCTTGTAGAAAGGACAATATCCTAGCGATCCTAACCTTACTCCAGGAGTAACCTTTGGATTCGCACCAGTATAGGTATTTACGCCATATTTTATGGTAAATCCTTCTGGTAACAGGCTTCCTAGCCTGTATCAGGGTATCAATAACCGACTCAGAAAAACCACGTTTTGATAAAATCAAGCGTTCAATTTCCAAGCAGTCAGCTTCAGAGAAGTTAGATTTTGATGTTTGAATGGACCCTGTATCAGAAGGTCCTGTCTTAGAGGTAGAGACCAAGGCGGACAGGATGACATGTCCACTAGATCTGCATACCAAGTCCTGCGTGGCCATGCAGGCGCTATTAGAATCACTGATGCTCTCTCCTGTTTGATTTTGGCAATCAATCGAGGAAGCAGCGGGAAGGGTGGAAACACATAAGCCATCCCGAAGTTCCAAGGTGCTGTCAAAGCATCTATCAGAACCGCTCCCGGATCCCTGGATCTGGACCCGTAGTGAGGAAGTTTGGCGTTCTGGCGAGACGCCATGAGATCTATCTCTGGTTTGCCCCAACGTCGAAGTATTTGGGCAAAGACCTCCGGATGAAGTTCCCACTCCCCCGGATGAAAAGTCTGGCGACTCAAGAAATCCGCCTCCCAGTTCTCCACTCCCGGGATGTGGATTGCTGACAGGTGGCAAGAGTGAGACTCTGCCCAGCGAATTATCTTTGATACTTCCATCATTGCTAGGGAGCTTCTTGTCCCTCCCTGATGGTTGATGTAAGCTACAGTCGTGATGTTGTCCGACTGAAACCTGATGAACCCCCGAGTTGTTAATTGGGGCCAAGCCAGAAGGGCATTGAGAACTGCTCTCAATTCCAGGATGTTTATTGGAAGGAGACTCTCCTCCTGATTCCATAGTCCCTGAGCCTTCAGAGAATTCCAGACAGCGCCCCAACCTAGTAGGCTGGCGTCTGTTGTTACAATTGTCCAGTCTGGCCTGCTGAATGGCATCCCCCTGGACAGGTGTGGCCGATAAAGCCACCATAGAAGAGAATTTCTGGTCTCTTGATTCAGATTCAGAGTAGGGGACAAATCTGAGTAATCCCCATTCCACTGACTTAGCATGCACAATTGCAGCGGTCTGAGGTGTAGGCGTGCAAAAGGTACTATGTCCATTGCCGCTACCATTAAGCCGATCACCTCCATGCATTGAGCTACTGACGGGTGTTGAATGGAATGAAGGACACGGCATGCATTTTGAAGCTTTGTTAACCTGTCTTCTGTCAGGTAAATCTTCATTTCTACAGAATCTATAAGAGTCCCCAAGAATGGAACCCTTGTGAGAGGAAAAAGAGAACTCTTCTTTTCGTTCACTTTCCATCCATGCGACCTTAGAAATGCCAGAACTAATTCTGTATGAGACTTGGCAGTTTGAAAGCTTGAAGCTTGTATTAGAATGTCGTCTAGGTACGGAGCTACCGAAATCCCTCGCGGTCTTAGTACCGCCAGAAGGGCACCCAGAACCTTTGTGAAGATTCTTGGAGCCGTAGCCAATCCGAATGGGAGAGCTACAAACTGGTAGTGCCTGTCTAAGAAGGCAAACCTTAGATACCGGTGAAGATCTTTGTGAATCGGTATGTGAAGGTAAGCATCTTTTAAATCCACTGTGGTCATGTACTGACCCTTTTGGATCATGGGTAAGATTGTCCGAATAGTTTCCATTTTGAACGATGGAACTCTTAGGAATTTGTTTAGAATCTTTAAATCTAAGATTGGCCTGAAAGTTCCCTCTTTTTTGGGAACCACAAACAGGTTTGAGTAGAACCCTTGTCCTTGTTCCGACCGCGGAACCGGATGGATCACTCCCATTAATAACAGATCTTGTACACAGCGTAGAAACGCTTCTTTCTTTATCTGGTTTGTTGACAATCTTGACAGATGAAATCTCCCTCTTGGGGGAGATAATTTGAAGTCTAGAAGGTATCCCTGAGATATGATCTCTAGCGCCCAGGGATCCTGAACATCTCTTGCCCAGGCCTGGGCGAAGAGAGAAAGTCTGCCCCCCACTAGATCCGGTCCCGGATCGGGGGCTCTCGGTTCATGCTGTCTTTGGGGCAGCAGCAGGTTTCCTGGCCTGCTTGCTCTTGTTCCAGGACTGGTTAGGCTTCCAGCCTTGCCTGTAACGAGCAACAGCTCCCTCCTGTTTTGGTGCAGTGGAGGTTGATGCTGCTCCTGTTTTGAAATTCCGAAAGGGACGAAAATTAGACTGTCTAGCCTTAGCTTTGGCTTTGTCTTGAGGTAGGGCGTGGCCCTTACCTCCTGTAATGTCAGCGATAATTTCTTTCAAACCGGGCCCAAATAAAGACTGCCCCTTGAAAGGTATATTAAGTAATTTGGACTTAGAAGTAACATCAGCTGACCAGGATTTTAGCCACAGCGCCCTACGTGCCTGTATGGCGAATCCTGAGTTCTTAGCCGTAAGTTTGGTTAAATGTACTACGGCCTCCGAAATGAATGAATTAGCTAGTTTAAGGACTCTAAGCCTGTCCGTAATGTCGTCTAGCGTAGATGAACTAAGGTTCTCTTCCAGAGACTCAATCCAAAATGCTGCCGCAGCCGTAATCGGCGCGATACATGCAAGGGGTTGCAATATAAAACCTTGTTGAACAAACATTTTCTTAAGGTAACCCTCTAATTTTTTATCCATTGGATCTGAAAAAGCACAGCTATCCTCCACCGGGATAGTGGTACGCTTAGCTAAAGTAGAAACTGCTCCCTCCACCTTAGGGACCGTTTGCCATAAGTCCCGAGTGGTGGTGTCTATTGGAAACATCTTTCTAAATATTGGAGGGGGTGAGAACGGCACACCGGGTCTATCCCACTCCTTAGTAACAATTTCAGTTAGTCTCTTAGGTATAGGAAAAACGTCAGTACTCGCCGGTACCGCAAAGTATTTATCCAACCTACACAGTTTCTCTGGTATTGCAACGGTGTTACAATCATTGAGAGCTGCTAAGACCTCCCCTAGTAATACACGGAGGTTCTCCAATTTAAATTTAAAATTTGAAATATCTGAATCCAATCTGTTTGGATCAGAACCGTCACCTACAGAATGAAGCTCTCCGTCCTCATGCTCTGCAAGCTGTGACGCAGTATCAGACATGGCCCTAGTATTGTCAGCGCACTCTGTTCTCACCCCAGAGTGATCACGCTTGCCTCTTAGTTCTGGTAATTTAGACAAAACTTCAGTCATAACAGTAGCCATATCTTGTAATGTTATCTGTAATGGCCGCCCAGATGTATTAGGCGCCATAATATCACGCACCTCCCGGGCGGGAGATGCAGGTACTGCCGCGTGAGGCGAGTTAGTCGGCATAACTCTCCCCTCGCTGTTTGGTGAAATTTGTTCAAATTGTACAGATTGACTTTTATTTAAAGTAGCATCAATACAGTTAGTACATAAATTTCTATTGGGCTCCACCTTGGCATTGGAACAAATGACACAGATATCTTCCTCTGAGTCAGACATGTTTAACACACTAGCAATAAACTTGCAACTTGGTTATAATCTTTTTTAGCAAAAACGTACTGTGCCTCAAAGAGGTACTAAACGATTAAATGACAGTTAAAACAATGAACTGAAAAACAGTTATAGCATCAAACTTTAAACAACACAACTTTTAGCAAAGGTTTGTTCCCATTAGTAAAATAACAATAATTAAATTTGACATAAAAATTATAGAGCAACGTTTTTATTCACAGTCAATATAAAATTCTCACAGCTCTGCTGAGAGAATCTACCTCCCTCCAAAGAAGTTTGAAGACCCCTGAGATCTGTCAGAAATGAACCGGATCATGCAGGAAATATAAGAGTAACTGACTGGAATTTTTTGATGCGTAGCAAAGAGCGCCAAAAACGGCCCCTCCCTCATACACAGCAGTGAAGAGAAACGAAACTGTCACAATTAAAACCAAACAACTGCCAAGTGGAAAATAATGCCCAAATATTTATTCACTCAGTACCTCAGAAATGTAAACGATTCTACATTCCAGCAAAAACGTTTAACATGATAAATACTTATTAAAAGGATTAGTGACTTTTAACAGAGTAGTTCCGGTGAAATACCATCCCCAGAATACTGAAGTGTATACATACATGTCATTATAACGGTATGGCAGGATTTTCTCATCAATTCCATTCAGAAAATAAAAACTGCTACATACCTCAATGCAGATTCATCTGCCCGCTGTCCCCTGATCTGAAGCTTTTACCTCCCTCAGATGGCCGAGAACAGCAATATGATCTTAACTACTCCGGTTAAAATCATAGTAAAAAACTCTGGTAGATTCTTCCTCAAACTCTGCCAGAGAAGTAATAACACGCTCCGGTGCTATTGTAAAATAACAAACTTTTGATTGAAGTCATAAAAACTAAGTATAATCACCATAGTCCTCTCACACATCCTATCTAGTCGTTGGGTGCAAGAGAATGACTGGGACTGACGTAGAGGGGAGGAGCTATATGCAGCTCTGCTGGGTGAATCCTCTTGCATTTCCTGTTGGGGAGGAGTTATATCCCAGAAGTAATGATGACCCGTGGACTGATCACACATAACAGAAGAAAGTACCTTTATATAGGATGTTTTAAGGTAAATAGTATACACTAGGAGTTATTCTTGTAATTCCTCAATAACGACAGTGGACTGAATGGTGATTATGTGGGTCTATGTTTCCCCTGAGTAATCACCTTTATATTATTCAAATAGATATGTACTATAAGGGGTAAATATTCCAATTATCTGTAAATATGGCACAGATATCACATAATATTTTATTACAAAATATGCCTGAAATTGTAGGCTTATGTACTGGTTCAAACGAATATCCTGGTAATAGTGTTGCGGAGAACTGTAAATATACTGGAGGCTGGCTAAATAACTGTTATACGATATTGTGTGTATATTTTTATACTTGGTTTGGAATAAATACAGAGATGTCAATATTTTTGCATCCAGTTGGGTAACAGTTGGCAATATCCAAAGGGATTATGTATCACACCCACATTATAATAATTTTAGAGTATCGCGTGTTTTTGTGTATCACTTTGTGCTAAGCATTCACAAAATTTTGGAAGTGAGTGTGCCTACTTAAGGCTATATTTATTAAAATTGTAACTATTGTGGCAACTTAAGGTTGTAGTTAAATAAGATACTGGTCATGCAGATCAAAGTGGGAAGCACAAAAAACAAAATTTATGCTTACCTGATAAATTTATTTCTTTTTTGACACGATGAGTGCAGTGTTTATTTTGACGGCAAATTTCGATTTAGTCTTAGTTTTAGTCTTCTGACTAAAATGCCATTTTAGTTTTAGTCGTATTGTAGTCATCTGAATAGTTTTAGTTTTAGTCTAGTTTTAGTCGACTGAATCTCCAGTAGATTTTAGTCGACTAAACCTCCAGTAGATTTTAGTCAACTAAAATCTAAGGGGTTTAGTTAAAAAGTGAAATGCTTTATTTAAGCATTTCTCTATAATTTTGCAAACTCATATACTCCAGGAGTAAACTGACTGAAACAGAAGCCTGTTATTATTTATGGTATTAAGGTTTAAACCTGCAATACAGACACAGATTTAGCCGTTGTGATATGTAACATCTTTATTAAACTTAAAATGAAATAAAACCAAGTTTCATAAACAAACAGAAGTGCAACTTTAAAATATAAAAAAGCAAACTGTAAGCTGTATTGGCTGTAAAGCCATTGCACATATTACCCAATATAAAAACTTTAACTTTTCTCTGTTAATAATTAAAACAAGTATCAAGTAACTCAACACAACAAAAAGTTTCTGCAGCTAGCACAGGCACAGCATAATTTAAACCCATATTCGTGGGTTATGCTTATTTCTTTAGCAAGAATCAATTCATTGTTCACAGATTCGAAGAAGGTTCGGCAACGATATTAGCACTGCTCAAAAACTTCAAAACTAATTATATACTCCTGGAGTAAAGGTTTATTAACCTGTTTTTATTTATGGTATTAAGGTTTGAACATACAATATAGATTTAACAGATTTAACTGTTGTGGTATATGACATGTCTTTATTTATCTTAAAATTGAATAAAATTAAGTTTTGTAAATTTTACAGAAGAGCAGTAATTGGATATGGATTGATTATAACACCTTGCATAAAGTGTTTTTGTCAGCAAATTTTGATTTAGTTTTAGTCATAGTCTTTTGACTAAAATGTCATTGTGATTTAGTTTTAGTCATAGTCTTTTGACTAAAATGCCATTTTAGTTTTAGTCGTATTTTAGTCATCAGAATTTCTTTAGTTTTATACTCATTTTAGTCTAGTTTTAGTCGACGAAATTAACACTGGATGAGTGGACTCATTGTGCCAAAAAAGAAATAAATTTATCAGGTAAGCATAAATTTTGTTTTCTTTTTAATTACAAGATGAGTCCACAGATCATCTTAATTACTAATGGGATCCAATACCAAAGCTAGAGTACACAGATGATACGGGAGGGACAAGACAGGGAACCTAAACGGAAGGCACCACTGCATGAAGAACCTTTCTCCCAAAAGCGGCCACAGCCGAGGCAAAAATGTAAAATATGTAGAATTATGAAAAAGGGTGAAGAGAGGACCAAGTTGCAGTCTTGCAAATCTGTTCCACAGAAGCTTCACATTTGAACGCCCATGAGGAAGCAAAAGCCCTCGTGGAATAAACCGTAACTCTCTCTGGAAACTGTTGTCCAGCAGTCTTGTATGCAAAACGAATAATACTTCCTCAGACAAAAAGAGAAGAAGCCGTAGCTTTCTGTCCCTACGACTTCCAGATGAAAATACAAACAATGCAAAAGACTGACAAAAATCCTTAGTCGCCTGCAGGGAAAACAATAAGGCACCAACCACATCCAAGTTGTGCAAGATACGTTCCTGTAAAAAAGTAGGATTGGGACACAAGGAAAGAACAACAATCTCCTGATTAATGTTCCGGGCAGAAAACTATCTTCAAGAAGAATCCTAGCGTAGTACAAAAAAACTACCTTATCAGACTGAAAAATAAGCTAAGGGAACTCATACTGTAATGCTGAGAACTCTGATACTCAGAGTAGAAGAAATATCAACCAGCAATAAAACTTGCCAAGATAATGACTTAATATCCAAGGAATGCAGAGGCTCAAACGGAGCCCCTCGAAAACCTTAAGAATTAAGGTCAAAACTCCATGAAGGAGAAGCTAGCTGAAATACAGCTCTGATCCTGATAAAATGATGGAACACCTGAAACAACTGTGAGACGTTTGTAAAACAAAATAGATAAGACAGATATTTGCCCCCTTAGGGAACTTAAAGGGCCATAATACCCAAATGTTTAAACACTTGAAAGTGCAACACAGCTGCAAAAAGCCGACTAGAAAAACCTTGCTTGGATAAAATCAAGCCTTTAATCACCAAGCAGTCAGTTTCAGAGAAACCAGATGAAGTAGAAGGGCCCTTGAACAAGAAGGACCTTTCTCAACGGAAGTCTCCAAGGTTGCAGAGACAACCCTTCCACCAGATCAGAATACAAAATCCTGCAAGGCCAAGCCGGAGCAGTGAGGATCACCAATGCCCTCACCTGTTTGATTTGCGCAAGGACCCGAGGTAAAAAAAGGCAAACGGAGGAAATAGGTATGTTAGGTTGAAGATCCAATGGACCACCAAGGCATCCATCATTTCCGCCTTGGAGTCCCTGGCCTTCGATCTATATCTTGGGAACTTGGCATTCTCCAGATGACATGAGATCTAAATCCGGCTGACCCCCTTTGAGAATCAGACTCCCCGTTGTCCACTCCTGGGAAGTGGGTCATCTACAGGCAGAAAAAATAGGCCTCCGCTCACTGAATCATCTTGGTTCTCTCTGTCATCGCTAAGGAACTCCTCGTTCCTACCTGATGATTGACGAAAGCCACTGAAGTCATATTAATTGGCCGGATCTGATAAACTCAACCGGGGCTAACTGGGACCAGGCCAGAAGAGCACTGAAAATCGCTCATAGCTCCAGCTCATTTATAGACAAAACAGACTCTGACTGAGTCCAAACTCCCTAGCCCTTAGGAAAACCCCAGACTGCTCCCCACCCTAGAAGACTGACGTCTGTTGTCACAAACACCCAGGAAGGTCTGCAAAAAACAGATTCCCCGGAAGAAAAGGTCCAAAAACAATCATCATTGAAGAGAATACTTTGTCTCCTGTTCCAGTAGAATTTGAGGAGACAAATCCGCATCATCTCCGTACCATTGCCTGAACATGCTTAACTGCAGAGGTCAGAGATGAAACTGAATAAACAGGATGATGTCCATTGTCGCCAACATCAGCCCTATAATCTCCATGCACTGAGTCACTGATGGCCTAGGAGCGGACTGAAGGACTAGGCAAGTATAGATAATCCTTGAGCCCACCTGTGAATCGGAGGAAGGACAGCACTATGTCCGAGTGAAATCTTGCTTGCAGTAAAGATAGCGCCTGGACTAGGATAATGTCCAGATAGGGCGCTATTGCTGATAATCCAAAAGCATAAACCTGCCCCTGAGAGGAAAGTCTTGAACTCTACGTTGTCTCCCTGGGACACAATGTACACCACCCAGGGATCATGACCAAACCTGATCGAAAAAGGAGAACCTGCCTCCTTACGGATTGGGTGCACACCCCTCAAGCTGTCTTAGATTCAACAGCAGACTTATTGGATTATTTCCCCCTATCCTAAGCCAGATAGGGTCTCCAGAAAGGTTTAAACTGATCCTATTTGGGAAAAAGAGAGGAAAGATTTTCCTAGAATCTCGAAAGGAACGAAATCAACTAATACTTTGTTTACGTTATTCTGTATTTAAAGGAGTCTACTAATTTAAAAAACTCTTCTCCGAACCTAGCGAGAGTGGTGTTTGTCCAATAGAAACAGACAAAGCATCAATCAGTACGCTGCCACACTGGAAACATCAGCCATATCAACCGCAGGTTGACAAAGTAAGCCCTCTAACGTCTAACCATAGGGTCCTGCACCTGCATAGAGTCCTTAAGGAACTACTATCCTCCATACGACTAGCCTCTCCTTTGGCAAGCGTGGAAATTTTCAGTCCCCCTGAGTATCGTCTTCCCTCTAAATTAAAGAGAAAAAAGAGGGTTAACTCTAAAGCCCTGCCAAGTACAGGAAATACTTCCACCATGAAGGGCACATCACAATATAAGAATAACCTACTGGTGACGGGGTCGCCCATAGTAGCTAAAAGCCTCCTCTAAGAAGCAAAAGGAGGTATTCAAACTAAAACAGAAAGAAAATAAACTTAGGATCAGATAAAGGAATTACCCCATCAGAGACGGAAGATTCCTTATGCGATACTATCGAAGTATCTTTCTTACAGGGAAGAAATAATCAGATGAACTATAACAGAATCAATAACACGATTCTGAGAGAAAATGTCCTCTTGCACTTTTTCCCTAGAGCGTGGGGGAAAAAAAGATCATGTATTAAATACAAGATAGCTCCAGGAGGAGTAACAGAGGAAACGCAGAGCACTGCATGTGGGTACAAATTATTAGGAATACCTCAGGAGAAATTTGTTGCATATCTTCGTCACTAGACTCCTAGGCAGCATGCGCCTTAGAAACGAGTAGGTCTAGAACAAGACTATCTTTATCAAAGTAAAGATCTCTCAAATGAAAAATAGAGGATTGGTAGTACCAAACCTAAAACAAGAGACCCCTAGCAAGGCCTCTTGATCCATCCTGAGTCACAAGGGATGAATTACACAATTAACAGTTGGATTTTTTTTAACAAAAAGTAACACAGAAAAAAACGTTACTGTCTCTTTAAATTTTAAAAAGTAACTTTTTTTTTAAACGTAGTTAAAAACAAAATTTATGCTTACCTGATACATTTCTTTCTCTTGCGATGTATCGAGTCCACGGATTCATCCAATACTTGTGGGATATTCTCCTTCCCAACAGGAAGTGGCAAAGAGAGCACCCACAGCAGAGCTGTCTATATAGCTCCTCCCCTAACTCCACCCCCCAGTCATTCGACCGAAGGTTAGGAAGAAAAAGGAGAAACTATAGGGTGCAGAGGTGACTGAAGTGTTTTAATAAAATATACTACCTGTCTTAAATAGACAGGGCGGGCCGTGGACTCGATACATCGCAAGAGAAAGAAATTTATCAGGTAAGCATAAATTTTGTTTTCTCTTGCAAGATGTATCGAGTCCACGGATTCATCCAATACTTGTGGGATACCAATACCAAAGATTTAGGACACGGATGAAGGGATGGACAAGACAGGTACCTAAACGGAAGGCACCGCTGCTTGTAGAACCTTTCTCCCAAAAATAGCCTCCGAAGAAGCAAAAGTATCAAATTTGTAAAATTTGGAAAAAGTATGAAGCGAACACCAAGTCGCCGCCTTACAAATCTGTTCAACAGAAGCCTCATTTTTAAAAGCCCATGTGGAAGCCACTGCTCTAGTAGAGTGAGCAGTAATCCTTTCAGGAGGCTACTGGCCAGCAGTCTCACAAGCCAAACGGATGATGCTTTTCAGCCAAAAAGAAAGAGAGGTTGCCATAGCCTTTTGACCTCTCCGCTTTCCAGAATAGACAACAAACAATGAAGATGATTGACAGAAATCTTTAGTTGCTTGTAAGTAGAACTTTAAAGCACGAACCACATCTAGGTTGTGCAACAGACGTTCCTTCTTGGAAGAAGGATTAGGACACAGAGAAGGAACAACAATTTCCTGATTGATATTTCTATTGGAAACAACCTTAGGGAGGAATCCAGGTTTGGTACGCAAAACCACCTTATCCGCATGGAAAACAAGATAAGGTAAGTCACACTGTAAAGCAGATAATTCAGAAACTCTTCGAGCCGAAGAGATAGCGACTAAAAACAGAACTTTCCAAGATAGAAGCTTAATATCTATGGAATGCATAGGTTCAAACGGAACCCGTTGAAGAACTTTAAGAACTAAATTTAAACTCCATGGCGGAGCAACAGGTTTAAACACAGGCTTGATTCTAACTAAACAAGTGAAAATATCCCAATAAAGGGATATTAAAGAGCGCTGATGTTAGTAAAAGAAAACAATATACAATTTAAAACTAGATATTATACTTTGGATATAGTAGATCAGGTCTACCGTATTAGTCCTGTTTACTGCCCATATAGTGATGGTAAATAGGGGATAAAGATGTCCTCTTGAAAGAGATGATGATGAATCAGGCTGCTCCTCTTGATCCCAGAGAGTATGGAACAACTGTTGAAGAAGAATAGAAAGAGGGCGCCACAATAGCGTGATATCGTCTGGAATGCAGGTACAGATAAAAGTAGATATTATGCTTACCAGATGGTGTGGCACTGTACTGTGACCAGTGCAAGAGAGCAGGCTAGCACTTAACAGTGGCTAGTACACTGTAGGAGCCAGGCTCCAAAGGCACTTGTTCTAGTTGCAACTTGGTATTTATCTCCTGCTATCTGGACTTCAGGTTCTGCAAAGGAGTGATCTTATGTGTGTTGTTCAATAGGTATATATGAACCACAACACAGACAACTTCGAATAAAAAAATTGACTTATTTTATGACGCGTTTCTCAACCTACAGGGGTTGTTTCATCAGATAAAAAGTGAAAAAAGGATTCTAACTAAAGCCTGACTAAACGCCTGAACGTCTGGAACATCTGCCAGACGCTTGTGTAAAAGAATAGACAAAGCAGATATCTGTCCATTAAAGGAACTAGCTGATAATCCCTTCTCCAATCCTTCTTGGAGAAAAGACAATATCCTAGGAATCCTAATCTTACTCCATGAGTAACCCTTGGATTCACACCAATAAAGATATTTACACCATATCTTATGATAGATTTTCCTGGTGACAGGCTTTCTAGCCTGAATCAAGGTATCAATGACCGACTCAGAGAAACCACGCTTTGATAAAATCATGCGTTCAATCTCCAAGCAGTCAGACGCAGAGAAATTAGATTTGGATGCTTGAATGGACCCTGAATTAGAAGGTCCTCCCTCATCGGCAGAGTCCACGGTGGAACGGATGACCACGCAGGTGCTATCAAAATCACTGAAGCTCTCTCCTGCTTGATTCTGGCAATCAGATGAGGAAGGAGAGGAAATGGTGGAAACACATAGGCCAGGTTGAAGGACCAGGGCACTGCTAGAGCATCTATCAGTACAGCCTGGGGATCCCTTGACCTGGATCCGTAACAAGGAAGCTTGGCGTTCTGACGAGACGCCATCAGATCTAATTCTGGTGTGCCCCATAGCTGAATCAGTTGGGCAAATACTTCCGGATGGAGCTCCCACTCCCCCGGATGAAAAGTCTGACGACTTAGGAAATCCGCCTCCCAGTTCTCTACCCCTGGGATATGGATTGCTGAAAGATGGCAAGAGTGAGTCTCTGCCCATCGGATTATTTTGGTCACCTCTATCATCGCTAGAGAACTCTGTGTTCCTCCTTGATGATTGATATAAGCTACAGTCGTGATGTTGTCCGACTGAAATCTGATGAATTTGGCCGCAGCCAGTTGCGGCCACGCCTGAAGCGCATTGAATATCGCTCTCAGTTCTAGAATATTTATCGGGAGGAGAGCCTACTCCTGAGTCCATAGCCCCTGTGCTTTCAGGGAGTTCCAGACTGCACCCCAGCCCAGTAGGCTGGCATCTGTCGTTACTATGACCCACTCTGGCCTGCGGAAACACATTCCCCGGGACAGGTGAACCTGTGACAACCACCAGAGAAGAGAATCTCTGGTCTCCTGATCCAGATGTATCTGAGGAGATAAATCTGCATAATCCCCATTCCACTGTTCGAGCAGGCATAGTTGCAGTGGTCTGAGGTGTAGGCGAGCAAATGGAACTATGTCCATTGCCGCAACCATTAGTCCGATTACCTCCATACACTGAGCTACTGACGGCCGAGGAATGGAGTGAAGAGCTCGGCAGGTGGTTGCAAGTTTTGATTTCCTGACCGTCAGAAATATTTTCATTTCTACCGAGTCTATCAGAGTCCCTAGGAAGGAAACTCTTGTGAGAGGGAAGAGAGAACTCTTTTTTTATGTTCACCTTCCACCCATGAGATCTCAGAAAAGCCAACACAATGTCCGTGTGAGACTTGGCTAGTTGGAAAGTCGACGCTTGAATTAAGATGTCGTCTAGATAAGGCGCCAATGCTATGCCCCGCGGTCTTAGAACCGCCAGAAGGGACCCTAGCACCTTTGTGAAAACTCTGGGAGCCGTGGCCAACCCGAAGGGAAGGGCCACAAACTGGTAATGCCTGTCCAGAAAGGCGAACCTGAGAAATTGGTGATGATCTCTGTGAATAGGGATGTGCAGATATGCATCCTTTAAGTCCACGGTGGTCATATATTGACCTTCCTGGATCAGTGGCAGAATAGTCCGAATAGTCTCCATCTTGAAAGATGGGACTCTGAGGAATTTGTTTAGGATCTTGAGATCCAAGATTGGTCTGAAAGTTCCTTCTTTTTTGGGAACCCCAAACAGGTTTGAGTAAAACCCAAGCCCCTGTTCCGCTTTTGGAACTGGGTGAATCACTCCCATGGTATGTAGGTCTTCTACACAGCGTAAGAATGCCTCTCTTTTTGTCTGGTTTGCAGACAATTGAGAAATGTGAAATCTCCCCCTTGGGGGGGAATCTTTGAAGTCCAGAAGATATCCCTGGGAAACAATGTCTAAAGCCCAGGAATCGTGAACATCTCTTGCCCAAGCTTGAGCGAAGATAGAGAGTCTGCCCCCTACTAGATCCGGTCACGGATCGGGGGCTACCCCTTCATGCTGTCTTGGAGGCTGCTGCAGGCTTCTTGCCCTGTTTACCCTTGTTCCAAGCCTGGTTATGTCTCCAGACTGACTTGGATTGAGCAAAGTTTCCCTCTTGCTTTGCAGCAGGGGAAGAGGAAGCGGGACCACCCTTGAAGTTTCGAAAGGAACGAAAATTATTTTGTTTGGTCCTCATTTTATTTGAATTATCCTGAGGGAGGGCATGGCCTTTCCCTCCAGTGATGTCTGAAATAGTCTCCTTCAGTTCAGGCCCGAAGAGGGTCTTTCCTTTGAAAGGGATGTTCAAAAGTTTAGATTTTGACGACACATCCGCTGACCAGGACTTAAGCCATAATGCTCTGCGCGCTAAAATGGCAAAACCTGAATTCTTTGCCGCTAATTTAGCCAGTTGAAAAGCGGCATCTGTAATGAAAGAATTAGCCAGCTTAAGAGCCTTAATTCTATCCATAATATCCTCTAATGGGGTCTCCGTCTGAAGAGCCTCTTCCAGAGCCTCGAACCAGAAAGCAGCTGCAGTGGTTACAGGAACAATGCACGCAATAGGTTGGAGAAGAAAACCTTGATGAACAAAAATTTTCTTTAGGAGAACCTCCAATTTTTTAGCCATAGGATCTTTGAAAGCACAACTGTCCTCAATAGGTATTAGTTGTACGCTTGGCGAGTGTAGAAATAGCTCCCTCCACCTTAGGGACCGTCTGCCACAAGTCCCGCATGGTGTCCGATATGGGAAACATTTTCTTAAAAACAGGAGGGGGAGCGAACGGAATACCTGGTCTATCCCACTCCCTAGTGACAATGTTCGCAATCCTCTTAGGGACCGGAAAAACATCAGTGTAAACCGGAACCTCTAGGTATTTGTCCATTTTACACAATTTCTCTGGAACCACAATAGGGTCACAATCATCCAGAGTCGCTAATACCTCCCTGAGCAACAAGCGGAGGTGTTCTAGCTTAAATTTAAATGCCGTCATATCAGAATCTGTCTGAGGGAGCGTCTTACCTGAATCAGAAATCTC
The DNA here is from genome assembly GCF_027579735.1 of Bombina bombina. Taxonomy (NCBI): domain Eukaryota; kingdom Metazoa; phylum Chordata; class Amphibia; order Anura; family Bombinatoridae; genus Bombina; species Bombina bombina. Next base: position 629,820,814 of record NC_069503.1, on the reverse strand, counting down.
TCCCTCAGACAGCAAATCCCTTACCCCTACTTCAGAGCATTGTGAGGGTATATCGGATACGGCTACTAAAGCGTCAGAAGGCTCAGCATTTGTTCTTAACCCAGAGCTATCGCGCTTTCCTTGCAACCCAGGCAGTTTAGATAAAACCTCTGTGAGGGTAGTATTCATAACTGCGGCCATGTCTTGTAAGGTAAACGAAGTAGACGCACTAGAGGCACTTGGCGTCACTTGTGCGGGCGTTACTGGTTGTGACACTTGGGGAGAGCTAGATGGCATAACCTCATTTCTTTCTGCCTGAGAATCATCTAGGACTATATTTTTAAGTGCTACAATATGCTCTTTAAAATGTATAGACATATCAGTGCAAGTGGGACACATTCTAAGAGGGGGTTCCACAACGGCTTCTAAACACATTGAACAAGGAGTTTCCTTTATGTCAGATATGTTTAACAGGCTAGTAATGAAACAAGCAAGCTTGGAAAACACTTTATTCAAAGTAAAAACAACACTTAGAAAAAACGGTACTGTGCCTTTAAGAGAAAAAACGTGCACAAATTCTGCAAAACAGTGTAAAAAAGCAGTAAACTTTTCGAAATTTTTACAGTGTATTCATAAAGCTTTAATAAGATTGCCCCACCAGCAAAATAAACAATTAACCCCTTAATGCAAAAACCAGATTGACAAAACGTCAAAAACCGGAAAAAAACTATCAGCACCTTGCCACAGCTCTGCTGTGGTGCCTACCTGCCCTTAGGGATTTTGTGGGGAAAATACTTCCTTTAGGCCCTCAAATTACAGCAGGACCCTCCGGTGTAGCAGCTTGATGTCTTGCTTTATAAAAACAACTGCGCATCTGAAGCGCGAAAATAGGCCCCTCCCACCTCACTCGATGTCTGTGGGGCCTAAAAGAAACACACCAAAGTGTTTCTAAGCTAGCCATGTGGGTCAATAATCCTTAAGTATGCCCAAATGAACCTCCAAAAGTCCCTCAAAAACGTTTATCTTTAATAAAAAACGTTAGCCTTTCTTATAAGTGTCACCACACTAAGTCTCTGAATACAGCTTACCCTTCCCTCATGGGTATATTGTCAGCCTTTTCTAGAATTATCACAGTCTGATAAAAATGACTGAACATACCTCAATGCAGCTTAGCATGCAAACCGTTCCCCCAACTGAAGTTTCCTGTACTCCTCAGCCTCTGTGGGAACAGCAGTGGATCTTAGTTACAAAGTGCTAAGATCATCCTCCTCCATGCAGAAATCTTCATCTCTTTTCTGCTTGAGAGTAAATAGTACACACCGGTACCATTTAAAATAAACTCTTGCTTGAGAAAATAAAAACTAACATTTTTGTCACCACAATCACTTTACCCTTCCTATTGCTTAGAGCCGGTGTTCTAAAGTAATGTGTCTACCCGTAGGAATGTGCATACCTCATCACTTCCGGTGACGTTTCTCAGCTGGTGGAGGTTTGTGGCGCTCACTGCGCCAGAGGCACAATCTCCTTACAACAGCTGAGCTGAATTGATGAGAATACGATAAATTATGTGGCACGCGCACGTTACTTATAACTCTGGAGCTAATAATATTATAGACTTAATAAACTGTAATAGGCGTTTCCCTTTTTGGATAAATGGGTTAGTCCAGATCTGAGCAAAGACTTGTGGTCTGCGGAGGATGAATATGTGATGGATACCCAGACAGATAAATATGTATGTGCGGACGTATGTGTAATGATCAGTACTCATCGTGCTGCAAATGCTTACTACACATGCAAATATACAGATTTAGGTGACTATTGAAATCCTGGTGATCCATCCAACTGATGTTAGATACTGCTGTATAAAGTTTTCTAATAAATACAACACCCCCACCCCTCCTATGTATACAACTAATATGCACATTAAATCTGTATATTTGCACGTGTAGTAAGCATTTGCAGCACGATGAGTTTATTAAGTCTATAATATTATTAGCTCCAGAGTTATAAGTAACGTGCGCATGCCACATAATTGATCGTATTCTCATCAGCTGTTGTAAGGAGTTTGGGCCTCTAGCGCATGCGTAGTGAGCGCCACAAACCTCCACCAGCTGACTGTACGTCACCGGAAGTGACGTGGTAAACAAATTCCTAATTTAAGACACCGGCAAAGAGAATGACTGGGGGGTGGAGTTAGGGGAGGAGCTATATAGACAGCTCTGTTGTGGGTGCTCTCTTTGCCACTTCCTGTTGGGAAGGAGAATATCCCACATGTATTGGATGAATCCGTGGACTCGATACATCTTGCAAGAGAAATAACACTACTTTGGTTACAGATATTGCCATGACATAAAAGAAGCGATGTCTTGGACAGTAACTCCAGATGGAGCCTGCGAGGAACCGCAGGGCACTGCATGTGTGTTCTAAAAAATGTATAGACACTTATTTAATCAATCTGCCTCCCCTATGGAAGAATAATAATTAATATATAAGAAATGTTACTGTCACTTTAAAACTTAAAGTGCAACTCTTTTTTTTTTTTGACACACATTTAGAAGAACAAATAAAGTCTTAACCCTTTGTAAATAAAGGTTAACATATAACCAACGTTACTATCTCTTTAAACGTTAAAGTGCAACCACTTATTTTATGCCGTCAGAAAAGGCTGAATATGTACAGGGGGAACTTATAGTACTATAAAGCCCCCTCTACACCTCAGCTTGACCCAGCTGAGGTGTCAGACAGTCTTTCAACTCAACTGCAGCGCTGTCCTTAAGCGCAAGCACTCAGAGCCAATTTCCTCCTTTCCTTCCGATAACCAGAAGGGTTAGGAAGGAGGAGCTGTCTGCTAAGTGCAATTCTAAGTCGCCTTCTGACAACCTGAGCACTAGGAAGGAGTTGCACCACTACATTGGCGCCCTATAAAAGCTCCGCCCCTCGTTGGTCGCCATTTGTTTAAGCATAGCCACCGGGAGCAAAGTCTGTTAAACAAAAAACACCCTCACACTGAGCTTGCCAAACAACTCATCAGAGGAAAATAATCACCGTATGAGATCTCCCTTACCCCATTGGTAAGATGTGCTACCACATTGGCGCCATATACAAGCTCCGCCCCTCATGGGTGTTACCATAGCCATCTTCCGGTCGCCATTTGTTTAAGCATATTAACCGGGAGCAAAGTTTGTTAAACTATAAACACCCTCACATTGAGCTTGCCAAACAGCTCATCAGAGGAAAATAATCCCCATATGAGATCTCCCTTACCCCATGGGTAAGATGCGCTACTACATTGGCACCATAGACAAGTTCCACCCCTCGTGGGCGTTACAATAGCCATCTCCGGGTCGCCATTTGTTTAAGCATAGCCACCGGGAGCAAAGTCTTTTAAACTATAAACACCCTCACACTGAGCTTGCCAAACAGCTCATCTGAGAAAAATAATCCAAATATATCTCCCTGTCCCCATTGGTTACGTAAAGCCACCGGGATAAAACAGTTAAACAGAAGCGAACCCCTTCACACTGAGGTTGCCAAACAGTTCATCAGAGTTAATTTATCTCATTATGTTATCTCGCCCTTGTCTTGCACAAGTCCAGTGTCTCCTAACTGCCATATTGTCCCCCAATATACCAGGAGAAACTAACCCAGGTTCAATGAGGTTTGATAAAAATAATAAAGTGCCCCAAACATTTTTCTGTTTTCCTTACATCCCCAGAAAAAAGTCAGCACTTACCTCATCTTTTGCCTGGTAGCAAGACAGTTCCCAGGTTTAGGAGGTCCTCTCCCTCCCATGGACCTGTAAATAAAACAAAAGTCCTGAGTAAAATCTCTCAGATTTTCAGAGTAAGGGCAGCATCAGAATATGGGAGACGCAGTGAGAATTATGTCCCACAAGTTCCCATTGCTCTAAAGCCACCAAAAGCTCTACTGAAGAGACTAATATGGACTACGGCTACACCCTAGGACAAAGCAGCACAATCTTGCACTACTTTAAAAATAATAAACTCTTGATAGAAGAATCTAATCTAACACCTCACTTTACCATTTCCTATCACTAACATAGGCAAAGAGAATGAATGGTAGGGAAGGGAGGAACTATTTATCAGCTTTGCTGTGGTGCTCTTTGCCGCCTCCTGCTGACCAGGAGGTGAATATCCCATTAGTAATTAATATGATCCGTGGATTTATCGTGTCATTAAAAAGAAAAGGTCCTTTTGCGAAAGCCGAGACTTAACCAGCGAAACATGTTAAGGGAGGGTATTGTTTAATACCGAGTTTGTTGTTTTTTAACCAGCATAGAGACTCGGTAAGTACATTTATTTAGTATGCAATAGGCACTGATACAAAATAAATTATTAAGCATACAATACCTATATACAAAATCCTATATAATCTTATACCTTCATAGCCAACACAGTGAGACGTGTGGCTTGGCACATTTATTTTAATAGCACTTAGATACTGCATGTATAAACGCAAAGATATGGTTTAAAGTGTTTTAGTAACATCAGTAAAAACTGAGAAGTTTGTTATATAAATACTAAGAGAGAGTCTGAGTCACTATATGACTTGTAATATATTTAAGGGATATTGCCAAATCATTAGAACATATTCGTGTTTTCACCTGTGAACGGCAAACAAGCATTATGCTACTATCTTAATATTTATTTATTACAACTAAGAAAGGGGCATCCGTAATACTGCAGTATCTCATTAACGCTGAGCGGTATACAGATTTATAGAAAACAAAAGACTTCATACAATAGCATTTAAATATTTAATGCTCTGTTCTATGGCCTGAAGGTTCTAGGTTATATTTATTTAATCTCAACATAAAGCTGTTTTAGTACTCAGAAGTTGTACAAATACATTAAAAAATAACACTTTTTTGCATTTAAATATTCATCGCTCCGTTCTATGGCCTGAAGGATCTAGGCTATATTTATTTAATCTCAACATAAAGTTATCTTAGTACTCCTAAATTGTACAAATGCATCAAAAACTGAACACTTTATTGCTGAACAATATGAATGTCCTATAAATAGCGATATATCAAATCTTTGATACTCTACTCAGCATACAAAGGTTGTAAAAGATAGCATACATTGGTTGTAAAAGATAGCATACATTAATAAAACGTTTTCAAATTTGTGGAGGTAAATAATTCCCCAAAAAACCTAGGAGAGAGTCAGAGCCACTACCAGATTTGTCACAATTGCAGTTACATTTTGAATGCAAGACTGTGTTCACAAGTGAACGGAAATTCAGTATCACGTTACTATTCTAACACTTGTCTACCACAATCAAGTAGTGAGCACATGTGCTGATACAGTGTTATATTCATATTCACATTGAACTATATTTATTTATATAGAAACAAATAAAGACGACACACAAGAGCATTCAGCTCCTTGCGCTTCCCACTTTGATCTGCATTACCAGTATCTTATTTAACTACAACCTTAAGATGCCACAATAGTTCCAAAACGTTGTGAATGCTTAGCACACAGTGATACACAAAAACACACGATACTCTAAAATTATTATAATGTGGGTGTGATACATAATCCCTTTGGATATTACCAACTGTTACCCAACTGGATGCAAAAATATTGACATCTCTATATTTATTCCTAACCAAGTATAAAAATATACACACAATATCGTATAACAGTTATTTAGCCAGCCTCCAGTATATTTACAGTTCTCAGCAACACTATTACCAGCATATTCGTTTGAACCAGTACATAAACCTACAATATCAGGCATATTTTGTAATAAAATATTATGTGATATCTGTGCCATATTTACAGATAATTGGAATAGTTTAACCCTTATAGTACATATCTATTTGAATAATATAAAAGTGATTACTCAGGGGAAACATAGACCCACATAATCACCATTCAGTCCACTGTCGTTATTGAGGAATTACAAGAATAACTCCTAGTGTATACTATTTACCTTAAAACATCCTATATAAAGGTACTTTTTGTACTACGCCTACAGCTATTAGTGCCTAATCATCAGTAATTTTAATGCTAATTCGAGTCCCTGTGTGATTTTTAAATTACACTCAGTCACACATTGATTTTACGCAATTTTGAACCCAATAAAAGTTATGTTTTAATATATGAATCCATCTTTTTGGATTTTTTCGTTCAGCATGATGTCCTTTATTTAAGGGGTGTTAGAAGTGCTACACAAGTGCATCCTTCGAGTCCAAATCCCTTGCTGTATACATTATTAGCAACATATTGACCTGTATATAAATCTAGGATTCATTTTTAATGTGATTAGGTTTCACTCATCAGGTGTTTTTGGAAATTAAATATTAGAATGGCCATTTCTTGTTTGATGTCTGTTTCTTTCCTTTATTTTTTGTATTCCATTTGGGGTTTAAATGAGTACTGAATACCCTTTCTTTTCAAAATTAGGCTGTTTAATCTTAATTTTCTTTTTCTCCTTTTTTCTAAAAAATAAATAAATAAAAACATAATTTATGCTTACCTGATAAATTCCTTTCTTCTGTAGTGTGATCAGTCTACGGGTCATCATTACTTGTGGGATATTAACTGCTCCCCTACAGGAAGTGCAAGAGGATTCACCCAGCAGAGTTGCTATATAGCTCCTCCCCTCTACGTCACCTCCAGTCATTCGACCAAGGACCAACGAGAAAGGAGAAGCCAAGGGTGTAGTGGTGACTGGAGTATAATTTAAAAAATATTTACCTGCCTTAAAAAACAGGGCGGGCCGTGGACTGATCACACTACAGAAGAAAGGAATTTATCAGGTAAGCATAAATTATGTTTTCTTCTGTTAAGTGTGATCAGTCCACGGGTCATCATTACTTGTGGGATACCAATACCAAAGCAAAAGTACACGGATGACGGGAGGGATAGGCAGGCTCTTTATACAGAAGGAACCACTGCCTGAAGAACCTTTCTCCCAAAAATAGCCTCCGAGGAAGCAAAAGTGTCAAATTTGTAAAATTTGGAAAAAGTATGAAGCGAAGACCAAGTTGCAGCCTTGCAAATCTGTTCAACAGAGGCCTCATTCTTAAAGGCCCAAGTGGAAGCCACAGCTCTAGTGGAATGAGCTGTAATTCTTTCAGGAGGCTGCTGTCCAGCAGTCTCATAAGCTAAACGAATTATGCTACGAAGCCAAAAAGAGAGAGAGGTAGCAGAAGCTTTTTGACCTCTCCTCTGACCAGAGTAAACGACAAACAGGGAAGACGTTTGTCGAAAATCTTTAGTTGCCTGTAAATAAAATTTAAGGGCACAAACTACATCCAGATTGTGCAAAAGACGTTCCTTCCTCGAAGAAGGATTTGGGCACAAGGATGGAACAACAATCTCCTGATTGATATTCCTGTTAGTGACTACCTTAGGTAAGAACCCAGGCTTAGTACGCAGAACTACCTTATCCGAGTGAAAAATCAAATAAGGAGAATCACAATGTAAGGCTGATAATTCAGAGACTCTTCGAGCCGAGGAAATAGCCATTAAAAATAGAACTTTCCAAGATAACAACTTTATATCAATGGAATGAAGGGGTTCAAACGGAACACCCTGTAAAACGTTAAGAACAAGGTTTAAACTCCATGGTGGAGCCACAGCTTTAAACACAGGTTTAATCCTGGCCAAAGCCTGACAAAAAGCCTGAACGTCTGGAACTTCTGACAGACGCTTGTGTAACAGAATGGATAGAGCTGAGATCTGTCCCTTTAAGGAACTAGCGGATAACCCCTTTTCTAAACCTTCTTGTAGAAAAGACAATATCCTAGGAATCCTAACCTTACTCCAAGAGTAACCTTTGGATTCGCACCAATATAGGTATTTACGCCATATTTTATGGTAAATCTTTCTGGTGACAGGCTTCCTAGCCTGTATTAAGGTATCAATAACTGACTCAGAAAAACCACGCTTTGATAAGATCAAGCGTTCAATTTCCAAGCAGTCAGCTTCAGAGAAGTTAGATTTTGATGTTTGAAAGGACCCTGAATCAGAAGGTCCTGTTTCAGAGGTAACGACCAAGGTGGACAGAATGACATGTCCACCAGATCTGTATACCAAGTCCTGCGTGGCCATGCAGGCGCTATTAGAATCACTGATGCTTTCTCCTGTTTGATTCTGGCAATCAATCGAGGAAGCATCGGGAAAGGTGGAAACACATAAGCCATCCTGAAGGTCCATGGTGCTGTCAAGGCATCTATCAGGACCGCTCCCGGATCCCTGGATCTGGACCCGTAGCGCGGAAGCTTGGTGTTCTGTCGAGACGCCATGAGATCTATCTCTGGTTTGCCCCAACGTGGAAGTATTTGGGCAAAGACCTCTGGATGAAGTTCCCACTCCCCCGGATGAAAAGTCTGACGACTTAAGAAATCCGCCTCCCAGTTCTCCACTCCCGGGATGTGGATTGCAGACAGGTGGCAAGAGTGAGACTCTGCCCAGCGAATTATCTTCGATACTTCCATCATTGCTAGGGAGCTTCTTGTCCCTCCCTGATGGTTGATATAAGCTACAGTCGTGATGTTGTCCGACTGGAACCTGATGAACCCCCGAGTTGCTAACTGGGGCCAAGCCAGAAGAGCATTGAGGACTGCTCTCTATTCCAGAATGTTTATTGGAAGAAGACTCTCCTCCTGATTCCATAGTCCCTGAGCCTTCAGAGAATTCCAGACAGCGCCCCAACCTAGTAGGCTGGCATCTGTTGTTACAATTGACCAGTCTGGCCTGCTGAATGGCATTCCCCTGGACAGATGTGGCCGATAAAGCCACCATAGAAGAGAATTTCTGGTCTCTTGAATGGAATGAAGGACACGGCATGCATTTTGAAGTTTTGTTAACCTGTCCTCTGTCAGGTAAATCTTCATTTCTACAGAATCTATCAGAGTCCCCAGGAAGGGAACTCTTGTGAGTGGAAAGAGAGAACTTTTCTCTTCGTTCACTTTCCATCCATGCGACCTTAGAAATGCCAGTACTATCTCTGTATGAGATTTGGCAGTTTGAAAGCTTGAAGCTTGTATCAGTATGTCGTCTAAGTACGGAGCTACTGAAATTCCTCGCGGTCTTAGTACCGCCAGAAGAGTGCCCAGAACCTTTGTGAAGATTCTTGGAGCCGTAGCCAGTCCGAATGGAAGAGCTACAAACTGGTAATGCCTGTCTAAAAAGGCAAACCTTAGATACCGGTAATGACTTCTGTGAATCGGTATGTGAAGGTAAGCATCCTTTAAATCCACTGTGGTCAAGTACTGACCCTCTTGGATCATGGGCAAAATTGTTCGAATAGTTTCCATCTTGAACGATGGAACTCTTAGGAATTTGTTTAGGATCTTTAAATCCAAGATTGGCCTGAAGGTTCCCTCTTTTTGGGAACTACAAACAGATTTGAGTGAAACCCTTGTCCTTGTTCCAACCACGGAACTGGATGGATCACTCCCATTAATAAAAGATCTTGTACGCAGCGTAGAAACGCTTCCTTCTTTGTTAGGTTTGTTGACAACCTTGACAGATGAAATCTCCCTCTTGGGGGAGAGGATTTGAAGTCCAGAAGGTATCCCTGAGATATGATCTCTAACGCCCAGGGATCCTGAACATCTCTTGCCCAAGCCTGGGCGAAGAGGGAAAGTCTGCCCCCCACTAGATCCGGTCCCGGATCGGGGGCCCTCAATTCATGCTGTCTTAGGGGCAGCAGCAGGTTTTCTGGCCTGTTTGCCCCTGTTCCAGGACTGGTTAGGTTTCCAGCCTTGTCTGTAGCGAGCAACAGCTCCTTCCTGTCTTGGTGCAGAGGAAGTTGATGCTGCTCCTGCTTTGAAATTACGAAAGGAACGAAAATTGGACTGTCTAGCCTTGGCTTTGGCCTTGTCCTGAGGCAGGGCATGACCTTTACCTCCTGTAATGTCATCAATAATCTCTTTCAAGCCGGGCCCGAATAAGGTCTGCCCTTTGAAAGGAATATTAAGCAATTTAGATTTAGACGTAACATCAGCTGACCAGGATTTTAGCCACAGAGCTCTGCGTGCCTGAATGGCGAATCCTGAATTTTTAGCCGCAAGTTTAGTTAAATGTACTACGGCATCTGAAATAAATGAATTAGCTAACTTAAGGAATTTAAGTTTGTGTGTGATGTCATCTAGTGTGGATGATTGAAGTGTCTCTTCCAGAGACTCAAACCAAAATGCTGCTGCAGCCGTGACAGGCGCAATACATGCAAGAGGTTGCAATATAAACCCTTGTTGAACAAACATTTTCTTAAGGTAACCCTCTAATTTTTTATCCATTGGATCTGAAAAAGCACAGCTATCCTCCACTGGGATAGTGGTACGCTTAGCTAAAGTAGAAACTGCTCCCTCCACCTTAGGGACCATTTGCCATAAGTCCCGTGTGGCGGCGTCTATTGGAAACATTTTTCTGAATATAGGAGGGGGTGAGAAAGGCACACCGGGTCTATCCCACTCCTTAGTAACAATGTCAGTAAGTCTCTTAGGTATAGGAAAAACGTCAGTACTCGTCGGTACCGCAAAATATTTATCCAACCTACACATTTTTTCTGGGATTGCAACTGTGTTACAATCATTCAGAGCCGCTAATACCTCCCCTAGTAACACACGGAGGTTCTCAAGCTTAAATTTAAAATTTGAAATGTCTGAGTCCAGTTTATTTGGATCAGAACCGTCACCCACAGAATGAAGCTCTCCGTCTTCACGTTCTGCAAACTGTGACGCAGTATCAGACATGGCCCTTGCATTATCAGCGCACTCTGTTCTCATCCCAGAGTGATCACGTTTACCTCTTAGTTCTGGTAGTTTAGCCAAAACTTCAGTCATAACAGTAGCCATATCTTGTAATGTGATTTGTAATGGCCGCCCAGATGCACTCGGCGCTACAATATCACGCACCTCCTGAGCGGGAGATGCAGGTACTGACACGTGAGGCGAGTTAGTCGGCATAACTCTCCCCTCGTTGTTTGGTGAAATATGTTCAATTTGTACAGATTGACTATTTTTTAAAGTAGCATCAATACATTTAGTACATAAATTTCTATTGGGCTCCACTTTGGCATTAACACATATAGCACAGAGATATTCCTCTGAATCAGACATGTTTAACACACTAGCAAATAAACAGCAACTTGGAAATACTTTTCAAAGTAATTTACAAATAATATGAAAACGAACTGTGCCTTTAAGAAGCACAGAAAATATTATAACAGATAAAATAATTAAGTTATAGCATCAATCTTTGTCAGAATATACAGTTTTAGCAAAGGATTGTTCCCCTCAGCAAATGATAACTAACCCAGGCAGCAGAAAAAAATACACAAATAAACGTTTTTTATATCACAGTCAATACAATCAGCACAGCTCTGCTGTGAATGATTACTTCCCTCAAAAAAGACTCTTGAGATCCCTGAACTCTGTAGAGATGAACCGGATCATGCAGGAAGAAAATGAACCTCTGACTGAGTTTTTCTGATGCATAGTGAAAGCACCAAAATGGCCCCTCCCCCACACACATAACAGTGAGAGGGATCAGTGAACTGCTCTAATTTAAATCAAAACTATTGCCAAGTGGAAAAAAAGTGCCCAAAACATTTTTTCACCCAGTACCTCAGAGAAAAAAACGTTTTTACATGCCAGCAAAAAAACGTTTTACCTCAATAATTAATTGTCATTTAAAACCTATTGCAAGTCCCTGCAAAATAGGTTAAGTCTATGTATACAGTTTAAAAGCCAGAGAAGTACCATTTCCCAGAAAACTGAAGTGTAAAATATACATACATGACAGCCTGATATCAGCTACATCTACTGCATTCAAGGCTGAGTTTACATTATAACGGTATGGCAGGATTTTCTCATCAATTCCATGTCAGAAAATAATAAACTGCTACATACCTCTTTGCAGATTAATCTGCCTGCTGTCCCCTGATCTGAAGTTTACCTCTCCTCAGATGGCCGAGAAACAGCAATATGATCTTAACTACTCCGGCTAAAATCATAGAAAAACTCAGGTAGATTCTTCTTCAAATTCTACCAGAGAAGGAATAACACACTCCGGTGCTATTATAAAATAACAAACTTTTGATTGAAGATATAAAAACTAAATATATCACCATAGTCCTCTCACACATCCTATCTAGTCGTTGGGTGCAAGAGAATGACTGGGGGTGACGTAGAGGGGAGGAGCTATATAGCAACTCTGCTGGGTGAATCCTCTTGCACTTCCTGTAGGGGAGCAGTTAATATCCCACAAGTAATGATGACCCGTGGACTGATCACACTTAACAGAAGAAATTATATATATATATATATATATATATATATATATATATATATATATATATACACACACACACACATATATATATATATATATTGATAGATATATACAGAAATATTTTTTATTAGATTGTGTTATTATAAGTGTACTCTCTAATGTATTTTTTTTTGTTTACGTGTTTTGTGCAACTTTTTTGTTTTGCAAAACAGTTAACCAGAACGAGGTAATCATTCTAGCATAAATTGCAATTGCGCTCAAGCGATTGCGTTTACTTACAGCTCGTAATACCGGCAGTAAGCCCGACGAGCGCAACCGCAATAAACTTGTAATCTGGCCCATAATAGGGAATGAATCATTGCATCTTTAAAATGAATGTTATAAGATCAGCCTAATTAGTTCACAACAGTAAGATACACTTCAGTTTAATGTACTTGTGTTTATATTTTGTCGATTTCAGTCATATTGTATTATTTTATTCATATTCACCTTCAAAAGTAACAAATAAATATGGTATGAATACAAAATCCTCCTTTGAAGTTCACTTTATATCAGAAAATATCAAATTTAGTGCTCACTATCGAAAACACATTTAATATTTAAAGAGACAGTCCGGTCAAAACTTAAAGTGAATAAAAACTTAATCCTACTGGCTCACGACATTGGATAGACTTTTAAAAATTAGGCAGAATTAAATATAAAAAAAAAATTATAAATTAATTTACTCCAATTTTTACCTTTTTAAAGCTCCGACAATAAGCGCAGCTCTCCCGCCCGCCATATTATGTAATTGATTGACAGATAAGGATTAGTTGTTTTAAGAATCGTCATCTGTCAATCAATTACACAATATGGTGGGAGATCTGTGCATATCGATAGAGCTGTAAAAAGGTAAAAAATTGGAGAAAATAAATATAAAAAATTTGAAGAATTAAACCCTGCCTAATTTTTAAAAGCCTATCCAATGCCGTGAGCCAGTAGGGTTAAGTTTACATTCACTTTAAATAGAAACATATTTACAATATACACGTATTGGCACAAAATGCTTCTAGTAAAAGTTATAACTAGTTTATTGTTAGCATTTTTCTCTGCACGTGCATGTGAAGCATAGCTAGATATTCTCAGTGCACCAGCATTTTAAATACTGCAACTTGCCAGAGCACCAGTGAGGCTTATAGCATGTCAGCAAATAACAAAATTGAGCCATTACCAGAAGATACAAGCACCTTAGGTTATCTGAGCAAGTGCTGTGTTTAAAATGCTGGTGCACGGTGCATACTTAAATACAGTTTTGAAACAGCTATAGGTTTTATTAGAAACATTTTTGCTAATACATATATATTACAAAAATGCATCCATGTGGATTCCAATTTTGGCTGGAATGTCCCTTTAAGACAATATTAGCATTTATATACACTAAGAAAGTACAGGGAAAAAAGAAAACGAGAGACATAATCAGAAGACATCCTCTTTCATAAAACAAACCTGAGGCTATATCAAAATGCATTACAATTTCAGAGCAGAAAAAAATATTATATACAAAATGTTTACATATTTTGAAGCTGTAATCAACCCCAAACCTCAGAAAATTGTTTTTTTTGTATATCTCAACCAATTCTGTTCTCCTTGAAATATTTTAGTTTTAGCTCCCCCACAGGCAGGAATTGGAATCACTAAAGGAAAGCTCCTTTCTCACGCCAGTCCTGAGCAAGCATATTTTTCAACATTCCTTCGTCATCACTATCAACTTCATCTCTTTCTTGTTTTTTGCTGGCCTTTATCCTCATTATTTCTACTAATGACTCATGCAAATTTTCTTTTCGGTCCCTCAGTTGTTCAATACGGCGGTAGCATTCTCTGCAAAATAAAGTTTTGATTAAAAATAAAAACATATAAAGAATAAAATAGTGTAACGTGTTGAAATTAGTATTTTATGTTATATGCGGTTTTGCAAAATCTTATTAACTTTAAAATGGCTAAACACATGTGGCATTTAATCTTGGAATACTACTATAAAACTAAACATTTAAATAAATCAGTCCAGTCCTTTTACAGTGCCACATGCACATGGTGGCTACTAATATAGGCGTTCACCCAGGCGCTAGTAGGTACGTACACTGTGTACAGAGTGTTTCTACCACTGAGCTCCTCAGTAAAGATGGCACATGCGTGTTGTGCAAGTCTGCGGGGGGGTGTTTTTTTTTTGTTTTTTTTAAAACGTTGCACTGCAGTGTATTGAAATAGTATTCTGGATTTTTATACCAACAGTATACTTTTGATTTCCATGTCCCTTTAAAATTTGAAAAACATAATTTTTTCAATATTGCCATAAGAGGATTTTTAATAAAGGAGGATGGAGATATATAGATTCAAGAGATAGAGTTTTCCATACTTTGATGAAAACCTGAGCAGTACTACTGGAGATATAAAGTTTAAAATGGCATTATTTTGATATTGCTTATGCTTGCACAGTAGGAAAAAAAATGCCAAAATCAATGTTGTGCCCATGCACTGATACGGTTTTCTTTACCAGAATGAAATAAACATTTATCTTGATTTCAGAAGTTAATCTGGATTTATATTGAATTTGGAATTTATACTGATCTGCTGCTAACCAAAAGCCACAATAATTTATTTACATGACCACTTCATGGAAGTAGTTTTTTACTTACATTAGAGAGCTGAAAAAAGGGCTTTCCCAGGATATAACAAATGGTAAGATCAGTTAACTGACATAAAATAATGATGATAAAGTCTGAATTTTAAACGTGATCCTAACAAAGAAAAGACCTTGTACTCACATCTGCTCATCAATTTCATCAATTTGCCTATCGAGTCTACCTTCTTCATCCTCTTCAGCCACAATTGCTTCTGACACCTGTAGCAAAAAGTTAAAAAATAAAAACAAAATTTATGCTTACCTGATAAATGTATTTATTTCTTGACACGGTGAGTCCACGGAAACATCAATTACTGTTGGGAATATCACTCCTGGCCAGCAGGTGGAGGCAAAGAGCACCACAGCAAAACTGTTAAAGGGACACTGAACCCAAATTTTTTCTTTTGTGATTCAGATAGAGCATGAAATTGTAAGCAACTTTCTAATTTACTCCTATTATCAAATGTTCTTTATTCTCTTGGTATCTTTATTTGAAATGCAAGAATGTAAGAATGTAAGTTTAGATGCCGGCCCATTTTTGGTGCTTGAATAACCTTTCTCCCAAAAGAAGCCCAAGTCGAGGCAAAAGTGACAAATTTATAAAATTAGAATAAAATATGCAAAAAGACCAAGTCACAGCCATGAAAACTCTCGCACTCCACTCCCCAATGTTAAAAGGGAGAACAGACACTTAACTAGACCAAGACTGCATACCAGTCCAGCAGGTTGGTGCCCATGGACACATTTCCCAGGAATGTCTGCTAAGCAGACACTCCTGAAAAAAACAATACAGGCAGGAGACACTAGACCAACAAAACTAGATCCACTCTCTGAGAAATCTCCATTTTATGGAAATAACAAGGGAATAAGTCCATGGTTATCATCTGACCAATTCCCTCCATACAGAGAGTCACTGAACAGATAGTAAAAAAAACACATCTGTAGCTAGATTCCCAGCCTTCTGGTTGTCAATGGCTAAGCCATCTATCAGACGACAAAAGCTTGCTGTTGACTGCACACTGGACTGCAAGGGAAGGAAAAATTCCTTAATATTTGCCCTCCGATAAACCTTGTCTCCTAATTAGAGATTTATTAAGGACCACGTCTACCGCACCTGAAGATCCCAGACAGTCCCCCATCCAGGTACAGACCAGATCTGGCCGTCATAACCTTCCGCCAGACGGAAGTGGGAGCAGGAGGGAATAATGGCCCATAAAATCACCCTTAAAGATGGAACAAGGTAAAATTATCACAGATTCATTCCCATCCATGGGAAAGTAGACTAACAAGATCTCTGTAAAGAGAGATTATTCCAAGGATGGAAGATACCTGAACCATATATTGTCCAGAAAAACTTCCTTGCAGTATCCTAAGACCCAAAGTCTTAGGAGAAAAAAAAACCCGTTCAGGGGAACAATAAATTCTATGTTCGATATGAACATGGCCCTCTTGACCAAAGGAACAAGGATACTACTTTGAAGATCATATCTGAGTTACTTGAGATAAGTACTAGATCCTGTTCCCAGACTGGGACTGGAATAGTAACTACCCAATAGGGGGGTCCTGAATACAGTTCAAGGAAAATCTCTCATCATACCTGGGTCGCAGATATTCTAGAAAGAAAAATCTGCCCAAGGGAGGAATACACTGAAAAAAAGAAAGAAAACTTTCCTCGCCGAAAGCTTAGAGAAAAATCAAGGCTGGGTATCCTTAAAAGGAACGCCAGAAGCGTGGATTGGAGGGAACCTTACCCAACAACCTGCAACTGCAGAACTATAAAGCCTAATCTGCACCAATAAGCCACCGGTAGCTTTCCAAGCTGACCAGGATGTCAGCCACAAAGTTCGGCAACTAGTACAGAAAGTCTAAGACAAAGAATTGTTCTAGACAGCTACTTAATTATGGACCAGAAAAGAGCTAGCTATATCCACAGAGATCAAGTTCTCATAGCTATAGTAGAAAAAAACCTCCCTTCTACTAAAGACCCTGTGCATTCCTTTAAAGGACGTGAAGCAGGGAGAAGGTTATTGCATTTCGTGGAAATTCCCATATCTATAACACTTCCTCAGGGGAAAGGAAAAATCCCAGGAACTGATAGAGTTTACAAAACTTTGAAGGTTTGACAATAGACAGGAAGGTCGGTGTCATCCAAGTAGCTAAAACCTCCTAAAACATTATACGAGGTGTTGAAGCATACGTCTGAAGGAGACCACTTCAGTATCAGATGAAGGAATTATACTGTCCAGATCTGAGAATTAGTCTCAGAACTACCAGCAATCATCCACAACCAAGTTAGAAGGCAAACCAGTGTAGTAACATATGGAACAGAACCCTTATCTGAAAAATTACTGTTCTCTTGCATTTACCCTGGAACAGAAATAACAGACCATATGCAGATACCGTAGATAATCTAAATGCAAATACACTCCTCTAGGATTAAGAGGAACCGCAGGGCACCGCATGTGAACACCATAGGGGCTTGGGACAGTAAAGATAAGCTGAAGCATAGATTGAAAAGCATATCCTGGGAGAGCTTAAAAAGATCAGAGGGTAGAAATATATCTGCTATATGAGAAGTAGATAAAATATTACTTTAAAACCACTTCTAAAATATTTGAGTATCTCTTTCCTGTATTAGATGACTTATTAAAAAAAACTAACTGAAGGTTCAACAATAAATAACATTTATAATTATTATACAATCTACATTTAAGTAACATTTCACATTTACTGTCTCCCTATAGAAGAGAAATCCTGTATTAGAGAGTTAAGATGCTTGATGCAACAACGACACTCCCAACAGACACACTACATTACTTGTATAACATTGGTGTCATGTCCACTAAAAAGGCTGTAACGGCTTGAACCCTTTATACATTGAAAAGTGGATTGCATATCCCTTTAAACATGAATAAAGATAGTGCTGTATATTCTTAGATGCAGCCACTGATAGACCCAGGCTTCCATACAATAAACGTATTTATATCTCTTATTTATTTAGTGCTATACATACACAAGTTCCCTTACAAAAAGCTTGATACTGCCGATATATACTCCGCTCTGTTCTTGGTCCGAGAATGGCAAAAACCCTCAGCAAGCATAATGGCGGCGCTCCGCTTCAGAAAAGGAGGAGGCGGGATCATAAGGGCAGCAAGGAAGAGAAGCGCAATGTCTTTACTTCGCGCCTACCGCTTAGTCCTTTGGAAACAAGACAGTCTTAACCACTCTGCCAATCCATACAGGAGTGACTACAGTGGTGTCTTACACAATAAAATGCTGCTTATTATTATGAGGAGATGAAACCAGCTCTATAGTGTTGGCGCTACAAATTAAAGGCGCTTAAAACACCCCGCTAAGCCCAAATAGCCTGGAGGGCATATATGTCCCTGTGCACTTATAACCACAATATCTCATTATGAAATAATAGAAATAGGGCCGGGGAAAATTAATAAAAATGAGCCCAATAGAGAGATAATACCTTCTTTAAAATATTAACCTCTAACTCTCCCTTCACATGCATATGTGCCTGCCTACTGCCAATAATCCTCTTAAGGATAATGTCCCATAGTTAAGTGCAGATTACCTTGTAAGTAGGATCTTTAACCCCATCAGTGCCAGCTTTCTATCACAGAAGTCAAAAGGCACTTACCTGCACATTAAGCTGTCCGGCAGGAGGACATCTCACCCGACATGAAAGGATGCCGCTCCTCACAGAGACCTGTGAAAGACAGAGTAAACCTACACAGGCTTTCTATACAGGGGCAGAAACATGTTAGAAAAACGCAGTGAGGCCCACCTCAAAAGTTCCTAACTGCTTTAAAGCCACCACTGCCCTACTGAAGGGACTAACGTGGAGTACAGCTAAGCCCAGCTTGTGATGGAAGATCAGAGCAATCCAGCCCTGGCTTCAAAACAAAAAAATCTTGGTAGAAGAATCTTTATCAGACACCAAATTACTTCACCTCCTCCTTGCACGAGAGGCAAAGAGAATGACTGGGGTTTGTGGGAAGGCAAGTGATACTTAACAGTTTTGCTGTGGTGCTCTTTGCCTCCTCCTGCTGGCCAGGAGTAATATTCCCAACAGTAATTGATGTTCCCGTGGAATCACTGTGTCATTAGAAAGAAATGGAATTCATATTAGGTTGAAGCTTTAAACAGAATTTACAAATACTATATATTTCTTACAGTTAAACCTATATATGAAAGAAATGTAATTCATGAATCATGATATTATTAATCAATATAACATTCCCTGTTAACTTTGATCCAGGCCCTTGCATACCATCTTTTTTGTAACTTCTAGTCAGCATGGATAATAAAAAAAATAAAATCTGTGTATATATATATATATATATATATATATATATATATATATATATATATATATATATATATATATAGTGTAATACTTTTTGAGTGAAGGGCACTCTCAGGATTTTTGTAGTCACAAAGAGTTTTTATTAAGGGTAACAACAAGTCTTCGGAGTCAAAGTCGACGTTTCGGCTTTCTTAGAAGCCTTCTTCAAGACAAACAACATCTGTTGAACAAAAGAAAAAACAACAAATATATACAGACACAATTATGCAAACTACAGTGAATAATAAACACCCAACACCATTATTATGTTAATTTAAAATCATGTAAAAGGATAAACTTTAGTTCTAGTCCATTGACACACCAGGGAGTGCACCAGACAGCACTAAACACAAACCAAGTTTAATACTTAAACTAGTGGAAAAACCACATAAATGAAACCTAATCAGGTCAAACAAGTACTTCCCAGTCGTATCAAGGGGAGTGAAGTCCAAACACGCCAGTCTGCGACCGAAAATTCCATATAGCTGTCTAGAGTAAAATGCATACGTGAAAAACAAACTAAAAAATGAAAATCAGCCAATCAACATTTTAGTATGAAAAGTAAACAAATAAGCACTAAACCAATAGGAGAAGTCTGAACTGAACAATGTTATGTCAAGTCAAACCCCTAAAACACAGAAACAGGACACATGAGCACAGAACCCTGAACATGAACACCATGAAAAATCAAGTAATATTATATTATAAGTGCAATCACTAAGCTGTGTACACTCAAACCTGCCTCTTATTACAATGCCAGAGCACTTGACTCAGAGCATGACCACTATGTGTAAAACACTAATAGTATAAACCATGTAGTTATACTACAACGAGTATATGGAGGAAAAAATACCAGATAAATAACATAATTTATGTAAGAACTTACCTGATAAATTCATTTCTTTCATATTAGCAAGAGTCCATGAGCTAGTGACGTATGGGATATACATTCCTACCAGGAGGGGCAAAGTTTCCCAAACCTCAAAATGCCTATAAATACACCCCTCACCACACCCACAATTCAGTTTAACGAATAGCCAAGAAGTGGGGTGATAAAAAAGTGCGAAAGCATATAAAATAAGGAATTGGAATAATTGTGCTTTATACAAAATCATAACCACCACAAAAAAAGGGCGGGCCTCATGGACTCTTGCTAATATGAAAGAAATGAATTTATCAGGTAAGTTCTTACATAAATTATGTTTTCTTTCATGTAATTAGCAAGAGTCCATGAGCTAGTGACGTATGGGATAATGACTACCCAAGATGTGGATCTTTCCACACAAGAGTCACTAGAGAGGGAGGGATAAAATAAAGACAGCCAATTCCTGCTGAAAATAATCCACACCCAAAATAAAGTTTAACGAAAAACATAAGCAGAAGATTCAAACTGAAACCGCTGCCTGAAGTACTTTTCTACCAAAAACTGCTTCAGAAGAAGAAAATACATCAAAATGGTAGAATTTAGTAAAAGTATGCAAAGAGGACCAAGTTGCTGCTTTGCAGATCTGGTCAACCGAAGCTTCATTCCTAAACGCCCAGGAAGAAGATACTGACCTAGTGGAATGAGCTGTAATTCTCTGAGGCGGAATTCTACCCGACTCAACATAGGCAAGATGAATTAAAGATTTCAACCAAGATGCCAAAGAAATGGCAGAAGCTTTCTGGCCTTTCCTAGAACCGGAAAAGATAACAAATAGACTAGAAGTCTTACGGAAAGATTTCGTAGCTTCAACATAATATTTCAAAGCTCTAACAACATCCAAAGAATGCAACGATTTCTCCTTAGAATTCTTAGGATTAGGACATAATGAAGGAACCACAATTTCTCTACTAATGTTGTTGGAATTCACAACTTTAGGTAAAAATTCAAAAGAAGTTCGCAACACCGCCTTATCCTGATGAAAAATCAGAAAAGGAGACTCACAAGAAAGAGCAGATAATTCAGAAACTCTTCTAGCAGAAGAGATGGCCAAAAGGAACAAAACTTTCCAAGAAAGTAATTTAATGTCCAATGAATGCATAGGTTCAAACGGAGGAGCTTGAAGAGCTCCCAGAACCAAATTCAAACTCCAAGGAGGAGAAATTGACTTAATGACAGGTTTTATACGAACCAAAGCTTGTACAAAACAATGAATATCAGGAAGAATAGCAATCTTTCTGTGAAAAAGAACAGAAAGAGCAGAGATTTGTCCTTTCAAAGAACTTGCGGACAAACCCTTATCTAAACCATCCTGAAGAAACTGTAAAATTCTCGGTATTCTAAAAGAATGCCAAGAAAAATGATGAGAAAGACACCAAGAAATATAAGTCTTCCAGACTCTATAATATATCTCTCGAGATACAGATTTACGAGCCTGTAACATAGTATTAATCACGGAGTCAGAGAAACCTCTTTGACCAAGAATCAAGCGTTCAATCTCCATACCTTTAAATTTAAGGATTTCAGATCCTGATGGAAAAAAGGACCTTGTGATAGAAGGTCTGATCTTAACGGAAGAGTCCACGGTTGGCAAGAGGCCATCCGGACAAGATCCGCATACCAAAACCTGTGAGGCCATGCTGGAGCTACCAGCAGAACAAACGAGCATTCCTTCAGAATCTTGGAGATCACTCTTGGAAGAAGAACTAGAGGCGGAAAGATATAGGCAGGATGATACTTCCAAGGAAGTGATAATGCATCCACTGCCTCCGCCTGAGGATCCCGGGATCTGGACAGATACCTGGGAAGTTTCTTGTTTAGATGGGACGCCATCAGATCTATTTCTGGAAGTTCCCACATTTGAACAATCTGAAGAAATACCTCTGGGTGAAGAGACCATTCGCCCGGATGCAACATTTGGCGACTTAGATAATCCGCTTCCCAATTGTCTACACCTGGGATATGAACCGCAGAGATTAGACAGGAGCTGGATTCCGCCCAAACCAAAATTCGAGATACTTCTTTCATAGCCAGAGGACTGTGAGTCCCTCCTTGATGATTGATGTATGCCACAGTTGTGACATTGTCTGTCTGAAAACAAATGAACGATTCTCTCTTCAGAAGAGGCCAAAACTGAAGAGCTCTGAAAATTGCACGGAGTTCCAAGATATTGATAGGTAATCTCACCTCCTGAGATTCCCAAACTCCCTGTGCCGTCAGAGATCCCCACACAGCTCCCCAACCCGTGAGACTTGCATCTGTTGAAATTACAGTCCAGGTCGGAAGCACAAAAGAAGCCCCCTGAATTAAACGATGGTGATCTGTCCACCATGTTAGAGAGTGCCGAACAATCGGTTTTAAAGATATTGTTTGAGATATCTTCGTGTAATCCTTGCACCATTGCTTCAGCATACAGAGCTGAAGAGGACGCATGTGAAAACGAGCAAAGGGGATCGCGTCCGATGCAGCAGTCATAAGACCTAGAATTTCCATGCATAAGGCTACCGAAGGGAATGATTGTGACTGAAGGTTTCGACAAGCTGCAATCAATTTTAGACGTCTCTTGTCTGTTAAAGACAGAGTCATGGACACTGAATCCATCTGGAAACCCAGAAAGGTTACCCTTGTCTGAGGAATCAAAGAACTTTTTGGTAAATTGATCCTCCAACCATGATCTTGAAGAAACAACACAAGTCGATTCGTATGAGATTCTGCTAAATGTAAAGACTGAGCAAGTACCAAGATATCGTCCAAATAAGGAAATACCACAATACCCTGTTCTCTGATTACAGACAGAAGGGCACCGAGAACCTTTGTAAAAATTCTTGGAGCTGTAGCTAGGCCAAACGGCAGAGCCAAAAACTGGTAATGCTTGTCCAGAAAAGAGAATCTCA
The DNA here is from genome assembly GCF_027579735.1 of Bombina bombina. Lineage (NCBI taxonomy): Eukaryota > Metazoa > Chordata > Amphibia > Anura > Bombinatoridae > Bombina > Bombina bombina. The sequence goes on along the minus strand of NC_069503.1, from coordinate 629,797,725 downwards.
GGAACTGAAAATGATCTGGATGAATCGGAATATGCAGATATGCATCCTGTAAATCTATTGTGGACATATAATTCCCTTGCAGAACAAAAGGCAAAATAGTCCTTATAGTTACCATTTTGAACGTTGGTATCCTTACATAACGATTCAATATTTTTAGATCCAGAACTGGTCTGAAGGAATTCTCCTTCTTTGGTACAATGAAGAGATTTGAATAAAACCCCATCCCCTGTTCCTGAACTGGAACTGGCATAATTACTCCAGTCGACTCTAGATCTGAAACACATTTCAGAAATGCTTGAGCTTTTACTGGATTTACTGGGACACGGGAAAGAAAAAAAATCTCTTTGCAGGAGGTCTTATCTTGAAACCAATTCTGTACCCTTCTGAAACAATGTTCTGAATCCAAAGATTGTGAACAGAATTGATCCAAATTTCCTTGAAAAAACGTAACCTGCCCCCTACCAGCTGAGCTGGAATGAGGGCCGCACCTTCATGTGGACTTAGAAGCAGGCTTTGCCTTTCTAGCTGGCTTGGATTTATTCCAGACTGGAGATGGTTTCCAAACTGAAACTGCTCCTGAGGATGAAGGATCAGGCTTTTGTTCTTTGTTGAAACGAAAGGAACGAAAACGATTATTAGCTCTACTTTTACCTTTAGATTTTTTATCCTGTGGTAAAAAAGTTCCTTTCCCACCAGTAACAGTTGAAATGATGAAATCCAACTGAGAACCAAATAATTTGTTACCCTGGAAAGAAATAGAAAGTAAAGTTGATTTAGAAGCCATATCAGCATTCCAAGTTTTAAGCCATAAAGCTCTTCTAGCTAAAATAGCTAGAGACATAAACCTGACATCAACTCTGATAATATCAAAAATGGCATCACAGATAAAATTATTAGCATGCTGAAGAAGAATAACAATGTCATGAGAATCACGATGTGTTACTTGTTGCGCTAAAGTTTCCAACCAAAAAGTTGAAGCTGCAGCAACATCAGCCAAAGATATAGCAGGTCTAAGAAGATTACCTGAACACAGATAAGCTTTTCTTAGAAAGGACTCAATTTTCCTATCTAGAGGATCCTTAAACGAAGTACCATCTGACGTAGGAATAGTAGTACGTTTAGCAAGGGTAGAAATAGCCCCATCAACTTTAGGGATTTTGTCCCAAAATTCTAATCTGTCAGACGGCACAGGATATAAATGCTTAAAACGTTTAGAAGGAGTAAATGAATTACCCAATTTATCCCATTCTTTGGAAATTACTGCAGAAATAGCATTAGGAACAGGAAAAACTTCTGGAATAACCACAGGAGCTTTAAATACCTTATCTAAACGTTTAGAATTAGTATCAAGAGGACTAGAATCCTCTATTTCTAAAGCAATTAGAACTTCTTTAAGTAAAGAACGAATAAATTCCATTTTAAATAAATATGAAGATTTATCAGCATCAACCTCAGAGACAGAATCCTCTGAACCAGAGGAGTCATCAGAATCAGAATGATGATGTTCATTTAAAAATTCATCTGTAGGGAGAGAAGTTTTAAAAGATTTTTTACGTTTACTAGAAGGAGAAATAACAGACATAGCCTTCTTTATGGATTCAGAAACAAAATCTCTTATATTATCAGGAACATTCTGCACCTTAGATGTTGAGGGAACTGCAACAGGCAATGGTACTTTACTAAAGGAAATATTATCTGCTTTAACAAGTTTGTCATGACAATCAATACAAACAACAGCTGGAGAAATAGCTACCAAAAGTTTACAGCAGATACACTTAGCTTTGGTAGATTCAGCACTTGACAGCGATTTTCCTGTAGTATCTTCTGGCTCAGATGCAACGTGAGACATCTTGCAATATGTAAGAGAAAAAACAACATATAAAGCAAAATTGATCAAATTCCTTAAATGACAGTTTCAGGAATGGGAAAGAATGCCAAAGAACAAGCTTCTAGCAACCAGAAGCAATAAAAAATGAGACTTAAATAATGTGGAGACAAAAGCGACGCCCATATTTTTTCGCGCCAAATAAGACGCCCACATTATTTGGCGCCTAAATGCTTTTTGGCGCCAAAAATGACGCCACATCCGGAACGCCGACATTTTTGGCGCGAAATAACGTCAAAGAATGACGCAACTTCCGGCGACACGTATGACGCCGGAAACGGAAATAGAATTTTTGCGCCAAAAAAGTCCGCGCCAAGAATGACGCAATAAAATGAAGCATTTTCAGCCCCCGCGAGCCTAACAGCCCACAGGGAAAAAGTCAAATTTTAAGGTAAGAAAAAATGGTCAAATCAAAATGCATTATCCCAAATATGAAACTGACTGTCTGAAAATAAGGAAAGTTGAACATTCTGAGTCAAGGCAAATAAATGTTTGAATACATATATTTAGAACTTTATAAACAAAGTGCCCAACCATAGCTTGGAGTGTCACAGAAAATAAGACTTACTTACCCCAGGACACTCATCTACATATAGCAGATAGCCAAACCAGTACTGAAACGAGAATCAGCAGAGGTAATGGTATATATAAGAGTATATCGTCGATCTGAAAAGGGAGGTAAGAGATGAATCTCTACGACCGATAACAGAGAACCTATGAAATAGACCCCTTAGAAGGAGATCACTGCATTCAAATAGGCAATACTCTCCTCACATCCCTCTGACATTCACTGCACGCTGAGAGGAAAACCGGGCTCCAACTTGCTGCGGAGCGCATATCAACGTAGAATCTAGCACAAACTTACTTCACCACCTCCATCGGAGGCAAAGTTTGTAAAACTGAATTGTGGGTGTGGTGAGGGGTGTATTTATAGGCATTTTGAGGTTTGGGAAACTTTGCCCCTCCTGGTAGGAATGTATATCCCATACGTCACTAGCTCATGGACTCTTGCTAATTACATGAAAGAAACATATATTTACACCATGTTAGGCAAACCAATATTTGTACAAATGTAGTGCAAACCATAGTTTGTAATGGGATTAAACAATACAGATTCACCCATATAGATTCCTGGTGTGATGACGCTGTAGAGAACATTATCATCTCTCTATACTAACGTGCTAATACAAAAAACGGAATATGACAACAGAAAAGAGCAGCAACGTTAATGTGTAACATATACAATGTATACCAACTGGGACACATTTATAATATAGCCAAACAGCGGGTAAAAGTTAACACTGATAGAAAAAATAAACACCTCATAACACATAGTGGCACATAGCCGTTTTGAGCAAAATGGAATAATACTGTTACTTCCAAAACAACTGTATCACATACAGCAAAAAAGAGAAACAATTTGATAGGCCCAAAGCGTGCATTCAATCGCCTACAGCTAACAATGTGGCCGCTAAATACAGTGTGCAGTAACAGAAAAATATGGTATGCTATTAAGAATAGAACTAACAACCGAGTCATAAAGTAAACCGTTACAATCGTGACACGGATTAAAAAGTCAAACACTGTTACCTCATTTCGGCATGTAGCCGTGCTCCACAAACAGGAAATTGCGCTATACTCACTGGAGCACTGAAAGAGCTTTAAAATAGCAAGGAACCAATACTACTGGCCCAAATCTAGGGTGTGCGCAACTACGTAGCCACATCAGCTGTGACGGTAGTGGTGCAATCCCGAAGTTAATAGAATAATGAATAGTCCAAGTGTACATTCAGCCCGTGAGGACTAAGTGTGTTGAGCCTGTAAATCCATCTACTCTCACAGCATAGCAGTTCCTTATGTCTATCACCCCCTCTCCTGGGCGGGACTACCATATAAATTAACATAGCTTTTAGGCAGGATATAGGATGATTAGACTCCAGAAAATGGCGGGCTACTGGTTGGTCAGAGAGTCCTTCTTTCAAGAGTGGAGTGCATTGGGAAAATTGAAAAAAGATGGCACAATCATAATTCGCCCTGCCGATAAGGGTGGGGCTGTAGTGGTCTTAGACTACTCTTACTATAGGTCTGAGCTGCTGAATCAATTGAATGATGGTTCTACATACAAGAGACTGACATTTAACCCCACCACTGTTTACAAAAAGATGTTGGATAACAGCTTAATGTTTGCATATAACAGTGGCCACATTGACCGAAATATTCTGGAATTTTTGACGATCCAAAGTATCCCATAATTTTTACCATCCCTAAGATACACAAAGATGTAATAAAAGCTCCGGGATGACCTATTGTGTCCGCTGAAGGATCGGTGTTTCAAAACCTATCCATCTACATCGATTTTTACTTGCAGGATTTAGTCAAGAATACAGAAGCATTCCTTTTGGATTCCATTCAATTGATCCAACTTCTACAAGATAGAATATTTCCAATAAACTGGTTAATTATGCATATTTCTTTTTTATTTTTAATTATATTTATTTTTTAGATTTTATTTTTATTCTTATTTTGTTTTATTCTTATTTTGTTTTATTTTATTTACATTGCCATAGCTATATTGGAGTACTTCTGTACTCACAGTCGCCCTTGTGTAGTTTCAGCGTATGAGTAATCATTTACACCTGTACACCATTTGGCTCTGTTCATTTTCCTCTTTGGTCCATGTAAGGTAATCACTTAGTGTAGTCCATTGTGCTATCAGGCTATGTGTTGTCCTGACTTGCTGATGTCAAATTGGATTGAATGGTAACAGTGATTGGTATATTCTTCTATCTCTGGTGGTATCATTTATGGCACATTCTCCTGGTGGTCAAATGTTACATTACATTAAGAGGCTCACGTAGTGGGCTGCAAGGTATATCTCGTAAAAGAGTGGTTTTGGGATACTGTAAGATAGCAGATTTGGAAAGTTACATGCTTGACATGTCTGTCTGCCTATATAGGTGCATACAGCACACACAGTCTGTGACGGTTGCTTAGCAACACTGACGCTGTCGGGAGCTCGTTATACGATACATGTTCTGCCTTTCTCTCTGGTCAACAGGTTGGGTGTTATGAGTGATATCATTTCAACACGGTACTTTTTAGATATTTTATGTATATAGCCTAGCTGTGGTTATGCTTCGGGGTAGTTTTTGTCTGTTCTGATCGGGCATGTGCGGTGCTGGATTGGGTTTCAGCTGTGCTTCGGGATTGTACCACTACCGTCACAGCTGATGTGGCTACGTAGTTGCGCACACCCTAGATTTGGGCTAATAGTATTGGTTCCTTGCTATTTTAAAGCTCTTTCGGTGCTTCAGTGAGTATAGCGCAATTTCCTGTTTGTGAAGCACGGCTACATGCCGAAATGAGGTAACAGTGTTTGACTTTTTAATCCGTGTCACGATTGTAATGGTTTACTTTATGACTCGGTTGTTAGTTCTATTCTTAATAGCATACCATATTTTTCTGTTACTGCACACTGTATTTAGCAGCCACATTGTTAGCTGTAGGCGATTGAATGCACGCTTTGGGCCTATCAAATTGTTTCTCTTTTTTGCTGTATGTGATACAGTCGTTTTGGAAGTAACAGTATTATTCCATTTTGCTCAAAACGGCTATGTGCCGCTATGTGTTACGAGGTGTTTATTTTTTCTATCAGTGTTAACTTTTACCCGCTAACTGTTTGGCTATATTATAAATGTGTCCCAGTTGGTATACATTGTACATGTTACACATTAACGTTGCTGCTCTTTTCTGTTGTCATATTCCAGTTTTTGTATTAGCACGTTAGTATAGAGAGATGATAATTTTCTCTACAGTGTCATCACACCAGGAATCTATATGGGTGAATCTGTATCGTTTAATCCCATTACAAACTATGGTTTGCACTACATTTGTACAAATATTGGTTTTCCTAACATGGTGTAAATATATGTATTTATCTGGTATTTTTTCCTCCATATACTCGTTGTAGTATAACTACATGGTTTATACTATTAGTGTTTTACACATAGTGGTCATGCTCTGAGTCAAGTGCTCTGGCATTGTAATAAGAGGCAGGTTTGAGCGTACACAGCTTAGTGATTGCACTTATTATATAATATTACTTGATTTTTCATGGTGTTCATGTTCAGGGTTCTGTGCTCATGTGTCCTGTTTCTGTGTTTTAGGGGTTTGATTTGACATAACATTGTTCAGTTCAGACTTCTCCTATTGGTTTAGTGCTTATTTGTTTACTTTTCATACTAAAATGTTGATTGGCTGATTTTCATTTTTTAGTTTGTTTTTCACGTATGCATTTTACTCTAGACAGCTATATGGAATTTTCGGTCGCAGACTGGCGTGTTTGGACTTCACTCCCCTTGATACGACTGGGAAGTACTTGTTTGACCTGATTAGGTTTCATTTATGTGGTTTTTCCACTAGTTTAAGTATTACACTTGGTTTGTGTCTAGTGCTGTCTGGTGTTCTCCCTGTGTGTCAATGGACTAGAACTAAAGTTTATCCTTTTACATGACATGACACTGAACCCAATTTTTTTTCTTTCATGATTCAGATAGAGCGTGCAGTTTTAAGCAACTTTCTAATTTACTCCTATAATCAATTTTTCTTCGTTCTCTTGCTATCATTATTTGAAAAAGAAGACTTTAAGCTAAGGAGCCAGCAAATTTGTGGTTCAGAACCATAGACAGCACTTGTTTATTGGTGCTGTCCAATCAGCAAGGACAACCCAGGTTGTTCACCAAAAATGGGCCGGCATCTAAACTTACATTCTTGCTTTTCAAATAAACATACCAAGAGAATGAAGAAAATTTGATAACAGGAGTAAATTAGAAAGTTGCTTAAAATTGCATGCTCTATCTGAATCACAAACGAAAAAAATCTGGGTTCAGTGTCCCTTTAACATAATAATGGTGTTGGGTGTTTATTATTCACTGTAGTTTGCATAATTGTGTCTGTATATATTTGTTGTTTTTTCTGTTGTTCAACAGATGTTGTTTGTCTTGAAGAAGGCTTCTAAGAAAGCCGAAAAGTCGACTTTGACTCTGAAGACTTGTTACCCTTAATAAAAACTCTTCAAAAATCCTGAGAGTGCCCTTCACTCAAAAAGTATTACTGTATATGATCTTTAAGAACTGCACCCAGGTGTTTGTTACAGAACCAAGGTTGGAGTGCTGGAACACCTGCTATATATATATATATATATACACACATACATACACCCACATATATATATACACACACACATATACAGTATCTATCTATCTATCTATATATATATATATATATATATATATATATATATATATATATATATCTATCTATATCTATATATATATATATATATATACACATACATACATACACATATACACACACACACACACACATATATATATACATACATACAGGTGAAACTCGAAAAATTAGAATATCGTGCAAAAGTTCATTTATTTCACGAATGCAACTTAAAAGGTGAAACTAATATATGAGAGAGACTCATTACATGCAAAGCAAGATAGTTCAAGCTGTGATTTGTCATAATTGTGATGATTATGGCTTACAGCTCATGAAAACCCCAAATCCACAATCTCAGAAAATTAGAATATTGTGAAAAGGTGCAATATCCCACTCTAATCAGCTAATTAAGCCATAACACCTGCAAAGGGTTCCTGAGCCTTTAAATGGTCTCAGTCTGGTTCAGTAGGAATCACAATGATGGGAAAGACTGCTGACCTGACAGTTGTGCAGAAAACCATCATTGACACCATCCATGAGGGAAAGCCTCAAAAGGTAATTGCAAAAGAAGTTGGATGTTCCCAAAGTGCTGTATCAAAGCACATTAATAGAAAGTTATGTGGAAGGGAAAAGTGTGGAAGAAAAAGGTGCACAAGCAGCAGGGATGACCGCAGCCTGGAGAGGATTGTCAGGAAAAGGCCTTTTCAAAAGTGTTGGGGACTTTCACAAGGAGTGGACTGAGGCTGGAGTCAGTGCTTCAAGAGCCACCACACACAGACGGATCCTGGACATGGGCTTCAAATGTCATATTCCACTTGTCAAGCCACTCCTGAACAACAAACAACGTCAGAAGCGTCTTACCTGGGCTAAAGAAAAACAGACCTGGTCTGTTGCTCAGTGGTCCAAAGTCCTTTTTTCTGATGAGAGCAAATTTTGCATCTCATTTGGAAACCAAGGACCCAGAGTATGAAGGAAGAATGGAGAGGCACACACTGCAAGGTGCTTGAAGTCCAGTGTGAAGTTTACACAGTCCGTTTTGATTTAGGGAGCCATGTCATCTGCTGGTGTTGGTTCACTGTGCTTCATTAAGTCCAGGGTCAACGCAGCCGTCTACCAGGAGATTTTGGAGCACTTCATGTTTCCTTCTGCAGACGTGCTCTATGGGGATGCTGGACTTGGCACCTGCCCACACTGCCAAACGCACAAAAACCTGGTTCAATGACCGTGGGATTACTGTGCTTGATTGGCCAGCAAACTCGCCTGACCTGAATCCCATAGAGAATCTATGGGGCATTGCCAAGAGAAAGATGAGAGACATGAGACAGAACAATGCAGAAGAGCTGAAGGCCGCTATTGAAGCATCCTGGTCTTCCATAACACCTCAGCAGTGCCACGCCACATTGAGGCAGTAATTGCTGCAAAAGGGGCCCAAACCAAGTACTGAGTACATACAGTATGCATGCTTATACTTTTCAGAGGTCCGATATTGTTCTACCTGTATGTACAATCCTTGTTTTATTGATTGCATGTAATATTCTAATTTTCTGAGATTGTGGATTTGGGGTTTTCATGAGCTGTAAGCCATAATCATCACAATTATGACAAATCACGGCTTGAACTATCTTGATTTGCATGTAATGAGTATCTCATATATTAGTTTCACCTTTTAAGTTGCATTAGTGAAATAAATGAACTTTTGCATGATATTCTAATTTTTCGAGTTTCACCTGTATATCGCACACACAAACATATATACACATATATATATATATATTCACACACATTATATATATATATATATATATATATATATATATATATATATATATATATATATATATATATAAAAATTCATTAAAATTATGGGGGGAGATAAAAAACTGAAATTAAAATCCTCCATGTCTCAAAATTAAATCAATGTAAATATTTGCATAGGAAATTAGTACATCTAGGCAAGTATCCCTGCTTGCTTTTCCCCAGAAATTCTTAATATGCAATGTTTCCAATGCACAAGAGAATTGTGGGTAAGATATGCAAATTAGATATGCAAATTCTCAGTTTTTTTGCTTCAAAAATACTGTTTTGACACAGCGATCCTTTTAAACAGGACTATGACAGCAAACCAGAAATCACTCACTAGACAAGCCTTTTTCGTTCTTTTTAGAACTCATCAGTAGGAGATAGATTTCTGGTTGCTGCATTGGAAAAGTTATTTTCATGGTTAAACCAAAATTCATTAAAATTATGGGGGGAGATAAAAAAACTGAAATTAAAATCCTCCATGTCTCAAAATTAAATCAATGTAAATATTTGCATAGGAAATTAGTACATCTAGGCAAGTATCCCCGCTTGCTTTTCCCCAGAAATTCTTAATAAGCAATGTTTTCAAGGCACAAGAGAATTGTGGGTAAGATATGCAAATTAGATATGCAAATTCTCAGTTTTTTTGCTTCAAAAATACTGTTTTGACACAGCGATCCTTTTAAACAGGACTGTCCTGTATATATATATATATATATATATATATATATATATATATAAAAGTTTACATACCCTGGCAGAATGTATGATTTCTTGGCCATTTTTCGGAGAATATGAATGATAACACAAAAACTTTTCTTTCACTCATGATTAGTGTTTGGCTGAAGCCATTTATTATCACTCAACTGTGTTTACTCTTTTTAAATCATAATGACAACAGAAACTACCCAAATGACCCTGATCAAAAAAGTTTACATACCCTGGTGATTTTGGCCTGATAAAGAGTAAACACAGTTGATTGATAATAAATGGCTTCAGCCAAACACTAACCATGAGTGAAAGAAAAGTTTTTGTGTTATCATTCATATTCTCTGAAAAATGGCCAAGAAATCATAAATTCTGCCAGGGTATATAAACTTATGAGCACAACTGTATGTATATACACACACATATAGATATAGATATATATATATATATATATATATATATATATATATATATATATATAGTATACAAACAATTTCCAGCTCTACCCTCCAAGTATCAACCGCCTGGGTGCAGAAATAAGTAATATAAATCATCCAAGCAAATGCACTCTCAGGTCTTTTCAAATAGGTTCTTTTAATGGAACGTTTTCGGGGTTGTGAACCCCGAAAACGTTCCATTAAAAGAACCTATTTGAAAAGACCTGAGAGTGCATTTGCTTGGATGATTTATATATATATATATATATATATATATATATATATATATATATATATATATATATATATATATATATATACACACACACACACATGCATACATACACATACATACAGTCGTATGCAAAAGTTTAGGCACCCCTGATAATTTCCATGATTTTTATTTATAAATAATTGGGTGTTTGGATCAGCAATTCCATTTTGATCTATCAAATAACTGCAGGACACAATGTTTCAGTAGTGAAATTAGGTTTATTGGATTAACAGAAAATGTGCAATATGTATCAAAACGAAATTAGACAGGTGCATAAATTTGGGCACCCCGACAGAAATATTGCATCAATATTTAGTAGAGCCTCCTTTAGCAGAAATAACAGCCTCTAGACGCTTCCTATAGCCTGTAATGAGAGTCTGGATTCTGGATGAAGGTATTTTGGACCGTTCCTCCTTGCAAAACATCTCCAGTTCAGTTAGGTTTGATGGTTGCCGAGCATGGATAGCACGCTTCAAATCACCCCACAGATTTTCAATGATATTCAGGTCTAGGGATTGGGATGGCCTTTCCAGAAGATTGTACTTATTCCTCTGATATAAATGCCAGAGTAGATTTTGAGCAGTGTTTTGGGTCTTTGTCTTGTTGAAATATCCAGCCCCGGCGTAACTTCAACTTTGTGACTGATTCCTCAACATTATTCTCAAGTATCTGATGATATTGAGTGGAATCCATGCGATCCTCAACTTTAACAAGATTCCCAGTACCGGCACTGGCCCCACAGCATGATGGAACATGCACCAAATTTTACTGTGGGTAGCAAGTGTTTGTCTTGGAACGCTGTGTACTTTTGCCGCCATGCATAACGCCCCTTGTTATGACCAAATAACAATCTTTGTTTCATCAGTCCACAGCACCTTCTTCCAAAATGAACCTGGCTTGTCCAAATGTGCGTTTGCATACCTCAAGCGACTCTGTTTGTGGCGTGTGTGCAGAAAAGGCTTCTTCCGCATCACTCTCCCATACAGCTTCTCCTTGTGCAAAGTGTGCTGAATTGTTGAACGATGCACAGTGACACCATCTGCAGCAAGATGTTGTTGTAGGTCTTTGGAGGTGGTATGTTGGCTGTTTTTGACCGTTCTCACCACCCTTTGCCTTTCCGATATTTTACTTGGCCTGCCACTTCTGGCCTTAACAAGAACTGTGCCTGTGGTCTTCCATTTCCTCACTATGTTCCTCACAGTGGACACTGACAGCTTAAATCTCTGCAATAGCTTTTTGTAGCCTTCCCTTAAACCATAATGTTGAACAATATTTGTTTTCAAGTCATTTGAGAGTTGTTTTGAGTCCCCCATGTTGCCACTCTTCAGAGGAGAGTCAAAGAGAACAACAACTTGCAATTGGCCACCTTAAATACCTTTTCTCATGATTAGATGCACATGTCTATGAAGTTCAAGGCTTAATGGGCTCACCAAACCAATTGTGTATTCAAATTAATCAGTGCTAGGAAGTTACAGGTATTCAAATAAAAAAAATGACAAGGGTGCCCAAATTTATGCACCTGTATAATTTCATTTTGATGCATGTTGCACATTTTTTGACACATTGGAAGAAGAGACCACCACGGATGGTATACCGAAGAGCCAGAAATATCCGAGACATCCTGGTTAAAACAGACCCCACAGGATCCTATCAGAAGGAAACATGGCTCAAATCTACACGACTTGGATGTTTTAAATGTGGAGATTGCAATGGGATGCTAACAGGAATCACATTCCAGCATCCCCATACTAATAGAAGATACAAAATCATCCGCTATAGATTGTCATGCAGCAGCTCCTACATGGTGTATATTCTCATCTGTCCATGCTCCCTGTTCTACGTGGGTAAAATGATAACCACCTTCAGGGAGAGCATGGCTAATCATCGCCATGCCATCAGGGAGGCCATTAAGAACTGATCCTCTGACCAGCAGGTGTCCCGGCATTTTGCCCAAAAAAAAACATCATCTCTAGCCTTAAAACTATGATCATTGATCATATCCCCCCCCTGTGATAAGAGGGGGTGACTGGGGGAGGCAATTGTTACAACTTGAATCCAAATGGATCTATACGATGGAGACAGTGGAACCAAGGGGGCTTAACGTCAAGATGGACTTCGGTGCATTTATTGGATAAGTTCCGATACCGCAAAGGTATATCTTCAACTCTAGTACACCCTCTCCATGGCACTATGTCGCAAGCAACTTTTTGGTCGGACAATGTTTACCAATGTCTATTATCTTCTGTTATGTCACTACATAAGGGGTCCCTTTACACTTCTTATTGCCAACTGAACAGTTGCCGCACATCTAATTATATAAGAATGGGGACACTTACAAATACATTGGTTTACAAATGCTACCGTTTACAGTTTTTTTTTTTTTTTTTTTACTTTTTAACTTGTTGCAGCAGTGTTTACAAGTTGTCATTTTTTGGATCCACCGCAATGACATGCGTAGTATGTCTTATGCAAATTAGCCATGTGCGTGCTCCCTACACCTGAGATGGGTGTTTTGGTTAGGAGCGTAACGCAACCCAATGGGCTTGGAGCAGATGGACCGGAAGGGGCGTGGCTACATGGATACGCACGTCCCGAAGCCGAAAAATTGCGTTTTTTCACTTGTGAATTTGGAGACACAAAAGGTATTTAACGCTGCTGCATTTTCTTTGTTTTAACGCATCTCCCAAATGCCAGGACATACCATCTGCCTACATGCTGGGGAAAACCATTTGATGAAGGTGCCAGTTGGGCACCGAAACGTCATAGGACTTTTATGATACGTCTTTGAAATAAGTTATCTTTTACAAAATCCAGTGAGTGCTTTCGTTAAGCTGGACTGTGTGTGAGTGTGTGTGTGTGTGTGTGTATATATATATATACATACATACATACACACACACATATATACATACATACATATACATGAGAACGCATATCAATTCCGAACCAGCCCAGCAGTCTTGGATTAAAACAAAGAAGAAAGGGGTGTGTGACCTGCAATGGTATGCTTACGGGCACATACTTGCAACATGTAGACAAGAAGAAGAAATATGAGATTAAATTCTACCTCACATGCACCACTAAATATGTGGTTTATCTGCTTAATTGCCCATGTGGAAAGTTCTATACAGGGAAAACTGTAGACGACATCAGGACAAGAATAGCCAATCATCGTTAAAGCATACGTACAGCTATCAACAAAGGGAAATCAGATCAACCAGTGGCCCCCCATTTCCTTGAAGTAGGACACACAGTGAAGGATTTAAGATTCAGAATCATAGACCACGTACCAACTCTGAGAAGGAGGCAACAGAATGAAGCTTCTCCTACAGAAGGAGTCTAGATGGATCTATGAACTTGGAACCCTGAGTCCTAGGGGACTGAATGCACATACTGGTTGGCAGTGCTATCTATAGGGCCACCTTGAGTGACCCCTATGTTTATAGTAATGGGGTCTACTATCCATATAAGAATTGGTGTCCTAAGGGGGCGTCCCTCTTGGGATTTCAGGGCCATTGATTCTGATTTCCGAGTGGCAGGTTCTTATACCTACTCTCCTATCGGGTATCTGAGAGTCCATGATCTTTCTTTCTCTGAGAGTCCACATTACACGATTTTGACTGGCCGTGGCACGATGCCACCACTTGTTGTTATTGTTATACTTTGCGATGATTGATGTTATGATTGTTATTTTTCATTTTTTACATAGGCCTTTGTCTGGTCTTATTTGTCTGACCGCGATGGGGTTTTTTTTGGGTTTTTTAAAATAATAATAAAATAAAAAAATTCACCCATATAGTTTTTGTATACATATTTTTAGCTCCTTTTTGGTTTGTTTTTCACCTTGGTGAGGTCTTAATCTGCGTTCAGTGTTTGATCGGTGTCCTTTCTTGTTTCTGCAGAATTTTGTTAGGCTGTTAGGCTGTGGTTTTGTTTTTGTTTTCTTGGCTTGGATCTTTTTTTTGTATCAGGTCAGGTTTTGTATCAGCTTTTTTAGTCTTTGCTGGCTTGTGCTTATGTGGAGTTGTGGATGTGCATATGTCTGAATGGCTATGTCAGTGATCTTTGTCTTTAGATGTATGTGGATACATCTGTTCCATTGTGGGTTTTCCTTTTTATATTTTCTTTTTAATGATTTTTCATTGGCGCTTTAGAGGTGTGGAGTGGGGGGGGGGGAGCGTTTCTATTTGCCACAGGAGGCGGTTGTAGGATCTGTGGGTATATAGACCCAGTATTGTTGCTGTGATGTTACATAGGGGCCGTTTTTTTTGACAGACGTAGTCTGAGGATTATTGACATTGATGAGGATGTTTTTACTTTGATGTATTTTGTCTTTTTGAGTTTGGGGCTTTTTGTAGTGGGTGTGAGTCGCTCTGTGCCCTTCCCCCTTTTGAGTGATTTTCGCTTATGTGAGTCTTAAGATGACATGATGCGGTACTTTGGTATTTGACAGGGGTGTTGACAGACATACCTTCCCTCTATACATATGGGGAATGTTTACATTCTTGGATTGGTGTATGTGGACTTAAAGACAGGTCTCACCTCCTTCGTGATTGGTTTGGAGCGAGTCTGGGCGTTTTCGCTTGTTTTTCTTCTGTGTAGCTACGGCAACGTTATATGCAGTCTTTGCAGGTTTGATGTCACCGATCATCACACTGAATGTTTGTATTCCACACACACGGACTTATTGAGCACCCATAACTTTTATTGTTTTCTATTGATTGGTTGTTATCCACTGAGGAAATGGAAATGGGTGTGTGTATTTTTTATACAGTCTGGATTGGCTGTGCTTTTGAGGGCGGGTTCTAGGAGCTTTTAAAAGGCTTGGTTTGTTCACTTTTTGTTTGTCAGAGGAAGGGACTATGTTTGGTCCCAAAACGTCACATGGAATAAAAGTTTTTTGTTGACACAGATATCCTAAGACCAGTGAGTGCTTATTATTATGAACTAACTATATATATATATATATATATATATATATATATATATATATATATATATATATATATATAGGGTCTCAGGTATTGGAGAGGACCTTGACGTGGTACCTGAGCTTGTCCCATTTGGCCAGATGCGGTGACTAACCTTTCCATTTTTGCTTTTAAATCTTAGCTGAGAGCTTGCTGGGTTTTCTCTGTGTTATATATATATATATATATATATATCCAAAATAGTATAGCACTCACAGTTTTTACATTCCTTGTAACTTGCCCGGAGTGCAGTTCAAAGTACATATATGCATCCAAAAAACAGAAAGCACTCACCGGGTCTTGAATAATACTCTTTTAATGTAGTAGTGACGTTTTGGGGTTGCCCCCGTCCTCAGACAATATTTACAGTACAATCATGAACTTACCCCTTATATTAGAACCCAACTCCCACTCGTGTAGCTGTCGGCGGCGTTCCGGAAGTCCAGCAAGCGTGTGGTGTTCACCTACGTCATACGTTGCTATGGCAACCGGACGCCGTGCGGCAGTTCTGTGCTTAAAATTAAAACAAATTTAAAAACAATCATAATCGCTAGCATACAGGCAGCATTTTGGTGGTATATATAGGATCATTCACATTCTGTGCATAATGCATCTCAATTATAGACAGAAACCCTTGCAACTATTATTAGTGGTTATACATTATATAAAGGCACTGCTAATGCTAGTATAGCAACCTGGGGGATACATTATTGTCTAACTCTAGTGCCAAACAAAAAGCAGTAAAGAAATGCCTAATGTAATTACTATTTATACCATATTTGCAGTTACAGATTATGGGCTGACATATAAATAATTTAGACAAAATTTAGTCAATAGGAGATTATGCATCATATCAAAAATGGAGGACAAAATTATCACTGTCATCTAAACTATTTACAAGACATCATTAGGGTAAAGGTGTACATCACAGATAGCAGTGCCAGTCCAGGTGGACAGTCAAACCCTTTTGGATGCATATATGTACTTTGAACTGCACCCCGGGCAAATTACAAGGAATGTAAAAACTGAGTGCTATACTATTTTGGATAAATATATACAGTTTTGTACAAGCACCCAACAAAATTTAAAAAACTATTTGAACTGTGACTCCCTGATCTTTATTGAACATTACTTTGATCTCGCTTATAAGGAGAGTGCTTTGCAAAAAACAATGGCAGAAGGAGGTGAGGATATACAAGATACAGGAGAAGAAATTAAAGGTGCAGACAAATTCTTCTTCACTGAGGAAGATGCAAAACAAACACAGTTATATGACAAACTTGTCAAATTGAAAAGGAAGGAAATTGATTTCATTCTACATGGATCATATTTATCAGAATACCATCGTAAAAAGTTCATACCAAGAGGCTTCAGGATTAGAAATGTGCCCACAATAGGGAGAAATAATCCTGAATTCTGCTTGAAGTGGTGTAATATACTGAACAAATGTTCACTTGATTCGGTATTGCTAGTGACACAAGAAGTCTCGAGACTTCTAGAACTGAACAAAGCTGAAACATCCAAATATGAGGAACTACATCTTCACAAACTGGAAGCAGAAAAGGACCAAAATTGGTTGAATAAATAAAAAGAGGACATAAATAAATATGAAAATGAACTGATTACCTTCAAAAATCGAAAATTGGAGGATGTAACTAATGACTACAAGAACAAAAGTGTTTATAGGTGGCAATTAAGTCCAGAGGAAAGAGCTCAATACCGTATAAAACAAAATTTATGCTGACCTGATAAATTTCTTTCTTTTGCGATGTACCGAGTCCACGGATTCATCCTAACTTGTGGGATATTGTCCTTCCTGACAGGAAGTAGCAAAGAGAGCACCACAGCAGAGCTGTCTATATAGCTCCCCCCTTAACTCCACCCCCCAGTCATTCGACCGAAGGCCAAGGAAGAAAAGGAGAAACTATAAGGTGCAGAGGTGACTGAAGTTTACATTAAAAAAAATTACTATCTGTCTTGAATAGACAGGGCGGGCCGTGGACTCGGTACATCGCAAAAGAAAGAAATTTATTAGGTAAGCATAAATTTTGTTTTCTTTTGCAAGATGTACCGAGTCCACAGATTCATCCTAACTTGTGGGATACCAATACCAAAGCTTTAGGACACGGATGAAGTGAGGGACAAGACAGGAACCTAAACGGAAGGCACCACTGCTTGCAAAACCTCTCTCCCAAAAATAGCCTCCGAAGAAGCAAAAGTATCAAATTTTTAAAATTTGGCAAAGGTACGAAGCGAAAACCAAGTCGCAGCCTTACAAATCTGTTCAACAGAAGCATCATTTTTAAAAGCCTATGTGGAAGCCACCGCTCTAGTGGAGTGAGCTGTAATTCTTTCAGGAGGCTGCTGTCCAGCATTCTCATAAGCCAAACGGATGATGCTTTTCAGCCAAAAGGAAAGAGAGGTAGCCGTAGCCTTTTGACCTCTACGCTTTCCAGCATAGACAACAAACAAAGAAGATGATTGGCGAAAATCTTTGGTTGCCTGCAAATAAAACTTCAAGGCACGAACCACGTCCAAGTTGTGCAACAGACGTTCCTTCTTAGCAGGAGGATTAGGACACAGAGAAGGAACAACAATTTCCTGATTGATATTCATGTTAGAAACAACCTTAGGGAGGAACCCAGGTTTGGTACGCAAAACCACCTTATCAGCATGGAAAATAAGATAAGGCAAGTCGCATTGTAGTGCAGATAGTTCAGAAACTCTTCGAACTGAAGAGATAGCAACCAGAAACAGAACTTTCCAAGATAGCAGCTTAATATCTATGGAATGCATGGGTTCAAACAGAACCCCCTGAAGAACATTAAGAACTAAATTTAGACTCCATGGCGGAGCAACAGGTTTAAACACAGGCTTGATTCTAACTAAAGCCTGAACGTCTGGGACATCAGCCAGACGCTTGTGCAATAGGATAGACAAAGCAGATATCTGTCCCTTTAGGGAACTCGCTGACAATCCTTTTTCCAATCCTTCTTGAAGAAAGGACAAAATCCTAGGAATCCTGATCTTACTCCATGAGTAGCCTTTGGATTCGCACCAAAAAATATATTTACGTCATATCTTATGATAGATTTTCCTGGTGACAGGCTTTCGAGCCTGAATCAAGGTATCTATGACCGACTCAGAGAAACCCCGCTTTGATAAAATCAAGCGTTCAATCTCCAAGCAGTCAGTTGCAGAGAAAGTAGATTTGGATGCTTGAACGGACCTTGAATTAGAAGGTCCCGTCGCAGTGGCAGAGTCCATGGTGGTAGAGATGACATGTCCACCAGGTCTGCATACCATGTCCTGCGTGGCCACGCAGGCGCTATCAAAATCACTGAAGCTCTCTCCTGTTTGATTCTGGCAATCAAAAAGGGAAGGAGAGGAAATGGTGGAAACACATAAGCCAGGTTGAACGACCAGGGTACTGCTAGAGCATCTATCAGTACTGCCTGAGGATCCCTGGACCTGGATCCGTAACAAGGAAGTTTGGCGTTCTGACGAGACGCCATCAAATCCAATTCTGGTGTGCCCCATAGCTGAACCAGTTGAGCAAACACCTCCGAATGGAGCTCTCACTCCCCCGGATGAAAAGTCTGACGACTTAGAAAATCTGCCTCCCAGTTCTCTACCCCTGGGATATAGATCGCTGATAGATGGCAAGAGTGAGTCTCTGCCCATCGGATTATCCTGGAAACTTCTATCATCGCCAAGAAACTCCTTGTTCCCCCCTGATGATTGATATAAACTAAAGTCGTGATGTTGTCCGACTGAAACCTGATGAATCCGGCGGAAGCCAGCTGAGGCCACGCCTGAAGAGCATTGAATATCGCTCTTAATTCCAGAATATTTATCAGTAGGAGGGCCTTCTCCTGAGTCCACAAACCCTGAGCTTTCAGGGAATTCCAGACTGCACCCCAGCCCAGTAGGCTGGCGTCCGTCGTCACAATAACCCACGCTGGCCTGTGGAAACACATTCCCCTGGACAGGTGATCCTGTGACAACCACCAAAGAAGAGAGTCTCTGGTCACTTGATCCAGATTTATCTGAGGAGATAAATCTGCATAATCCCCATTCCACTGTTTGAGAATGCATAGTTGCAGTGGTCTGAGATGCAAGCGAGCAAACAGAACTATGTCCATTGCTGCTACCAGTCCGATTACCTCCATACACTGAGCCACTGACGGCCGAGGAATGGAATGAAGAGCTCGGCAGGTGGTTAAAATCTTTGATTTCCTGACCTCCGTCAGAAATATTTTCATGTCCACCGAATCTATCAGAGTTCCCAGGAATGGAACTCTTGTGAGAGGAATAAGAGAACTCTTTTTCATGTTCACCTTCCACCCCTGAGAACTTAGAAATGCCAAACCTACGTCTGTGTGAGACTTGGCTAGTTGGAAAGTCAACGCTTGAATTAGGATGTCGTCTAGACAAGGCGCCACTGCAATGCCCCGCGGCATTAGGACCGCCAGCAGGGACCCTAGCACTTCTGTGAAGATTCTTGGCGCCGTGGCCAACCCGAAGGGAAGAGCCACAAACTGGTAATGCCTGTCCAGAAAGGCAAACCTGAGGAACTGGTGATGATCTTTGTGGATAGGAATGTGTAGATACGCATCCTTTAAATCCACAGTGGTCATATATTGACCCTCCTGGATCATTGGTAAAAACAGAATTTATGCTTACCTGATAAATTACTTTCTCCAACGGTGTGTCCGGTCCACGGCGTCATCCTTACTTGTGGGATATTCTCTTCCCCAACAGGAAATGGCAGAGAGTCCCAGCAAAGCTGGTCACATGATCCCTCCTAGGCTCCGCCCACCCCAGTCATTCGACCGACAGACAGGAGGAAATATATATAGGAGAAATCATATGATACCGTGGTGACTGTAGTTAGAGAAAATAATTCATCAGACCTGATTAAAAAAAAACCAGGGCGGGCCGTGGACCGGACACACCGTTGGAGAAAGTAATTTATCAGGTAAGCATAAATTCTGTTTTCTCCAACATAGGTGTGTCCGGTCCACGGCGTCATCCTTACTTGTGGGAACCAATACCAAAGCTTTAGGACACGGATGAAGGGAGGGAGCAAATCAGGTCACCTAAACGGAAGGCACCACAGCTTGCAAAACCTTTCTCCCAAAAATAGCCTCCGAAGAAGCAAAAGTATCAAATTTGTAAAATTTGGCAAAAGTGTGCAGTGAAGACCAAGTCGCTGCCTTACATATCTGGTCAACAGAAGCCTCGTTCTTGAAGGCCCATGTGAAAGCCACAGCCCTAGTGGAGTGAGCTGTGATTCTTTCAGGAGGCTGCCGTCCGGCAGTCTCATAAGCCAATCGGATAATGCTTTTAAGCCAAAAGGAAAGAGAGGTAGAAGTCGCTTTTTGACCTCTCCTTTTACCAGAATAAACAACAAACAAGGAAGATGTTTGTCTGAAATCTTTAGTAGCCTCTAAATAGAATTTTAGAGCACGGACTACGTCCAAATTGTGTAACAAACGTTCCTTCTTTGAAACTGGATTCGGACACAAAGAAGGTACAACTATCTCCTGGTTAATATTTTTGTTGGAAACAACTTTCGGAAGAAAACCAGGCTTAGTACGCAAAACCACCTTATCTGCATGGAACACCAGATAGGGCGGAGAACACTGCAGAGCAGATAACTCTGAAACTCTTCTAGCAGAAGAAATTGCAACCAAAAACAAAACTTTCCAAGATAATAACTTAATATCTACGGAATGTAAGGGTTCAAACGGAACCCCTTGAAGAACTGAAAGAACT
Organism: Bombina bombina; assembly: GCF_027579735.1. Lineage (NCBI taxonomy): Eukaryota > Metazoa > Chordata > Amphibia > Anura > Bombinatoridae > Bombina > Bombina bombina. Next base: position 629,776,635 of record NC_069503.1, on the reverse strand, counting down.
AGATTTAGACTCCAGGGAGGAGTCAAAGGTCTGTAAACAGGCTTGATTCTAACCAGAGCCTGAACAAATGCTTGAACATCTGGCACAGCTGCCAGCCTTTTGTGAAGTAAAACAGATAAAGCAGAGATATGTCCCTTCAGAGAACTTGCAGATAATCCTTTCTCCAAACCTTCTTGTAGAAAGGATAGAATCTTAGGAATTTTTTATCTTGTTCCATGGGAATCCTTTAGATTCACACCAACAAATATATTTTTTCCATATTTTATGGTAAATTTTTCTAGTTACAGGCTTTCTAGCCTGAATCAGAGTATCTATTACAGAATCTGAAAACCCACGCTTTGATAAAATCAAGCGTTCAATCTCCAAGCCGTCAGTTGGAGGGAAACCAGATTCGGATGTTCGAATGGACCTTGAACAAGAAGGTCCTGTCTCAAAGGTAGCTTCCATGGTGGAGCCGATGACATATTCACCAGGTCTGCATACCAAGTCCTGCGTGGCCACGCAGGAGCTATCAAGATCACCGAAGCCCTCTCCTGATTGATCCTGGCTACCAGCCTGGGAATGAGAGGAAACGGTGGGAATACATAAGCTAGGTTGAAGGTCCAAGGTGCTACTAGTGCATCTACTAGAGTCGCCTTGGGATCCCTGGATCTGGACCCGTAGCAAGGAACCTTGAAGTTCTGACGAGACGCCATCAGATCCATGTCTGGAATGCCCCATAATTGAGTTATTTGGGCAAAGATTTCCGGATGGAGTTCCCACTCCCCCGGATGGAATGTCTGACGACTCAGAAAATCCGCTTCCCAATTTTCCACTCCTGGGATGTGGATTGCAGACAAGTGGCAGGAGTGATCCTCCGCCCATTGAATTATTTTGGTCACTTCTTCCATCGCCAGGGAACTCCTTGTTCCCCCCTGATGATTGATATATGCAACAGTCGTCATGTTGTCTGATTGAAACCTTATGAATTTGGCCTTTGCTAGTTGAGGCCAAGCTTTGAGAGCATTGAATATCGCTCTCAGTTCCAGAATGTTTATCGGGAGAAGAGATTCTTCCCGAGACCATAGACCCTGAGCTTTCAGGGGTTCCCAGACCGCGCCCCAGCCCACCAGACTGGCGTCGGTCGTGACAATGACCCACTCTGGTCTGCGGAAGCTCATTCCCTGTGACAGATTGTCCAGGGTCAGCCACCAACAGAGTGAATCTCTGGTCTTTTGATCTACTTGAATCGTCGGAGACAAGTCTGTATAATCCCCATTCCATGGTCTTAGATGAATTCGTGCAAAAGGAACTATGTCCATTGCTGCAACCATCAATCCTATTACTTCCATGCACTGCGCTATGGAAGGACGAAGAACAGAATGAAGTACTTGACAAGAGCTTAGAATTTTTGATTTTCTGACCTCTGTCAGAAAAATCCTAATTTCTAAGGAATCTATTATTGTTCCCAAGAAGGGAACTCTTGTTGACGGGGACAGAGAACTTTTTTCTTTGTTCACCTTCCATCCGTGAGATATGAGAAAGGCTAGGACGATGTCCGTATGAGCCTTTGCTTTTGACAGAGACGACGCTTGAATCAGGATGTCGTCCAAGTAAGGTACTACTGCAATGCCCCTTGGTCTTAGAACCGCTAGAAGGGACCCTAGTACCTTTGTGAAAATCCTTGGAGCAGTGGCTAATCCGAATGGAAGTGCCACAAACTGGTAATGCTTGTCCAGAAAAGCGAACCTTAGGAACTGATGATGTTCCTTGTGGATAGGAATATGTAGGTACGCATCCTTTAAATCCACGGTAGTCATAAATTGATTTTCCTGGATAGTAGGTAGGATCGTTCGAATAGTTTCCATTTTGAACGATGGAACCTTGAGAAATTTGTTTAGGATCTTGAGATCCAAAATTGGTCTGAATGTTCCCTCTTTTTTTGGGAACTATGAACAGGTTGGAATAAAAACCCATCCCTTGTTCTCTTATTGGAACTGGATGAATCACTCCCATCTTTAACAGGTCTTCTACACAATGTAAGAATGCCTGTCTTTTTATTTGGTTTGAAGATAATTGAGACCTGTGGAACCTTCCCCTTGGGGGTAGTTCCTTGAATTCCAGGAGATAACCTTGAGAAACTATTTCTAGCGCCCAAGGATCCTGAACATCTCTTGCCCAAGCCTGAGCAAAGAGAGAAAGTCTGCCCCCCACCAGATCCGGTCCCGGATCGGGGGCCATCCCTTCATGCTGTTTTGGTAGCAGTGGTAGGCTTCTTGGCCTGCTTACCCTTGTTCCAGCCTTGCATTGGTCTCCAGGCTGGTTTGGGTTGTGAAGTATTACCCTCTTGCTTAGAGGATGTAGAATTAGAGGCTGGTCCGTTTCTGCGAAAGGGACGAAAATTAGGCTTATTTTTAGCCTTAAAAGCGTGGCCCTTTCCCCCAGTGATGTCTGAAATAATCTCTTTCAAATCAGGTCCAAATAATGTTTTACCCTTGAAAGGGATGTTAAGCAATTTTGTCTTGGAAGACACATCTGCTGACCAAGACTTTAGCCAAAGCGCTCCAGAAACACGCTGCCGTAGTGACAGGAACAATGCATGAAATTGGTTGTAGAAGGTAACCTTGCTGAACAAAAATCTTTTTAAGCAAACCCTCTAATTTTTTATCCATAGGATCTTTGAAAGCACAACTATCTTCGATAGGAATAGTAGTGCTTTTGTTTAGAGTAGAAACCGCCCCCTCGACCTTGGGGACTGTCTGCCATAAGTCCTTTCTGGGGTCGACTATAGGAAATAATTTCTTAAATATAGGGGGGGGGGACAAAAGGTATGCCGGGCCTTTCCCACTCTTTATTTACTATGTCCGCCGCTCGCTTGGGTATAGGAAAAGCGTCGGGGGGCACCGGAACCTCTAGGAACTTGTCCATCTTACATAATTTCTCTGGAATGACCAAATTGTCACAATCATCCAGAGTAGATAATACCTCCTTAAGCAGTGCGCGGAGATGTTCTAATTTAAATTTAAATGTCACAACATCAGGTTCAGCTTGTTGAGAAATTTTTCCTGAATCTGAAATTTCTCCCTCAGACAAAACCTCCCTCATGGCCCCTTCAGATTGGTGTGAGGGTATGTCAGAACAGTTATCATCAGCGTCCTCTTGCTCTACAGTGTTTAAAACAGAGCAATCGCGCTTTCTCTGATAAGTAGGCATTTTGGATAAAATGTTTGCTATAGAGTTATCCATTACAGCCGTTAATTGTTGCATGGTAATAAGAATTGGCGCACTAGATGTACTAGGGGCCTCTTGTGTGGGCAAAACTGGTGTAGACACAGAAGGGGATGATGTAGTATCATGTTTACTCCCCTCATTTGAGGAATCATCTTGGGCAATATCATTATCTGTGGCATTGCTGTCCCTACTTTGTTTGGACACTATGGCACAATTATCACATAAATTTAAATGGGGAGACACCTTGGCTTTCATACATATAGAACATAGCTTATCTGATGGTACAGACATGTTAAACAGGCTTAAACTTGTCAACAAAGCACAAAAAACTTTTTAAAATAAAACCGTTACTGTCACTTTAAATTTCAAACTGAAAACACTTTATTACTGAATATGTGAAAAAGTATGAAGGAATTGTTCAAAATTCACCAAAATTTCACCACAGTGTCTTAAAGCATTAAAAGTATTGCACACCAAATTTCAGAGCTTTAACCCTTAAATTAACGGAACCGGAGCCGTTTTTACATTTAACCCCTATACAGTCCCAGCTATATGCTTTGCCGAGGCCCAACCAAGCCCAGAGGGGAATACGATACCAAATGATGCCTTCTATAAGCTTTTTCAGTGATTCTTAGCTCCTCACACATGCATCTGCATGCCTTGCTCTCCAAAAACAACTGCGCATTAGTGGCTCGAAAATGAGGCTCTGTCTATAACTAGAAAAGGCCCCCATCTGAAAAAGGTGTCCAACACAGTGCCTGCCGTTTTTCTAAACAATCCCCAAGATTATAATAACCATTAATAGTTAGAATCTGCAAAATATGCCTAGCAAAGCAATCGTTTTAGCCCAGAAAAATGTCTACCAGTTTTTTAAGCCCTTATGAAGCCCTTTATTCTTTTATTTAACTAAGAAAATGGCTTACCGGTCCCCATAAGGGGAAATGACAGCCTTCCAGCATTACATAGTCTTGTTAGAAATATGGCCAGTCATACCTTAAGCAGAAAAGTCTGCCAACTGTTTCCCCCAACTGAAGTTACTTCATCTCAACAGTCCTGTGTGGAAACAGCAATCGATTTTAGTAACTTCTGCTAAAATCATCTTCCTCTTACAAACAGAAATCTTCATCTTTTTTCTGTTTCAGAGTAAATAGTACATACCAGCACTATTTTAAAATAACAAACACTTGATTGAAGAATAAAAACTACATTTAAACACCAAAAAACTCTTAACCATCTCCGTGGAGATGTTGCCTGTGCAACGGCAAAGAGAATGACTGGGGTGGGCGGAGCCTAGGAGGGATCATGTGACCAGCTTTGCTGGGACTCTTTGCCATTTCCTGTTGGGGAAGAGAATATCCCACAAGTAAGGATGACGCCGTGGACCGGACACACCTATGTTGGAGAAATAGTCCGAATGGTCTCCATCTTGAAGGATGGGAACTCTTAGAAATTGGTTTAGGATCTTGAGATCTAGAATTGGTCTGAAGGTTCCCTCTTTTTTGGGAACCACAAACAGATTGGAGTAAAAACCTTGCCCCTGTTCTGCTTTCAGAACTGGGCAGATCACTCCCATGGTAAAAAGGTCTTCTACACAGCGTAAGACCGCCTCTCTTTTTGTCTGGTTTACAGACAATTGAGAAAGATGGAATCTCCCCCTTGCTGGAGAATCTTTGAAATCTAGAAGATACCCCTGGGTTACAATTTCCACGGCCCAGGAGTCCTGAACGTCTCTTGCCCAGGCCTGAGCAAAGAGAGAGAGTCTGCCCCTTACTAGAGAGTCTGCCCCTTTCATGCTGTCTTAGTGGCAGCAGCAAGCTTTTTGGCCTGTTTACCCTTGTTCCAAGCCTGGTTAGGTCTCCAGGTTGGTTTGGATTGAGCAAAGTTCCCCTCTTGCTTTGCAGCAGGGGAAGCGGAACCACCCTTGAAGTTTCGAAAGGAACGAAAATGATTTTGTTTGGTCTTATTCGACTTATCTTGACCCTTCCCCCCCCCGTGATGTCCGAAATGATCTCTTTCAGTGCAGGCCCGAATAGGGTCTTACCTTTGAAAGGGATGGTCAAAAGCTTAGATTTAGATGACACATCAGCCGACCAGGACTTAAGCCATAACGCTCTACGTGCTAAAAATGGCAAAACCTGAATTCTTTGCCGTTAACTTAGCGAGATGAAAAGCGGCGTCTGTAATAAAAGAATTAGCTAGCTTAAGAGCCTTAATTCTGTCCAGAATATCATCTAGTGGGGTCTCCACCTGAAGAGCCTCTTCTAGAGCCTCAAACCAGAAGGCAGCTGCAGTGGTTACAGGAACAATGCACGCTATAGGTTGAAGAAGAAAACCTTGATGAACAAAAAATTTCTTTAGGAGACCCACTAATTTTTTATCCATAGGATCAATGAAAGCACAACTGTCTTCAATAGGTATAGTTGTGCGCTAAGCCAGAGTAGAAATAGCTCCCTCCACCTTAGGGACCGTCTGCCATGAGTCCCTCATGGTGTCAGATATGGGAAACATTTTCTTAAAAACAGGAGGGGGAGCGAACGGAATACCTGGTCTATCCCACTCCTTAGTAACAATGTCCGAAATCCTCTTAGGGACTGGAAAAACCATCAGTGTAAACAGGAACCTCTAAATATTTGTCCATTTTACACAATTTCTCTGGAACTACAATAGGGTCACAATCATCCAGAGTCGCTAAAACCTCCCTGAGCAATAAACGGAGGTGTTCTAGCTTAAATTTAAATGCCGTCATATCTGAATCTGTCTGAGGGAATATCCTTCCTGAATCAGAAATCTCTCCCTCAGATAACAAATCCCTCATCCCTACCTCAGAACATTGTGAGGGAATATCAGATACGGCTACTAAAGCGTCAGAAGACTCAGCATGTGTTCTTAACCCAGAGCTACTGCGCTTCTCTTGCAACCCTGGCAGTTTAGATAAAACCTATGTGAGGGTAGTATTCATAACTGAGGCCATATCTTGCAAGGTGAAAGAATTAGACGCACTAGAAGTACTTGGCGTCGCTTGTGCGGGCGTTACTGGTTGAGACACTTGGGGAGAACTAGATGGCAAAACCTGATTTTCTTCTGTCTGAGAATCATCCAATGCCAAAATCTTATAAGTCAAAATATGCTGTTTGCAATTTATAGACATATCAGTACAAGTGGGACACATTCTAAGAGGGGGTTCCACAATGGCTTCTAAACAAATTGAGCAATGAGTTTCCTCAATGTCAGACATGTTTAACAGGCTAGTAATGAGACAAGCAAGCTTGGAAAACACTTTATTTAATGAAAAAAACACAATTTGCAAAAACGGTACTGTGCCTTTAAGAGAAAAAAAAGGCATACACAAACTGCAAAACAGGTTAAAATAGCTTAAAATTTTCTGAAATGTTAACAGTCTACCTACTAAGCTTTAGGAGGATTGCACCACAAGTAAATAAGCAATTAACCCCTAATTGACAAAACCGGATTGAAAAATGTCTAAAACCGTTTTAAACCCCTATTAGCACCTTGCCACAGCTCTGCTGTGGCCCTACCTGCCCTTAGGGAACGATAACATGATGTTAAAGCTTCGATTAGGCCCTCAGGAGAATATCAGGACCTCAGGAGAAGTTGCTTGCTGCTTGACAGTATAACTAAATGCGCAACAGAGGCGCGAAAATAGGCCCCGCCCACCACACTCGATGTGGCTGGGGCCTACACAAATCCAACAAACCTTGTCTGAAAGCCATGTGGGTTATAACAACCCCAAATAAGCCAAATGAGCCCTCATGCAATGTCCCATCAATAAAAACGTTACTCCCAGAACACCCAAACGTTTGTCTCCAATCTCTCATACAAACTGAGTGCCCACAAAACCAAATAAGCCCTTTATGCAAGCTAGTAAAACCCCTTAAACACTTGGATTACTGCTTCCCCTTCCCCTAAAGGAGATACTGTCAGCCTTTCTGAGTTAACACAGTCTCTGCAGAAAAATGACTGAACATACCTCATTGCTGTTTACACACTGAAGTTTTCCTGTACAGCAGTGGACCTTAGTTACAAATGCTAAGATCATCATCCTCCAGGCAGAAAACTTCATCTATGACTGCCTGCGAGCAAATAGTACAACACCGGTACCATTTAAAAATAAACTCTTGATAAAATAAAAACTAACAGTTTAACACCTCTTCTCTTTACCCTTCCTGCTTAGAGCCAGCAAAGAGAATGACTGGGGGGTGGAGTTAAGGGGGGAGCTATATAGACAGCTCTGCTGTGGTGCTCTCTTTGCTACTTCCTGTCAGGAAGGACAATATCCCACAAGTTAGGATGAATCCGTGGACTCGGCACATCTTGCAAAAGAAATAGACCTTGGCGCCAAAGGTATAACAGGATGAGACAACTGGGAACTGTAGACAGTTCAGGAAATAGTTCTGACTCAGATCATACAACTACAATATCAGGATCATTACCGCCCCAAATAGGAACTAGAAGGGGGAATATCACTCGGTCAAAAAACGAGTAAGGACAAGGAGCCATACCAGGCAGGGGGGGGGGTATAAGCAGACCATACAGACCCCCCAGGAGAGGCCGGTTGACGAGGACCTAGTGGTTAATTTAAGTGATCATGTACTTACCCCCGATGAGAGGAGTGTCCTAAACAAAGGATTATCATTTATACCTACCACTAAGTGCAATGAATTTGATCTCTACGTGGACATACAAAAGTTCACGAGAAATTTGAGATTGAAGGAACACTTTAAGGGCTTCGAAGAACAACCAAAAAGGACCCTGAAAGGGAGGAGTACATTTGATCCAACAAGTAATAATCCGACGATTAAAACTTTTACTAGACTTTTACATCAGGATTCAACTACTTTAAATCAACAAAAGGTGTTTATATAGACATAACCTCACTAAGAATGAGAGAAATGCCTTAACCAGTCTACAAAAGGATAAGTCTATAATCTTGAGGGAAGCGGATAAAGGAGGGGCAATTGTCATCCAGAACTATGTGGACTATCGCAAAGAGGTGAAGCGACAATTGGAAGATAATGATACATATAAGAAACTTAGGGGTGACCCCACGACTTTATTCAAAAAGAAATTGGACACCATGCATGAGATGAACTGCATTGATAAAGATGAATTGGCGTATATGAGAGTACAACATCCTAGAATCCCGGTGATTTATATGTTGCCAAAAATACATAAAAGCATGGAGGTACCACCTGGGAGACCTATAGTCTCAGCTATAGGATCCCTTTTGCAACCGATAGCGGTCTACCTGGACCAGATTTTATTACAAGACCAGAGACTCCTATTTTTGCATTATCTTTCTTTACTACTCAATGCAGCCTTTTAAAGAACAATAACATTAATAAGATAAATATAACATAATACATAATATAAGAAGCTTACAGAAGCTTATTATAGTGAGAGAGAAAACAGCCAATCAGCACAGAGAATAGCCTATAAACTGAGTACACAGCTAACACTCTTCCTCTTTCTTTTGCTGCTCAAATACACTTATTAAGAGAATGTTTAAGAGAAAACGATTGGTTGGTTCGTCTAGATCTTACAGACGCCTATCTAACTTTTCCAGTCGCTCAAGAACATTGGAAATTTTTGACATTCCGTTGGGAAGATCAATTTTGGAACTTCACTTGTCTTCCTTTCGGCCTGTCTTCCGCCCCTTGGATCTTCACCAAGTTACTCAAACCTGTAGTGGCTTGGTTGAGACTTCGAGGTGTTCGTCTGATAATTTATTTAGACGACATTTTAATAATGGACCAAGATTTTTTTTCTATTCAGAATCATCTAACTTCCACAATTTCCTTACTAGAATCTTTAGGCTTCATTGTGAACAAACAGAAGTTGGTTCTTTACCCTACAAAATCTTTAATTTTCTTAGGCTTTCAAATCAATACGGTGCTTTCCACTTTGAGTCTCCCTCCAGACAAGGTGAAGAACATCAAGAAAGAAATTTCCAGAACTTTATCCAAAGATTCAGTCCCTATCAGAACTATAGCCAGAATAGTAGGTTTACGATCATCCTCTATTCAGGCTGTTTTTCCCGCCCCTTTACACTACCGAGAACTGCAGAAACTAAAAATTCTTCACTTGAGAAAAGGGTTTTCCTACTCTCACGTGATTCCTTTGTCTTTAGAAGCCAAATAACTACTTTCTTAGTGGCTTTCTCATTTGGAAGCCTGGAATGGGAGAGCGATTTTTGGCAGGAGTCCCGATTTTGTTATAGAATCCGACGCCAGTCTTTCAGGCTGGGGTGCGCGTTGTGGTCCTTCCATCACAGGTGGCAAATGGACATTGGAGGAGAAACGTTTCCATATCAATTGTTGGGAATTATTGGCTGGCTCGTTTGCAGTCAAAAGTTTTGCCAAATTTTCTTCTCCAGTTTCTATTCTCCTACGCACGGACAATATTTCAGCGGTGCAGTATCTCAATCGTTTGGGAGGCACCAAATCGAGAAACTTTTCCAACATAACCAAAGCGTTTATTCATCTTTGTTTAGACAGGAATATTTCCATCAAGGCGGAATATATTCCAGGACAATCGAACGCAGCTGCAGACTGGGGATCTCGTCATTTGACAGATTCCAGCGATTGGAGATTGGACAGGAAAATTTTTCTATCCCTCCAATCTCTCAGAGGTCCCTTTTGTTTGGACCTTTTTGCGTCCAGGACCAATTTTCAAATTTGCCCATACTTCAGTTGGCGCCCGGATCCGGAGGCAGCGGCCATAGATGCTTTTCTTCATCCATGGCCCCCTCAGAAAGCTTATGCTTTCCCTCCATTTTCAATGATCCCGAGGACAATTTCAATGGTTCGCAGGGATCTTCTATGCTTAACAATAGTGACTCCCTTTTGGCCAACCCAATCATGGTATCCCTCCCTCCTAGAGATGGCCATCAATCCCCCAATTCTTTTTCCTCCGCTTCCTCACCTGTTAGTTAACCCAGAGGGCGATTATCACAGTCTAATTCTCCAAGGCTCTCTTCTACTGATAGCATGGACAATATCAGGGGACCCTGGTCCCTCCGAGGTCTTTCGGAGGGAGCTAGGTCCCTCATTCAGGATTCTTGGGCCCCAGGTACCCGCAGATGTTATTTTGCCGCATGGTCAAAATGGTCTGGCTGGTGCCTGCGAAGGGACTTGGATCCCGTTTCTTCTGATTTAACCAAAATTATTAACTACCTTTCCCATCTTTTTGATTCAGGCCTGGCTTACAGAACCATTAATGTTCATAGGTCAGCTATTTCGGCCAGACATAATTTAATTAATAAATAATCTCCCTGTCGGCAAACATCCTTTAATATGTAGAATACTCAAAGCCATTAGATTAAAACGTCCTCCTGTTCCCAAACACAAATTTTTCTGGGATGTAGATTTAATTTTTTCCCTTTTCAAATCTTGGCCTGCTAATAATTTGTTATCCCTGAAACAACTTTCCGCTAAACTTGCTACTCTTCTTTGTCTAATTTCTTTCAGAAGAGTATCTGATGTGAAAGCTTTAGATTGGAACTCTAAACGTTTCTCTCCTGAAGGAGTTACCTTTTTTCTTTCTCGCAGAACTAAAAATTTGTCTACATCTATTTTCTATCCTTATTTTCCTTCCAAACCTTCACTGTGTGTGGTTGAATGCCTAAAGTCATATGAATCTAGAACCTTGATTTTTAGAAAAACTAACTTTAATCAACTTCTAATTTCCTTTGTCCCCCCTCACGCTCCTATCACTTCTACTTCTATTGCTAGGTGGGTTAAATGGGTCATGAAAGAGGCTGGTATTAACATTTCTTTCACAGCTCATTCCGTCAGAGGTTCTGCTGCTTCAAAAGCCTTTTTAAAAGCGGCTCCTCTCCAACAAATTTTAAATGCAGCAGATTGGTCTTCTGATTCCATTTTTAAACAATTTTATTTCAGACCCATTCAACATGCCTCTCTTAATTTATTTTCCTAATATGCTTTAAACTTGCAAAAATAGGAGTCTCTGGTCTTGCAATAAAATTCCGATTATCCTAATATTTTGAAGGTATAATCTAGATTTTATTAAAGACACAGAGACAAGTATTTTCCCTCCTCAAAAATAATTGTGTTTTTTTTCCCACCCTGGTTTTATTATTATATGTTATTAATATTTTTTGTCTTTAACAGTATCCATGTAATTCCAATCCGTTTTCATCTTCTGGATTCTTCCCTACAACTCAGAGGTTTCATCATCCATCCATTGAATTCTGGACATCTAGTTTACCTTCAATCAAGTTCAACATTTCATGGAGTTCCTTCTATCAGTTCTACAGAAAGTTGGCGTTTGTTATCCTTTGTTGTTTCGGACTTTTTGGACTTATCATGATGCTTAATATTTTGTTCCTTTTGAGCATCAACTAGAAAGAGGAAGAGTGTTAGCTGTGTACTTAGTTTATAGGCTATTCTCTGTGCTGATTGGCTGTTTTTTCTTTTACTATAATAAGCTTCTGTTAGCTTCTTATATTATGTATTATGTTATATTTATCTTATTAATGTTATTGTTCTTTAATGTTAATGAAAGATAATGCAAAAATACTCGTCTGTGTCTTTAATAAAATCTAGATTATACCTTCAAAATATTAGGATAATCTGAATTTTACAACCACTGGTAAGAAACATGGATTCCTTTTTTGTTAGATTCAAGTTCCATGATCAGGATTTTAAACAACATAACTAGTGTCAAAGATTAAACACTTCTGGTTACAATGGATGTAACCAGTTTGTACACGGTAATCCCACACATGGAAGGTATTTTGGCAATAACCAGACAACTTTCACGCTACCCATATGTTGGACCCCCTATTGACACTATTAAGAAACTTTTATCATCATGTCTGGAGCTGAACTATTTCAGGTATGAGAACGAATTTTTCCTTCAAACTACAGGTACGGCCATGGGGTCGAATGTAGCCCCTGTATATGCTAACCTATTTATGGCAGAATTTGAGACTACAGGAACTTTACTACTCACTGATACAAGTATATCTAATGATAAAAGATACATAGATGATCTGTTTCTTCTATGGGATGGTACAGAGGAGGAATTGATGACCTGTAAAGAGGCACATCCTACTATCAAGTTTAAGATAACATACAACATTAACAGCATAGATTTTTTGGATTTAAGAATCTTCAAAAGGGATGGACGCCTATGTACTACCCTCTTTAGTAAAGAGACTGATCGTAATTCCCTCCTACATGCTCATAGCTGTCATCCACCAGCTTTAAAAAGAGCCCTCCAGACATCACAATTTAAAAGAACAACTAGAAACAACACCGATGCTGAATTGAGGGAACAACAGCTACAGGAAATGGAAACAAAGTTTATCCATAGGGGATATGATAAGGATAACCTCAATTTAAGTTGTAACAGGAGGAGTTATTAAAGGCTAAAGATACAAAAGAGGATACCAGATTGACATTCATAACCACTTTTGATATTGATAAACCTGTATTTACGGAGAGCCTGCGAAAAAACTGGTCTATTATCTCAACTGATAAAGAACTTCCCTTCTATGGGACTGCACCACCCAGAACTGGATATCGACGAGCAAGATCACTGAGAGATCAACTCATTAAAACGGACCCGAGAGAGTGTTATATGAAAGAGGTGGCTTCATGCCAAATCTGGATGCTTTCGCTGTCTAGGATGCACTACCTGTGGGGGCCTTACAACTGGAAGTGAATTTTATCATCCATATAAGAATAAGAAGTAAAACACAGAGTGACATGTACAACCAATTACATAGTGTACCTTTTACACTGTGTATGCGGTTTGTTCTATGTCGGTAATACAGTCGATTACCTACGCACCAGAATGGCGAACCACAGATCGGCAATAAGAACGGCCATTGATAGAGGAACCTCTGACCAGCCGGTAGCCAGGCATTTTGCCTTAGCAAAAAACACAAGGTCTCTGACTTGAAATATATTATTATAGATCATGTCCCCCCTCTCACTAGAGGGGGGGGACAGAGCAAAAACACTACTTCAACGTGAATCCAGGTGAATCTATGACCTGGGAACCATGTCTCCCCAAGGTTTGAATGTCCACCTGGACTGGCATTGCTATCTGTGATGTACACCTTTACCCTAATGATGTCTTGTATATAGTTTAGATGACAGTGATAATTTTGTCCTCCATTTTTGGTATGATGCATAATCTCCTATTGACTAAGTTTTGTCTAAATTATTTATATGTCAGCCCATAATCTGTAACTGCCAATATGGTATAAATAGTAATTACATTAGGCATTTCTTTACTGCTTTTTGTTTGGCACCAGAGTTAGACAATAATGTATCCCCCAGGTTGCTATACTATCATTAGCGGTGCCTTTATATAATGTATAACCACTAATAATAGTTGCAAGGGTTTCTGTCTATAATTGAGATGCATTATGCACAGAATGTGAATGATCCTATATATACACCACCAAAATGCTGCCTGTATGCTAGAGATTATGATTGTTTTTAACTTTGTTTTAACTTTAAAGGGCCACTGTAAGTAAATATTTTCTATGCCTGTTACTAACTACCCCAAATACGCTTTTTATCAATAGCATTTCATTAACATATCTCTACCGTATATCAGAAATCTTGTCTGCAAATTTAATTGTTTTCCAAACCCACTCCGTGGGTATCCTTTGCTCTGTACCAATCCGTTTACAATACCTAGGTTTCAAAATGGCGCTTTAAACACAAAGTTATTGGTTTAAGTATTTTGAACATGCAGTGCTGAAAATAGTGGGCAGGATAACGTGACATCATTGGCGAATAAAAGATATAACTTTTAGAACGTTATGAAACTTTGTTTTGGAGAAAATATAGATCAGTAGGTTTTAATTAATGTTTATTAACTTTAATATGTTGTTTAGCTTAAAAATTATAACAGAAAGTAATCCTTTAAGCACAGAACTGCCGCACGGCGTCCGGTTGCCATAGCAACGTATGACGTGGGTGTACACCACGCGCTTGCTGTACTTCTGGAACGCCGCCGACAGCTACACGAGTGGAAGTTGGGTTCTAATATAAGGGGTGAGTTCATGATTGTACTGTAAATATTGTCTGAGGATATGGGAAACCCCGAAACGTCACTACTACATTAAAAGAGTATTAGTCAAGACCCGGTGAGTGCTTTCTGTTTTTTGGATGTATATATATCTGCACTCAGTTCCAGTATGTCTTCAACCAGGGTGCAGAGTCAAATTATTAGTAAAGATAAATAAATAAATATTTATTAAGTGGTAACGTTTCGGGGTTTGCAGATGCCTTCCTCAGACGAAACAATGTGTAAATGGTAAGTGTAATTTAAAACTGCTAAGCCCCACCCATCAATTAATTAAAAAAATTGCGTCAAAACCTGTGTTGCCATGGCAACCCCATAGTTGCCTGGTTGCAAGTATAAAAAAAGAGAAAAAAAAAAGTGTATTCCCCAAACAAATAGTGCTCAGTGCAAACATATAAAAAAAAAATATAGAAAAATTTACTTTTCTTCTATAAAGGTAAGACGAGTCCACGGATACATCAATTACTTGTGGGATACAATACCAAAGCTACAGGACACGGATGAACAGGAGGGACAAGACAGATGGTTAAACAGAAGGCACCACTGCTTGAAGAACTTTTCTCTCAAAAATAGCCTCCGAAGAAGCAAAGGTATCAAATTTGTAAAATTTGGAAAAGGTATGAAGCGAAGACCAAGTCGCAGCCTTACAAATCTGTTCAACAGAAGCATCATTTTTAAAAGCCCATGTGGAAGCCACCGCTCTAGTAGAGTGAGCTGTAATTCTTTCAGGAGGCTGCTGTCCAGCAGTCTCGTATGCCAAACAGATGATGCTTTTCAGCCAAAAGGCAAGAGAGGTAGCCATAGCTTTTTGACCTCTACGTTTTCCAGAATAGACAACAAACAAAGAAGATGATTGACGGAAATCTTTGGTCGCTTGCAAGTAAAACTTTAAAACACGAACCACGTCCAAGTTGTGCAATAGACGCTCCTTCTTAGAGGAAGGATTAGGACACAGAGAAGGAACAACAATTTCCTGATTAATATTCTTATTAGTAACAACCTTAGGAAGGAATCCAGGTGTGGTACGCAAAACCACCTTATCAGCATGGAAAACAAGATAAGGCGAGTCGCATTGCAATGCAGATAGTTCAGAAACTCTTCGAGCCGAAGAGATAGCAACTAAAAACAGAACTTTCCAAGATAGAAGCTTAATATCTATGGAATGCATAGGTTCAAACGGAACCCCTTGAAGAACCTTAAGAACTAAATTCAAACTCCATGGCGGAGCAACAGGTTTAAACACAGGCTTGATTCTAACTAAAGCCTGACAGAACGACTGAACGTCTGGAACATCTGCCAGACGTTTGTGCAGTAGAATTGATAAAGCAGATATCTGTCCCTTTAAGGAACTAGCTGATAGCCCCTTCTCCAATCCTTCTTGGAGAAAGGACAAAATCCTAGGAATCCTGATCTTACTCCATGAGTAGCCTTTGGATTCGCACCAATAAAGATATTCACGCCATATCTTATGATAAATTTTCCTGGTGACAGGCTTTCGAGCCTGAATCAAGGTATCTATGACCGACTCGGAGAACCCTCGCTTGGATAAGATCAAGCGTTCAATCTCCAAGCAGTCAGTCGCAGAGAAACTAGATTTGGATGCTGGAACGGACCTTGAATCAGAAGGTCCTGTCTCAGTGGCAGAGTCCATGGTGGAAGAGATGACATGTCCACCAGGTCTGCATACTAAGTCCTGCGTGGCCACGCAGGTGCTATCAAAATCACAGAAGCTCTCTCCTGTTTGATTCTGGCAATCAAACGAGGAAGGAGAGGAAATGGTGGAAACACATAAGCCAGGTTGAACGACCAGGGTACTGATAGAGCATCTATCAGTACTCCCTGAGGATCCCTTGACCTGGACCCGTATCAAGGAAGTTTGGCATTCTGACGAGACGCCATCAGATCCAATTCTGGTGTGCCCCATTGATGAATCAATTGTGCAAACACCTCCGGATGGAGTTCCCACTCCCCCAGATGAAAAGTCTGACGACTTAGAAAATCTGCTTCCCAGTTCTCCACTCCTGGGGTATAGATTGCTGATAGATGGCAAGAGTGAGTCTCTGCCCATTGAATTATTTTGGTAACCTCTATCATCGCTAGAGAACTCTTTGTTCCCCTCTGATGATTGATATATGCTACAGTCGTGATATTGTCCGACTGGAATCTTATGAATCTGGCCGACGGCAGCTGAGGCCACGCCTGAAGCGCAATGAATATTGCTCTCAGTTCTAGAATATTTATCGGGAGGAGAGCCTCCTCCTGAGTCCACAATCCCTGTGCTTTCAGGGAATTCCAGACTGCACCCCAGCCCAATAGGCTGGCGTCCGTCGTCACTATGACCCACACTGGCCTGCGGAAACACATTCCCTTGGACAGATGATCCTGTGACAACCACCAAAGAAGAGAGTCTCTGGTCTCTTGGTCCAGATTTATCTGAGGAGATAAATCTGCATAATCTCCATTCCACTGTTTGAGCATGCAAAGTTGCAGTGGTCTGAGATGCAAGCGAGCAAACGGAACTATGTCCATTGCCGCTACCATTAAGCAGATTACCTCCATACACTGAGCCACTGATGGGCGAGGAATGGAATGAAGAGCTCGGCAGATGGATACAATTTTTGATTTCCTGACCTCCGTCAGAAAAATGTTCATGTCCACCGAATCTATCAGAGTTCCCAGGAAAGGAACTCTTGTGAGAGAGATAAGTGAACTCTTTTGTATGTTCACCTTCCACCCGTGAGATCTTAGAAAAGCCACCACGATGCCCGTGTGAGAATTTGTTAGTTGGAAAGTTGACGCCTGCATTAAGATATCGTCCAGATAAGGCGCCACAGCTATGCCCCGCGGCCTTAGAACCGACAGAAGGGACCCTAGCACCTTTGTTAAAAATTCTGGGAGCTGTGGCCAACCCGAAGGGAAGAGCCACAAACTGGCAATGCTTGTCCAGAAAGGCGAACCTGAGGAACTGGCGATAATTTTTGTGTATAGGAATGTGTAGATACGCATCCTTTAAGTCCACGGTGGTCATATATTGACCCTCCTGGATCATTGGCAAAATAGTCCGAATGGTCTCTATCTTGAAGGATGGGACTCTGAGGAATTTGTTTAGGATCTTGAGATCCAAAATTGGCCTGAAGGTTCCCTCTTTTTTGGGAACCACAAACAGATTGGAGTAGAACCCTTGCCCCTGTTCTGTTTTCGGAACTGGGCAGATCACTCTCATGGTGGTATATAGGTCTTCTACACTGCGTAAGAATTCTTCGCCACTAATTTAGCCAATTGAAAAGTGGCATCTGTAATGAAAGAATTAGCTAGCTTGAGAGCCCTAATTCTATCCAGAATATAATCTAATGGGGTCTCAAACTGAAGAGCCTCTTCCAGTGCCTTGAACCAAAAGGATGCTGCAGTAGTTACAGGAACAATGCACGCTATAGGTTGGAGAAGAAAGCCTTGGTGAACAAATATTTTCTTCAAAAGACCCTCTAATTTTTTATCCATAGGATCTTTGAAAGCACAACTGTCCTCGATAGGTATAGTTGTACGCTTAGCCAGGGTAGAAATAGCTCCCTCCACCTTAGGGACCGTCTGCCACGAGTCCCGCACGGCGTCAGATATGGGAAACATTTTCTTAAAAGTAGGAGGGGGAGCGAACGGAATACCTAGTCTATCCCACTCCTTAGTAACACTTTCTGAAATCCTCTTAGGGACCGGAAAAACATCAGTGTAGGCAGGAACCTCTAGGAATCTGTCCATTTTACACAATTTCTCTGGAACTACAATAGGGTCACAATCATCCAGAGTCGCTAAAACCTCCCTGAGCAATAAGCGGAGGTGTTCTAGTTTAAATTTAAAAGCCGTCATATCTGAATCTGTCTGAGGGAACATATTTCCTGAATCAGAAATCTCTCCCTCAGCCAGCAAATCCCTCACTTCAGAACATTGTTAGGGTACATTGGATATGGCTAATAAAGCGTCAGAGGGCTCAGCGTTTGTTCTCACACCAGACCTACTGCGCTTCCCCTGCAACCCAGGCAGCTTAGATAAAACCTCTGTGAGGGTAGTATTCATAACTGCGGCCATATCTTGCAGGGTGAAAGAATTAGACGCACTAGAAGTACTTGGCGTCGCTTGTGCGGGCGTTAACGGTTGAGACACTTGGGGAGAATTAGATGGCAAAACCCGATTCTCTTCTGACTGAGAATCATCCTGCGACATACTTTTAGTAGCTAAAATATGTTCTTTACAATTTATTAACCTTTCAGTGCATGAGGGACACATTCTAAGTGAAGGTTCCACAATGGCTTCTAAACATATTGAACATTGACTTCCCTCAATGTCAGACATGTTGAACAGGCTAGTAATGACTACAAACAAGCATGAAAACACTTTATTTAGTGAAAAAAATAATCTTAAAAAACAGTGCTGCGCCTTTAAGAGAAAAAAGCATACACGTTCTGTAAAACAGCCTAAACATGCACCAAATTTTTCAAAATGTTGTATGTAGACACAATATAGGTAGTTAAGATTGCACCACAACATTTTTTAACAATTAACCCCTTAATTTGCAAACCGGATCGAAAATTGGCCCAGATCTGGAAAAAAACACTCTCAGCACCTTGCCACAGCCCTGCTGTGGCCCTACCTGCCCTCAGGGATCGAAAATGTGGGGTAAAAGCTTCGATTTGGCCCAAAACATACACCAGGGCCCTCAGAAGTTAGAGCTTGCTGCTTGCTGATAAAACTAACTGCGCATCTGAGGCGCGAAAATAGGTCCCGCCCATCTCACTCAATGTCTCCACAGCCTTAAAGAACCGCACCAGAGAGGTTATAACTAGCCATGTGGGTTCTGAGACCCAAAAGTTAAGCCATGTGTGCCCTTAATAAAGTTTGCCCAAAATGTTATTGCCCACAAAAACGTTAAAGCACTCCCAAATCAAAAAACGTTTGCTCACAAACATTTGCAATTAAGTGTCAACCATATTTGTAATTGGCCCCATATGCAAGCTAAGTAATGCCCTTCTTTTAGCTCTCGGATAACTGCTTACCCTTACCCTCCTGGGTATAATGTCAGCCTTTCTGAAATACACAGTCTCTCCAGAAAAATATGACTGAACATACCTCACTGCTGCATAGCATGAAACCGTTCCCTCACACTGAAGTTTCCTGTACTCCTCAGCCTCTGTGGGAACAGCAATGAATCTTAGTTACAAATGCTAAGATCATCCTCCTCCAGGCAGCGGTCTTCATCAATCTGCTGTCAGAGTAAATAGTACACACCGGTATCATTTAAAATAACAAACTCTTGCTTGAAGAAATTAATAACTAATATTTTATCACCTCTTTCACTTTACCCTTCCTAGTACTTAGAGTAGGAAAAGAGAATGACTGGGGGTGGAGCTAAGGGAGGAGCTATATAGACAGCTCTGCTGTGGTGCTCTTTGCCACTTCCTGTTAGCAGGAGGATAATATCCCACAAGTAATGGATGAATCCGTGGACTCGTCTTACCTTTATAGAAGAAATAAGTACATTCCATCCCAGATATCAAAATTTATACTAGGCATTAGTGTATATACAAGAGTTTATCTAAATATATCATCATATGTTAGTCAATCAGAGCCTCATATAATACAGGTTAAAACCCATTATCTACAAAACAAATCAAAATCAGACAAAAAGCATTTTTAAATTTGGTCATGGCAGTCATTTTATCTTTAAGCATATATATGACTATTACTAGTATCAGTTATACTTAACTATGCAATGTGTGAGAGTGGCTCTAGCTGCAATAGTATCTGACAACTGAGTTTTAAGCATATCTCATATAACGGCTATATAAACATCCGTGATCAAACACATTCAGCCTTCATATTACATAAGCATCGTATTGTGTTATATTGTATAGCTCACTAAAGTCATGTCAAAATAGTCTATTAGTGTGGATCTAACTTGTATTTATTCAAATATTGGTCGGCATGTTGAAATGAAGAGCGAGTGCTAAACAACAGACTTCGATTCTGTTGAGCGCAATGCTCTTGATGTGTGGTGTTACGTATTTGCCGTTATGGTCAGCCACTACTAGCATACACATGGCTAATTTGCATATTGCTGACATATGCAGCATGCCGGCTTCGTGTTCTAGAGGGCTATAGTAGATGTGTGTGTTTTTTAGGATACTGCCATTGTTATTTCCTTGGTTATCTTTTGTAGCACATACAGATTATTATGTGGCAAGCTACAATCATAGTGTATAGCCGATTCTTACTGTTATAACTTTCCCTATGACTAGATGTATAGCATTATGTGGCATATTATGTTCATTCCATGACAGGTAGCGTCTGTTATGTGCGTTGGGTTATGGTATTCAGGCAGTCCCCCAGACTAACCATGCCCCATAGTGGTACATAAGTCTTAAAATAGGGAATATCTGAACTGGGTCTGTCACTCTCTCTCACTGTTTGCAGGCTTTCTTGTGCATCATCTTTAGAAGAGGTTTCCTTCTGGGACGACAGCCATGCAGACCAATTTGATGCAGTGTGCGGCGTATGGTCTGAGCACTGACAGGCTGACTGCCCACCCCTTCAACCTCTGCAGCACTGATAGCAAAACACATACATCTATGTCCCAAAGACAACCTCTGGATATGAAGCTGAGCACGTGCACTCAACTTCTTTGGTCGACCATGGCGAGGCCTGTTCTTAGTGGAACCTGTCCTGTGAAACCGCTGTATGGTCTTGCCCACCATGCTGCAGCTCAGTTTCAGGGTCTTGGCAATCTTCTTAAAGCCTAGGCCATCTTTATGTAGAGCAACAATTCTTTTTTTTAGATTCTTAGAGAGTTCTTTGCAATGAGGTGCCATATTGAACTGCCAGCGAACAGTATGAGAGAGTGTGAGAGAGATAACACCAAATTTAACATACCTGCTCCACATTCATACCTGAGACCTTGTTACACTAACGGGTCACATGACACCGGGGAGGGAAAATGGCTAATTGGGCCCAAATTGGACATTTCCACTTAGGGGTGTACTCACTTTTGTAGCCAACTGTTTAGACATTAATGGCTGTGTGTTGAGTTTTTTTAAGTGGAAAGCAAATTTACACTGTTATACAGGCTGTACACTCACTACTTTACATTGTAGCAAAGTGTCATTTCTTCAGTGTTGTCATATAAAAAGATATAATAAAATATTTACAAAAATGTGAGGGGTGTTCTTACTTTTGTGGAATATATATATATATATATATATATATATATATGTGTGTGTGTGTGTGTGTGTGTGTGTGTGTGTATGTATGTATGTATGTATGTATGTATGTATGTATGAGGTATATATGTATGAGGTATGATTCAGGTGCTTGAAAACCATGTAGGTCTCTCAACAATATTCCCCAAGAACAGGGGGCGGAGCCTACACTCAATGCGGCAAGACGTGTCTCAATGAAGCTCTCTGAGACAAAAACTAATTATAGGAGCTATTCATTGTAAAACTTGACATTTCCTATACTGTAGCAGCTTTCTACTACTATAACCAGCTAAGCTCTAAGAGTGGATAAATTTGACAAAGTTTATGCCAACGTTTTTTGAGTCAGCTACGTGACACACTTCTTCCCAAGATCTGCAGCCATCTTGAAAAACTTCTGCACCTTCGCAGTGAGTCTAGAAATTGAAGAAGTGCCTGCAAAGGATTTGGAGCGTAGGTCTGGGGCTGCCGCAATATTACCCCCCCCCTGAATTCCGGGGTTACGATATCCTGAAATAGGATACCCAGCAGTCATATGCAGACTGTTTTCTTCCTACAACGAGAGAACCATTATTAACGCAACAGTACCGTTATAAGAGACTACCCTGCTATAGGACCTATTCCTAAACAGATGAGCACAAATGGAGGCCCTAGCAAAGTGGGAGACACATATACAAAGCCTACTACAGGAACACTTCCATGACCTAGAGAGAGATCTATGTGCAATCCTTGCTACACATGCTCTAGAGATTGAGGAGAGCCTGGATATTATCTCGACCGAGAGGGCTTATAGGGGAGAGGCCCTCTCGACTGCGACCCAGACCCCAACAAGCTTGAGCTTAGAAAAGTCCCTCTGGACTGCACCAGGGGCCCATGAGCTACCCGGAGATGTGTCCCACATCATTGTGCCTACTAGCCTCTGGCCGGATCGCAAGTTAGGTAGAGAGGATAACGCGGCAGTCATAACAAGTGAGGGGGAGACCCACAAGGATCTATACTCCGCATTCACTTTTTTACCAGAGCTGATCGCTGCCACGAATACCACCACAAAGATAGGTATGACTACACATGTGGATCAGAGTGGAGCTTGTACGCAAAGACTGTACCCGGTCTGCCTTCCTTTAACGAGTGATGATGAGGACATATCAGGAGAGGGTTTCCATTTAACCACTGAAGCTGAGCCTATGTCGGTAAAGGGGCATTTGCTGCAATATACCAAAAAGCAGTTGTACTACCCGACTCAGATACTGTGTGGAGACCTGGCTGTGAGGTCACTTCGTTTGGTAGCTTCACAAAAAGACTTGAAGGACGCTTCATTTTGTTTACAATACCCACGGTGGTAAGACACTCTGAATTGCAGGGACTGATTAGTACTTGGAAGGTGGGAATAGGTTAGATCATTCGGAAAGTCCAGGGTCACTTTAATACCAATTGGTCAATACTAAACAAATATGGCTGAACTATGTAGGTCTTAACCCACTGTCATAACTAGCCCATTTGTAGATAACATGTGGAAGACCCTGGTTTTAATGTTTGACTAGTTCAATTTGTTATTATGTGTGTAATCATTTATCACTATGCATTCTCTCTCCCTTCCGATATGTTATCAAGGAAAGAAGATGTTAATTCTGTCAATGTAAATGTATAGCAGTGAGATAAGTATGTTTGTTACATGCAGGAGTTTTTCAAAATGCTGCCAGCACTAAGCATTCAGGGATCATACTCCATTCTGTCTAGGGTGTAACATGGCAATCTACATAACACACTTTCAGGATAGGTGTAGCCTATCATTGGGGGTTCTTAGCATACAATTGAGGTGGAACTCTTGTAGGTTTTTTATTTTTTTTATTTATTTGATGTTCCTTTTTCTCCCACAAAGGACCTCCACTCTCTCAAATAGAATAATGTTGTTAACTTTTATCCCACGCACCAAACCCTCCCCCCATTTTTTCTAAAGTTTCATAGGTAGATAACTATACACAAAACATACCTAAATTTTATTTCCCTTTGCATTTTGAAGTTACATTACTCCAAACTCTCTGCTAATGTCTGGGGAGGTTTACACTATTTAAAGTATGTATTATGGTCAGGTGGTCTTTAAGTGAAAGATCAAAATGTCTCTTACTATTTGTCTATTCCAAGAGGTTCTAGATATAACTAATGATACATTAGTGAGCCCTGCGATATCCTATATTACAATGCTTTCTTTGTTTAGAGTACAGCTCTATAAGGCTATTATGTCATTAACATTTGTTCAGTGTACTGTTTTATTTAAAAAATATATAAAAATTGAAAAATGAGGTCAATCATCTGGGACCCATGAGTGGTCTCCTTGGATCAAAGGTAACCTCTTGTGATTTTGATTTTGCTTTACATTTCTGAGGCCCAAGGGCGGCTTCTTATGTTTTTTTTTTTAGGAAGTTTGCTCATTCTTTGGCATACTGCTTTTATTGTATTTTCTTTAAATTTCTTTTCAGATGTATTCATTGTTAACTGGAAATTGTCTTTTCATACAAATAATGTGCTGTTTACATCTGACACTGTTTATATTCATGTATGCTTTATTTTGAACCTCTAATAAAAACCATTTAAAAAAAAAAAAATATTCCCCAAGAACAGCAGTGACAAAGTTCCAAGAGTGATTTCTTCATTCACAGCCGTACATAAGATGTTTAAAATGTACTTTCCTGTGCTCACTGAAGGGGATCGAGTCCTAAAGTAGTTCACGGCTGCCAAGAGCCCAAATACAGTTCAAACACTAAAATAAACCGCCACAAACAACACAGCTGATCACACACAAAAGAGCCGGCTCAGTGAAACAGCGGATTGCGGTAGCGTGAAGACGGTGGGCGTGGCCTAACGCATTTCGTAGGTGATCTCCCTACTTCGGCAGAGGCTGCCTACTAACCAGTTCTCCTAAAGTAATATTCAATTGCAGATTGGCCTAGATCATGGGGTATACACGTATATAATGAGGAGACATCTGTCACCCACATATATTCATCTCTCCACACACATTTGGAGAGTTATTTAATGATGTCAGTTGAATCTCTAATATATGATCGAAGGC